>NW_028234424.1:16365238-16367738 GCF_977035675.1 Penaeus japonicus
TTTCAAATATTTTTATTATATGAGATGTTAGTGCTACTGGTCTATAATGTTTGGCCTGACCTTTGTTTCCACCTTTATATATTGGAATTACTGTATAGTACCCTCTTTCAGTAAGCTGGGGATAATCCCCATGTTCAAAGATTTCCTCCACAAAGTTACCAGTGGCTTTGCTATGGTTTCTTTGCAGTTATTTAAAAAAAAATACTGGGATTTCATCTGGTCCAGCTGCTGAGTTTGTTGATATTTCACTTACTGCTTCAAGAATATCTTTTTCATTGAATATGAAGTCAGTGAGACATTCATTTTCGTTACTAATAATACTACAATGTTGTTGTGGGTCTGATATTAATTTTTCTATTCTTGGGACACTATAGACTTCTTCATATTGTAATTTGAGTAATTCAGCCATTTCCTTTGAATCAGTTACCAATGCACCATTTTTCTCAAGAGGCCCAATTTCTGTTCTCCTCTTTAACCTGTTGTTTGCATAAGAGAAAAAATATTTTGCATTCTGTTTTATAGTTTCCACAGCTCTTTTTTCTTCGGCTGCTTTTTGGTTACTTATAGACAGTTTTAATTTATCTTCCAATAGCCTTATCTCTGCTTTGATCCTTTCTCTCTTGATCTGATCTGTTGTTTTTTTTAATTTGTTAACCTTATTTTTTTGTTTCTTAACATGATCCTTCGATCTCTTGGTATAATATTCTTGTTTCTGTTGTTTTGGGGGGGGCACAAACATTCTACAAACATCTTTAAATGCATTATAAAGCTTCTCTAGTATATCATTTGGTGTTAAGAGGACGTCAATATATTTCAGTGACTTTTCTAGTGTTGCATTTATTTTTTTCCAATCTATTTGATTATGGCTAAAGTTTAAAGATCTGAGACTCTTTTCTGCTTCGGCTATCTATTTTTTACTACTTTTCTGATTATTTAACTTATTCATTGTGATTTCAATTATTTTGTGGTCCGATTGGGCTGTATAAGTTGATGATATGTTGTGTACATCTTCCCCTATACTAATGAAAACAAGGTCCAGTATATTTTCTTCCCTTGTTGGAATATTGATGATTTGGTTAAGGTAAACATTTTCTTCAAACTCTAAAAGCATTCTCGCTTGTTGTTTTTCATCTTTAGTGGCATTTGCTCCTATCTTTATTTTCTCTGTTTCCCAATCGATAAAGTGGAAATTAAAATCGCCAAGTATAATAATAGCTTCAATTTCCCTTATATTGACAATGTAATTACTAATAATGCCTAGTGATTCATTGAAAGATGTTTCTATTGTTCCAGGAGGTCTGTATAAAATAATGTATAGCTCTTTTGTATCTTTTGTCAATACCCCTAGTATTTCTACTGTATTATTAGAGTATTCTATCACAGTGTCCATTCTAGTTGCTAATTCTTTCCTGATATAAAGAGCAACTCCTCCTCTGCTTCTCTTATTTCTATCTTTCCTTATTAGCTCATAGTTATCAATTTTAATTTCTTAATTTTTTATGTCTTCATTCAGATGAGTTTCTATAAGAGTTATCACTGAATAATTGTTGATCTTTGCCATGTCCTCTAGATATGTAGGCTTTGTCTGGTTACTTTTTGGATATAATCCCTGTATATTTAGCAATATGAGAGTCTCAAATAAATTATTTATTTGCGTGTCTACATTACCTATTGTTAGATAGTTGATGTCGTTTCCCCCTATTTTGGGGGAGCTGGACCTTCCCCCGGTGTAGCGGTGGGCGTTTCATTACCTGCCTTTGTTCGAATAGGTATGCTTCGCAGGACTGAATGCCCTTGTCTATTGCTGGTGATATACCAGTGTTTTCCTGCTCCGTCTCTTTTTCTGTTTTTTCTTAGTTTATTTATCAATGTTTTTTGACTTTGCCTTTTTTCATAGCTCAAGTCCGGTGATATCCATGCTTCTTTATATTCATCAATTTCCTTTAGTTTCATATTCTTTCCAATCAGTTTCCATTTTCTGTTT
Source organism: Penaeus japonicus (assembly GCF_977035675.1). Taxonomy (NCBI): domain Eukaryota; kingdom Metazoa; phylum Arthropoda; class Malacostraca; order Decapoda; family Penaeidae; genus Penaeus; species Penaeus japonicus. The sequence continues at coordinate 16,367,223 of NW_028234424.1, forward strand.
TTCATTTTCTAATTTGACCTTAATTGGCCTTGGTCTCAAAGCCTCCTTTAAATATTTGCCCTCTCTAAAGGCACTCTCATCTTTGATAATTTCATTGAGGTTCAATTTTGTTATGATATCATTAATCATTTTCATATCATTTGTTTTCCTGATTTCAGGATCATTTTTTTCTTTTTCTTCTAGATTGTATATAAAGAGCCTATTTGCTCTGAATGTACCTTCATTTTTCTTCTCTGACTTTTCTTTTGTAGGTTATTTTGGTTGCTTCTTTTTGTCGCCTACAACCTTCCAGTCAGCCTCATCATCTTTTTTTGGTTGTTCAGTGTCTGAAATATCATTGTCTAGAATATTCTTGGTCTGTTTATCCGATTTTTGCTTTACTATTTCAGCAAACAGCTTTTTTTCTTCTTCCTGATTTACTTTGCTTTGCTCACCTCTTGGATTTTCTTGTTTCTTCTTTGGCTTTACATTTACATTTTTAGTGTCTTGTACAGCCTTTTCTGTTTCCAATTCAGC
>NW_028234424.1:16371052-16373552 GCF_977035675.1 Penaeus japonicus
AAGAGCTTGTTTGGTGGACAAAAAAGAAAAAAAAAAGAAAAAAAAAAAGAAAAGAAGAAAAGAAGAAGAAAAAAAAAACTTGAATATCGCAGAGGAGGAGGAGGGAGAAGAAGAAGAAGAAGAAGGAGGGGGAAGAGGAGGAAGAGGATGAAGAAGAAGAAGAGGAGGAGAGGAATGGAGGGTGGAGGATAGGAGGAGGAGAGGATGAGAGGAGGAGAGGGTGAGGGGTAGGTGGAGAAGAAGAGAAGAGAAGAAGGAGGGGGAATTGGTAGGAGGCAGGAGGAGGAGAGGAGGAGGTGAGGTGGAGAGAGTAGGAGGAGGAGAGCGGATGAATGAAAGAAGAAGAAGAGGGGAAGCGGGAGGGAGGAGGGGGAGATGAGGGAGGGAAAGGAAGGAGGTAGGAAGGAGGAGGTGGAAGGAGGAGGAGGAAGAGGAGGAGGAGGAGAAAGAAGAAGAAGAAGGAGGGGGAGGAGGAGGAGGATGGTGAAGATGCAGAAGAAGAAGGAGGAGGAGGAAGTAGGAGGAAGAGGAGGAGCAAGGAGGAGGAGAAGGAGGAGGAGAAAAGAAAGGGAGGAGGGAAGAGGTGTTGGTAGGGGGAGGAAGAGGGAGGAAGGGAAGGAGGGAAGGTGATGATAGGATGATAACGATGATGATTGAGTTGTGGGGAGGAAGTGAGGAAAAGAAAAAATAAAGTTAAGGGCGATAGGAAAAAAACAGGAAAAAGGACAGGAGGAGGAGGAAAGGTAGGAATGGAGGTGGAAGGAAAAGGAAGAGAGGAGGAGGAGGAAGAAGGAGGAAGGAGAGGAGTGGGAGGAGGAAGGGGGTAGAAGTAGATAGGAAGAAAGGGATAGTAGAGGAAGGATGAAAGAGAAGGAGGAGGAGGAATGGTTAGAATTTTTTAGTAGTAGAAAAGACGAAAGAGAGAGAGAAGGGTTAAGGAAGGAGAGGAGAAGGGAGAAGAAGGAGGAGAGAGAAAGGTAGGAGGGGAGGGGAGGAGGAGGAGGATAAAATGAAGACGAAGAAGGAAAAAAGGAAGAAGGAGAAAAAGAAAAAGTAATGGTATACATTTTAGATTGCGGGACAGATAGTCTTTATCAAGATTGGAACGACATTCACCTCAAGGATTACCAATCCAGTGAGCTCAGGTGCTGACTACACGGGGAGAGAGTTGGCGGCAGGAAGGGCATCCGGCTGTAAAAAGATAAAACACGGATTAAGTGTGGAGATACGAATACTAACAATGATGAGTAGGAAGGAGATGGAGGATAAATTATATAAAGAGATTAAAAGGATAAGAAAAAAGAATTAAATTTTAATAAGATAAAGCAGGAGAAAAGAGAAAAAAAAAAAAAAGAAGAGAAGAGAAAGAAAAGAAAAAAGAAAAAAAGAGAAAAAAAAAATAAGAGAGAAGGAAAGAGGAAAAAAAAGAAAAGAAGAGAGGAGAAAAAGTGGAGAAAGGGGAAAAAAAAGAAAAAAAAAGGAGAAAAGAAGGAAAGAAAAGAGGAGAAAAGGAAAAAGAAGGGGAAAAGATGAAAAAGGAAAAAGTTACAAAAGAAAAAAAAAAAAGGAAAAAAAAAAGAGAGGAAAAAAGAGGAAGGGAAGAGTGAGAAGAGAGAGAAGAAAAGGAGGAAAAGATAGGGGGGAAGAAAGAGGGAAGAGAAGATAAAAGCAAGGAAGAAGGGAAGGGGAAAAGAGGAAGATTAGCAAGATATAAAATAATTAAAATAATTTTTTATAAAATTAAATTTAAAAAAAAAAGATGACAATGAAAAAAAAGAAAAAGAAGAAGAAAAAGAACTTGAAGATTATGAAGAAATAGAAAATAAAAGAGAGAATATAAAAAAGAAGAAAAGATAGGAGAAGAAGAAGATAAAAAAGACGAAGAAAAAGGAGAAAAAAGAAGAAGAGGAGGAAGATGAGGAACCAGAATGATAATAATAGATAGATAGGTAGATAGATAGATAGATAAATAGTTAGATAGAGAGAGAGAGGGAGAAGAGATGAATGAAGAGAGTTGTGTTATGGAGAATTTAGATAGTAGATAGATGATAGATATTAGAAATAGAAAGAGTTAAGAGGGGAAGAGGAGAGATGAGGGAGAGAGATCCCGGAGTGGAGAGGTGAGTAAGAACATGGAGGAAGAATGTGAGAAGGAGAACGAGAGAGAGAGAGAGTAGAGGTGATGAGAGAGAGTGAAAGAGAGAGTGGAATGGAGGAGAGAGGTATGAGGATTGGGTGGAGAGAGAGAAGGGGAGAAAGAGGGAGGAAAGGGGAGGAGAGAGAGAGAGGGAAAGATAAAAAAAGATAAAAAAAAAGAGTGGAGAAAGGAGGAGAAAGAGTACCAAAAAGGAAAGAAGGAGAAATTGATAGAAAAAAGAAAAGACAAAGCGACAGAAAAGTAACTTAAAAAATAAAGTAAAGACCAAAACCGGAACGGAAAGAAGTAAGGATGAGGCCCGAAAAGGGGAGAGGAAAGAGAAGAGATGAGAGAGAGAGGTAA
>NW_028234424.1:16376052-16383552 GCF_977035675.1 Penaeus japonicus
ATATATATATATATATATATATATTGTGTGTGTGTGTGTTATATATATAATATTATATATATATTTATATATATGATATATATATATATTAATTATATATAAATATATTATATATATATATATATACACACACACACTCACACCACACCACACACCACACCACACACATACGTATTGTATATTTATATATATATATATATATATATATATATATATATATATTATTATTTTATTTGTATATGTATATATATATATATACATATATATATGTATATGCATATATATGTGTGTGTGTGTGTGTGTTTGCTGATGATGATTGTAAGACAAATAACATGAGCAACAACAATAATAATGATGAAAAAGATGATGAAAATGATACTGACAACGCTACTACTAATAAGTGAAAGATGAATAAAAAAGAATGAGGAATGGATGTAACAAGAATTAACAAGAATTAAAACCAACAAACAGATGACTAATTTAACGAACAATATCGTAAAAAAAACAAAGCAAATATATCATCATGCAAAAACAACAGTAACGACAGCAGCTGAAATGAACGACAAAGCAAACATATAAACAAGCAAAAACAACAACAACAGCAAGGCCTCGACGTCGCCCCTCGAACCCAGCACATGGGGCGCCCGTGCGACCGGCGACGCCCGCCCGCCCGCCCGCCGCCTCGCACAGAAGTAGCCGCGGCGGATGTGCAGTCCTGAGCTCCTGCCGGGCTCCGTCGTCAAGCCTCTAGCCGTGGCGCCAGCATGTTCATCCCGAGTGTCATATTGCAGGCCCGGCGCCACAGTGCACCGCAATCTGCAGTGATTGCAAGGAGGTGCTGACGTAACAAGGATATCGGGGATGCACTGATGGCGTAGATTTAGTGATGTCAGAGCTGTGGTGATGTCAAGGTTGTAGTGATGACCGTTGACGCATTTCAGTCTCAGTGAGGTTCAAAGCTGTAGTGATGTCAAAGCGACGTGCTACCGACGGGGACATTTAAGTCGCAGTGAGTCATACTGACGTCTGTCCATCTCATCCACCAGTGGTACTTCCATTATCGCAGTTTACATTCATTGTCACATAATTCATCAACAGCTTGGAAACCTGGCACAGCACGAAGCTTCCGCTCACCCAAAGTCACTAACTGAGGAGACTACAGCTTCAGGGAACAGCACAATCACCACTGACTAAGCCTACGCATCTGACACGGCAGAATAGGCCTCATGCAGCATCTTAGAGCGTAAGGCGACTCAGCATCTATGTGACACCGCAGGGAAATGGCACAGCAGAAAGGTAACATGGATAGAAATTGATTATTTTGATACTTGTTTTCGCTGCAGTCAATGCACTTTTAAGACGTTGGTGGACTTCAAAATCACTGACTGCACTGCTTCTCGAAGTTAATAACACACACAGACGAGCAAACACAACAGCAATTACACTCGCATATATATATATAGTATATATAATATATATATATATATATATATATATAAATTATATTTATATATATATATATTCAAGCAAAGATATATATAAATATATTAATATATATTATATATATATAATATTATATTTTATAGATATATATATATATTTATATATATATAAATATATATATATATATATATATATCTGTGTGTGTGTGTGTGTGTGTGTGTGTGTGTGTAAAATGTCCAATCCAATATCTATTCATTCAACGAATTATTTCTGTAAAACATATTGAAAAATGAATGTCTTCTACATAAGGTGCATCTTATACAGAGATAATTCACCACATTACAGGTGTCAACAAAATTCATAACATACATACATTGACATGCGCAAACGTACGCACTCACGTGTTCAATCTATTTACTTTGATATGAATCATTAATATTATATTTACCCGATGGAACTCTGGTTTACGGACGATGTTTGCGGAATCAAAAGCCTTATCGGGATTTAGCGTGAATACAGGGGATTGAATATCATAAAAAGTGCCTTTATGTGGTTGTTTCTTGTGTTTTAGCTTCGGTAAAACGTGCATGTCGATTGCAAATATCATTGTACACATGGAGAGGGGCACACTAACGCACATACACAAAAAACACCCGGAAAAACAAGCACACACATTCACACAAAAAAAAATACACATATAGACAGGCATGCGCACATAATACAAACATGAACAACACACACACGCATATTAATGCATATAAACACCCCCGTATATTCCTGTGCATAAAAGTATGCCATAAACTACATGACACAAATCCGCTTATATCGGGATCTATTATTTTGAAGATCTGATAGAGTTTTAAAAACATATACTATCCATTTATAATGTTATTGGAATAATTTTCATTTCTGAATACACGTTTTAGCCATTTGTAAGCAAAATGAATATTTTTATTATTCATCATTCGTCGCTATAGTGTAAGTGCAGTATTTTCCTTGTTTTTTTCTATATTTTGGTGAATGAATTTTTCAAAACAAGAGAGAGGGTTATAGTTGGAGTGAGTTTTGTGTTGGAGGTGATTAGGGGCACCCAACAGTGTTGGTGAAGTGGAATAGGCACAACCGTGATTGTTTTATTTTATAAGCCAACAACTCTTCACATACTTAGTAAACATACACCCAATCAGACAAAATATAAGGGCACACCAACGCACATACGTACTTATACAAACACGGACTCTCTCTCTCTCACACACACACAGATACGCATACACTTACGTATTAAGGCATATACGTCCCGGAAACACACGCATGTACACAACAGTAAACACACATATGTGCAAGCATATACACACATGGCCTCTCTCTCTTTCTCTCAACTCTCACACTTGTTCTCTTTCTCTCCCTCACATACACACACATACTCTTTCTCTCTCTTTCTTACACATTTTCTCTTTCACTTTCTCTCTGTTCTCTCTCTCTCACACACACTCATTCTCTCTGCCCCCCTCATTCTCTCTCTCACTCACACCCACACGCTTTCTCTCTCTCTCTCTCAGGCGCAATAGCCATTCAATGAATAAGGAAATATCCCCAGCCAATAGCCGTTGTCCAGAACCCTTACTAGTCATTCACGAATAGTTTATTCCGCGCAGAGGGCTCAATAGCAGCAAGATACGGCTACAAACAACAGTGCTTGAACGCAGCAGGCATAGGGGGGAGGGGAGAGTGGGAGGGAGAGGGGAGTGGGAGGGAGAGAGGGGAGTGAGAGAGAGGGTAGGAGCGAGGAGGTGAGCAAGCATTAGGTGGGGGGGGGGAAAAGAAAGAGGAGGATAGGAGGGGGGGTTAAGGGGGGTGGTAGGGGGGTGGGTTGGAAGTAGAGTGAGGGAGGGTACGGTATTAAGAGGGTGTGTGTGTTGAGGTGGGGGGATGGGGGTGAGGAAGGAGGGGGAGGGGGGAGGGGGGAGGAGCAAGGGGCTGGGGGGGATTATGTGAATGAATGTTGTTTGGGTACAATCACAGGTAGGTTATTTATGTTATTATTATTTTCTTGAAGGGCACAGCAGAGGAGAGGGGAGGGAGGGGGAGGGGAAGGGGAGGTTTGGCTATGTGGGGTTTGGGGAAGGGGGAGGGGGGTTTTAAGTTTTTGGAGGGGGGAGGAGGTTTAATAGGCTGATGTCAAGGTGATGTCTGTATATTAGATTTGCCATCCCACACACACGCACACATGCATGCACACACAGGAGAGAGAGAGAGAGAGAGAAAGAGTGAGAGATAGAAATTTAGAAATATATATGTATATATATATATATATATATATATATATATATATATATATATAGAGAGAGAGAGAGAGAGAGAGAGAGGATACACATATATTCAAAGATAGATAAATATATAGAGAAAGAAAGAGAGAGAGACAAGTAGAAGAGACGTCAAGAATAACCTTATTCTTTCCACACTCCCCCCCCCCCCCCCCCGCCTCCACCTTACGCACTGTACTGAAATAGGCTTCCGTTTGCAGCGATGGTCGTGGTACCCCCCCCCCCCCCAAGAGACTATAGAACTGAAGTGATTAATATTATGGTTTTACTACGTTGCCCCCTCCCCCCTCCCCCTGATAAACAACCTACATTTTTGGTTGCGACAGGTCTGGGGGGAGGGGGTGGGGGCCGTGCACGGAGATGGTAGGGGGGGTGAAGGGGGAGAATGAAGTCCGCGCGCGTTTATATGAATGTGTCTGGCTATGTGTGTACGCGCGTGTACGTATGCGCGCGTGTGCTTGTGTGTCGGTCTTCGCGGCTCCACCTTCGCATGTGCGTGAATGGCTTGTGCGTGCTTGCTTGTGCGTGTGTGATGAGGTGATGCTCTTGTTGCTGTGATGATCTCGCTTTCCATGTAGCGGCAGGGGGCGGGGAGGGGGAGGGGGCGCTTGCAGTGACGCCGAGGCACAGCGGCGTGGCACAGGTCGGGGGCGCGGAGGCACTGCCGTCTCGCGGTTGAGAGCGCTTCTTGCCGGCTGTATCGACCCCGCGCCGCTCGCCGCCCCGCGCACGCGCCCGCGGTCTGCGTGCGAGACGGCCCAATTTGCATTATTCTCGTTGATAACTTGCGACGAAAGTGTGACAGAGAGAGAGAGAGAGGGAGAGGGAAAGAGAGAGGGAGAGAAAGAGAAAAATTGGTATGTGTGGCTGTGGTATGTTGTCCTATTCGTGTGGCGAGAGGCGATCGCGGGGCGAGATTCGCGGCCGACGCGGGAGGGACTCGTGCAAGGGCGTGCATTCATGCGTGCCTTGTCCGTGCATGTCGCCGGAAAAAGCAGGAGGTCGGCGCTCCTTTGACGAGAAGTTTGTGTTTATCCTTGGGTCAGCGATGGCTGAGGGTGTTTGTAAGTGTAGGGGGGGGCGGGGGAGGGACCGCGGGGGCCGGGGAGGGGGGAGGGGGGCAGTGCGCGGGGGCCGGGAACTGGCGTGCGTGGAGTAGGGTCGGGGGTGCCGGAGGCAGGCCGGCCGCAGTGCGTGCGTGAGTGAGTGGCCGGAGCCCGCGTGAGGGGTCCGCTCACGCCCCTGAGAACACTGACACTCTCCCTTCCTGACGCTGTGCCCAGCGGAGTGTGCGAGTGTGTGCCGCCGCCGGACTTGGCTCTCCCGCCCTTCCGCGACCCTGCCTGCCTCGAGCGCTGTGACGGTGGCGCGGCGCCCCCCACAAGCCGCCCCGAGCGGAGCGTCCACACGACTTCAGCGGCGCCCACCGCAAGAACATAGCGATATACCCCGAGGTGGCGAGGGCGGTTGTGGCAGCGACATGATGGCGTGACAGCGTGACACTAACGAGATCGATCCACCCCCGCACACACACGCACACCACCGCTGTACACACGCGTGTGTACACTTCCAGCAGCAGCAGTTGTAGTAGGTGTGTGTGAGGAAGCGGCGCGCGTGGTGGCCGTGTACTCGCGCGTGGTGGCGCTGCTTCAGCACCTGTGCGGCCGAGCACCATGCCGCCCCTCGAGCCCCTGCGACGACGGCGCTGCAGACGAGGACGCCCTGGACCTGCGACGACGCGTGATACGAGGGAAACGACGAAGACGACGATGAGAATGATTGCTGCTGAAGCCTCCCGCGAGTGTCGTGCTAACCGCTGCCAGCTGCTCGCGTCCCAACCTGAGCCAGCTGCACGAGGGAGCGCGTAAAGGGAACGTGTTGTGTGTACTATAAGTGTGAGGTGACTGCTGACTCGCTGTCTCCGAGTTATGTGCCTGCGACAACTGCTGCTTCGTTTGTGCGACAGCTGGCTTATTACTTGATAGTAGAAAGAGATAAGCAAATTATCCAATACCAAGAGAGAAAAAGAGAAGCGAGAGAGAGAAATTTAAAATAGAAGATAACTCGAGAGAGAGAGAGAGAAAGAGAGAAAAAGAAAATATCAAATCAAAAAAAAGGAAAAGCAAGCATCCGAAAATAAATTCCAAAAATACCCTTCTACCTCATCCCAATTCTCTGATCAGTCATTCACCACCAGCTTGTGTTCAGTTTTAGGCTTTCCTTGCGAGAGAAATCATTGTGAAACACCTTTTCCAGCGCGTGTGAATAAGACAGTGTGAGTGTCGGTGCCGCCCCCTCCCCCCCTCCTGAATTTTCTTGTGCCAGAGAAAAGAAAGTGTAAACTCGAAGGAAGGAAGAATAAGAAATAGATAAAGGAAAGATAGAGAGAAAGCGAGAGAGAGAGAAAAAAAAAAGCTTAGCATAAAAAAGGCCTTTTATTACCGATATCTGAGTGTTCTGGTGAAGTACCCGAGTTGTAAGAGCCAGTCCTGTAGTGTGGGTGTGGGCCTCCCCCCCACTACATAGCTTCCCCCACCCCGCCCCTTCTCCGGGATGGTCGGAGACGCCCACGCCTCTGTCACTGCTGCCGCCCACTACGCCATCCTGCCTCTACCCCGACTTCCGGGAGGCCATTTATGATTTGTGTGAGGTAAGTTGCACGCAACGGCACGCCAGGATCGGCTCTCGGACGCAAACCTGAGCTAACCTACGCCTGAATTTTCTACCCATAGAGACATGTCGATAACCGTCCTATTGTCCCTCGTAGCAGCTTTATCATATATATATGTATACTGTATATATATATATATATATATATATATATATATATATATATATATATATATATATATATATATATAGACATTTTGTTGTGTGTGTGTGTGTGTGTGTGTGTGTGTGTGTGTGTGTGTGTGTGTGTGTGTGTGTGTGTGTGTGTTTGTGTATGTATATATATATATATATATATATATATATATATATATATATATATATATATATATGTAAAACATTATATAACACCTGTCACCCACCCCGTACGACCCCGCCTCCGAATCCGCTGTCAGTGACCTCGGTTTTCTTTCATCTCACCTCATCCGAACGCGCATCACGTGACCCACACATTTAAGTCATTTTGCAATGGCTTTTGGTAATACAATCAATGGACTTATTGCAATCGGAATTAACAAGAAAAAGAAAGACAAGTTGATTTGAGATGTGCACGAACCTGTTGCATTAGAAGTACAAAGCCTGGTGCATTGCAGATATAGGGTACGTTGCATTTTAAGTGAATCTCAACTGTAAGTATTGTAATATAATGAGCAGAGGATAATTGCACTCATTACAGATGCATTATCACAATTACAAATGCAATTGTTACAAGTCCGTAATACGCAAATGCATGTAACTTTTCTCTTTATAAATACAAAACGCATCTATTATTCTCATGTGCAAGACCTGTTACATGATGTATATAAGCTGTTGCTATGCCGCTAATAAAACGGCATGTAACGGAAAGTCATATCAAAGTTACATTATTAGTCACACAAAGAAAGAGAGAGAGAGAGAGAGCGAGAGAGAGAGAGAGAGAGAGAGAGAGAGAGAGAGAGAGAGAGAGAGAGAGAGAGAGAGAGAGAGAGAGAGAGAGAGAGAGAGAGAGAGAGAGAGAGAGAGAAGAGAGAGAGAGAGAGAGAGGGGAGAGAGAGAGAGAGAAAGGGGAGGAGGAGAGAGAGAG
>NW_028234424.1:16424972-16427472 GCF_977035675.1 Penaeus japonicus
ACCCTCCTTTCTTCCCTTCCCTTTCTCCCTAACTACCCTCCTTTCTTCCCTTCCCTTTCTCCCTAACTACCCTTCTTCCTTTCCTCCCATCCCTCCCTTCCTTCCCCTTCCCATCCTCACTAACTACCCTTCTTCCCTCTCTCTCTCCCTCCCTCCCCTCCCCCGCCTCCCTCTGCCTCCTCCCCCTCCCCTCTTCGGGCGGCCAGGAATGTCTTTCTTGTGTTACGTCGCCTCCCTGAATGAGACCCGGATGAATAAGTAAACAAAATGACGATCGCAAAGCGGGAATCAATCCGACGTTTGGATGTAGACATAACGGAGGCGATAAATGCTTATCAGTCACGATGAGCAAGACGAAGAGAGAGAGAGAGAGAGAGAGAGAGAGAGAGAGAGAGAGAGAGAGAGAGAGAGAGAGAGAGAGAGAGAGAGAGAGAGAGAGAGAGAGAGAGAGAGAGATAGATAGATAGATAGATAGAGAGAGAGAGAGAGAGAGAGAGAGAGAGAGAGAGAGAGAGATGGGAGAGAGATAGATATATAAAGAAAGAGAGAATGAGAGAGAGAGGGGAGAGAGAAATAGAGAGAGAAAGAAAATGAGAGAGAGAGCCGAGTGAGAGCCTGAGAGAATGAGAAAGAGTAATATAAAGAAGGACAATTATCAGAAATGAAATGCAAAAGAGATTATAAAAGGAAAAGATACATGATGAAAAAAATGGAGTGAAGAGAGAGAGCAATAGACAAAAACCGAAACTGCAAGCGACGGAAAACAAAATCAGTAAACAAATGTAAACAAACGGTCACTTTTCCTTTTACTGGAACACGTCTTCGCATTAATATTTTGCCTAAGTCTGTACAAGAATTCTCCACAAATCTTGGAATTTTCTTGGAATGCTACGTGCCTGCTGTGTAAGGAATGATTACCTTCGTCTGTGGGTCATTGATATTCACAGATTATTTATTGACGTGGATAGAGTCATATAAACCGATCTTACCTAACCGCGGGTACGGAGTCATGCAGAATCGAGGCTTCCAGACGTGGCTTCCAGACGTAGCTTCCCTCAAGGCCATGTATACATTCCCTCCCTCTCCCCTCTACTCCTTCCTCCCCCCAATACCTCCTCTTCCCTTACATCCCTATTCCCCCCTTTCCCCTTCCCCTTTCCCTACACCCTCCTTTATTCTAACCCCGTTTCCTGCTCCACTCTTCTCTCTTCTCCCCTCTCCTCCTACCCCCTTCCCACACCCCATTCCCCTCTCCTCCTTCCCCCTATCCCCTCTCCTCCTCCCCCCCCTTCCCCTCTCCCCCATTTCCACCCCCCTCCCCTTTTTAGGGCCCGGCGTTGCGGCAGCGGGATGTCTGCTCTCGTTTGCTTTATTGTGGCGCCGGTGCCACTGTGGTGCCCCCCCCCCACCCGCCCTGCCCCTTCCCTCCTCTCCCCTCCTCCCTCTCGCTTCCCACAGACAGACGCCCTGCTTGCTTGTCTATTTGTTTGCCTATCTGTCTCGCCTGTCTCTGTGTCTGTCTGTTTGTTTGCTTTCGGTCTGTATTATATGTCTGTCTACCTACTTGCTTGTCTGTCTGTTATTCTGTCTTCCTGCTTGTTTTATCTGTCACTCTGTCTACTTGCCTGTCTTTCTTTCTTGTCTGTCTGTCTGTCTGTTTGTCGCTTTCCTTCCCACCTCCTTAATTCAGACGAAGGAGTGAAGGACTCGGCGAAGGATCGGTCAGTATACCCATGGCATCTGGGATTTGTATTTCTTATTCTTGTGCTTCTTCCTGTTGCTTCCTGCGTCTGAGTCAGTTAAGGTTCTCTTTGTGTTGAGGAAGCTTTACATACACACACACACACACGCACGCGCGCGCGCGCGCGCGTACTCCCCGTCTTTCCTCCCTTTTTCCTCGGTTTTCTCTTTCTTCCTTTCCCTCTCCCTCTTCCATTCCTTATCTCTATCTCCCTCTCCTTCTTCCCCTCCAACTACCCCCTCTCTCCCCTCTCCCTCTCCTTTCTTCCCTCCCCCCTTCTATGAAAGACTCCGCCCCGAACCAGTGAAGAATGTTCCAGAAGTTGTCGAGTCCAGCGATCGGCCAGCTCAGAGGTGGCGTATCCGAGCGTAGAGTTGTGATCAGCTACGCTGAAAGCACCGAGGATCGTTGGCGTGTACCCTTCCCTTCCCTCTCCCCTCCCCATATCCCTTCTTCCCTCCCCCCACCCTGCCACTCCCCATTCTCCATTGCTGTAACCCTCACCCACACCCACACCCCCACCCCCCAACCACCCCATCCCACCTTCTTGTTTATCTTTGATGTCTGACTCTCAGACATCCATTTTTCTACGTCATCTTCCTCATCCTCCCCCCTATCTTCTCCTAAAATCCTTCCCCTCCCTCCCTTTCCCCCCTCTCTCTCCTCCCCATTCTCTACCTTTTCCCCTCCACCATCGCTCCCAATATTATCCCTCACTCTCCCCAACCTCTACTCTTTCTCCCCATCCTTCTTCTTCCC
>NW_028234424.1:16449679-16452179 GCF_977035675.1 Penaeus japonicus
AATCATATTATACAGATTTTAACCACATACCAACCTGATCATGGCTAACCAACAAACAGCATAAGCACAAGGGAGATAACCATCTCCTACTGATATTTAGGTTGATATGAAATGAAGAACAAAATGAATACATGAAATAGATACTAACAGTGAACATATAAATCACCAGTGACGGTCAAGAGATATATAACATAATAGTAATAGTGAACGCATGAATGAACACGGATAAAGTAAACAATGGTATATACACACATAATATAAACAATAAACACACGCAAAAATAACGATGATAAAGCACACAGACAAGCACACACACAAAAGATTACATAATCTGCATAATGATGAAGAGGATAACGCTAGCTAAAGTGTTTCTTTCGTGGGTTTAGGCAACGTAAGATAAAGTGTTTTTTATAATTAATATTTTCCGTGTGTTTTTGTATATACAGTATCTTTTTTGCTTGTGTAATAAGTGTGTGTGTGTGTGTATGTGTGTGTATTTGAGTGTGTTTGTGTGTGTGTGTATGTGTGTGTATTTGAGTGTGTTTGTGTGTGTGTATGTGTGTGTGTATTTGAGTGTGTTTGTTAGTGTGTGCTTGTGTATGTGTATGTGTGCGTATTTGCACGGGAATGCTTCTACATGTGTGTGTAAGTGCATCAGCATATGTGTGCGTGTGCTTGTGTGTACATGTATTTTATAGCAAAGTATGATTTATTATCCAATTTAGACTTATTTTCCTATAGTTATGGCATAGTTCTGGTTAGCTGGTTCCGCTTTCGGCATAGCATCGGTGCCATGAATCTGTCTCCATTTAAGTTGGTAAGAAACGCATAATTTGCTTTGGAATATGCAATCTAAGAACGAGATTGATGGTAATATTGGGATGAATAGACAGATCGAAGGAAGACACAAACCTGGATGTACAGAAGGGATCACACACACACACACACACGCACATACACACACACACACACACACACACACACACATACACACACACGCAAATGTATATATATATATATATATATATATATATATATATATATATATATGTATATATATGTATATGCATATGTATATATATATATATATATATATATATATATATATATATATATATATATATATATATATATATATATATATATATCTATATATATATACATACACACACACACCCTGACTAGATCCGAATATAAACATACAAACTAAAAATCAAACAGACATCGAAAAGATACCTAGACACCTCAGCCATAGACAGAGAGTGATATTTAGATACTAAAAGAGGGTATAATAACGCTTTGATTATAAGGAATGATAAAGGCAAAACACTTTGGGAATTAATGAAATAATGGATTAATCACAGCAGAAAGGGGACGAACGAAAGAGGAGATAAAATTAGTAATAGAAATAAAAAAAATGAACACAGAAGAACACAGAAAATCGAAAAGAAAAAGAAAGAGAGAAAAAAAGAGAGAGAGAAAAAAAAGAGAAGAAAACAAAACAATAAAACGAAGAAAAAAAAGACAAACAAAAAACGCCAAAGAGCCAAAACAAATAAAATACGAACAAAAGAAAAGAAAAAAAAAGAACAGCTACGAATCCGAATCACACTTGGGATTAATCAAAAAAACAAAAATCGCAAACGAAATAACCGATGCAACTGAATCCAAAATATATGAATTGCCGAAACAGAAAAAAAAAAAGTTTGAGAGCATCTTTATAGATACAATTTATTGCGTGGCCATGAAAGTCGCTCTTATATCAAGCGTGAAATTTGGGAATTATTGATAAGAGAATCCGCGATTTAGCCTAATTAATTTTGCAAAGGGGGAAAAATCTTCATAACTGTAACCACTAAAGCATGAAGGAAGAGAGAGAGAGAGAGAGAGAGAGAGAGAGAGAGAGAGAGAGAGAGAGAGAGAGAGAGAGAGAGAGAGAGAGAGAGAGAGAGAGAGAGAGAGAGAGAGAGAGAGAAGAGAGACAGAAGAGAGAGAGAGAGAGAGAGAGAGAAGAGAGAGAGAGAGAGAGAGAGAGAGAGACAGAGAGAGAGAGAGAGAGAGAGAGAGAGAGAGAGAGAGAGAGAGAGAGAGAGAGAGAGAGAGAGAGAGAGAGAGAGAGAGAGAGAGAGAGAGAGAGAGAGAGAGAGAGAGAGAGAGAGAGAGAGAGAGAGAGAGAGAGAGAGAGAGAGAGAGAGAGTGAGAGAGTGACAAAGAGACAGAAAGAGTGAGAGAAACAGATTCAAACAGAGACAAACAGACAGAGAAGAAGAGAAAGAGAGAGAGAGTGTGACAAGGAGACAGAAAGAGTGAGACAAACAGAGACAAACAGACAGAGAATAAGAGAAAGAGAGAGCCAGAGAGCCAGAGTCACATAACGAATCAAATGTTTATTTCCTCCAACCATTCCTCGACATGTCCTTCTCCTTTAACTATGTCTATATCTATATTCATATCTATAGATATTTGTCTATCTATCTATCTGTCTGTCTATTATTCCATC
>NW_028234424.1:16462179-16469679 GCF_977035675.1 Penaeus japonicus
TCTTTACTTAACGAACTCTAAAAGAGAGAACTGTAGTCCCCGTCATCGACTCAGTTCGCCGTGTTGGTACTGGGTATTTAGTTTCCCTTCCAGGGCGCAGCCGCTATTCCAGGGGGGCACTGGGGATTCTCGTGGTATTAAGAGTCCATGGGAAACATTAGAGGATTACGCTCCTAGGCTTCAGGATCCAGGGTTCAAGACCTCGGCGTTCCAGAGCTCCGTCCTTCTCTGGAGCGGCGGTGGAACGAGTGTGAAGACTGTGGAATGCTGATGTCTTTGGACTCGCATCGATGTTATTGCGTGTATGTGTGTGTGCGCGTTTATGCATGTTTGATAAAATGCGTTTCTTCACTCTCTCGTTTATTGGAATTTTGACCTTTAAAGCGTTTTCGAAAATCCTCTGAGCTGCAGGAAAAGTGTGTGTCGGCCAGCATAAGCCAGGTCATCGCAGGCCATTCCTCTCAGCAGGTTGAGGAGCCTCTTCGACGATCGTGTTACGGGTCGTATTCGCGAGACTCAGTCGAGCCCAAAGGTGGGTGTCATGGAAACTGAGGACGCGTCGCTTCTCCGGCAAATTGTTCAGCTGACGGTGCTACGCCATGCTTTTTTTTTCCTTCTCCTTTTCTTCTTCTCCCTCTTCCTTTTCTTCTTCTTCTTCTTCGCCTTACGGGAGAGGGAGTTCCCGGCAGGAGGCTGTCTCATAAGTGTCAGTCACAGGAGGCGTGTTTTCCCGGAGGAAATATTTCCAGGTGACACGTTGTCCTGGAGAGGAGCTGGGCGTTCGAGAGGAGAGGGACGGGCGGCCTCCTCGAAGGGACGTGCTCTCACGCAGGGAGAAGACAGGCGGGGCATTGGAGAAGGGACAGCAGCTAACTGGCGTCAGTTAAAGGACCCCAACCGAGGGACATCAACCAGTAGACATCAACCTCAACCGAGGAACATCTCTGATGGACATCACCCGAGGGATATCAAGCAAGGAACATCAACCGAGGGACCTCCACTAAGAGACATCAACCGAGGGACATCAATCAATTAACACCAATCAAAGAATATTGAACAAGGGACGTGAAACTTGGAACATCAACCATGGGACTTCAACCAAGGGGCATCAACCATGGGACACCAACCAAGGACCATCAAGCAATTAGCATCGACTAATTAACATCAACCAAGGGACATACTGCCAGCCGGTCCCGCCTTTGGGAAGAGCACTTTCTGAAGAATGGCCCTACGAAAGTCTCGAGGAAGAGCGAGCGGCGTCCGGAAGGGGAAAGTTTGCGATCGACGCCTGACTCACAAACCGTACCGAAGAAGAGGGGGGGGGGGGTGACGTGTCCCTTGGGGGATGGGGGTTAGACGTTTCCCTTGGGGAGGGGTAGGAGGGTAGGAGGTAGACAGAGAGACCTGCTGGGGGAGGAGGGAGGGGGTAGACATAGACCTGCTGGAGAGAGGAGGAAGGGGGTTAGACATAGATCTGTTGGGGGGAGGGAGTAGACAAAGACCAGCTGGGGAGGGAGGGGAAGGGGGTAGACATAAACCTGCTGGATGTAGGGGTGAGTTGACCTATCCCTAACATAGACCTGCTAACGGGGGACGGAGAATGGGGGGAAGGGGTCAACGTAACCCTAATGGACTCTGAAGACGCGACGAGATCTATGATGGATAGGCCTAGACAGGCATGCCAGACGTAGGTGACGAGACTGCATTCACGGGGGAGAAATAACGCTCACCGGGAGATGTCAGTAGGCCTAGAGGGAAGTTGAAGAGTTTATCTTATGATAAACATGATTTTGATAACAATGATGATGATGATGGAAGTAGTAGTTGTAGTATTAGTGGTGGTGGTAGTAGTAGTTTCAATAGTAGTATTAACAGTAGCAGAGGTAGCAATGCCAATGATAATAAGACCACTACAACAACTACTACTACTGATAACAATATTAGTAATAATATACTTGATAATGTTGAAAATGATAAAGGCATTCAGAACTTTGCTTCAAAGCTTCGTACAATCTAGACCAAACAAACAAAGGAACAAAGAGAAATAAGAATAATGAAGGAGAAACCCTAGAAAAGAAAAGGATTAACGTATAAGATCGTAGACAGGCGCGAGGGGGAGGGGGAGGGGGGAGGGGGAAGTGCCTACTGCCTTATGGGCGTGGCACTTTGCCTCAAATAGGGAGCGCATATGGGGATATTGTCGAGATTATTATAGAAGGGATAAATTATTAGATAAAAAGAAAGATATATTATGGAAGAATATATATATTCAAAAAGATAAATTGTTATATGCATTAAGGGATGCTTAAAGGTAAATAGTAGCTACAAAGAGATAGATAGCTAGATAGATAGAGATAGATAGAGATAGAGAGAGATAGCTAGAGATAGAGAGAGAAAGAAAGGATGAAAGATAGAGAAAGAAGGAAGACAAAGATAAAGAGAGAAAGCGAGAATGCTATCAGGCCCCAGCGAGAGAGACTAAAACCCCAAGCATCACCTCCGCCACCAACCAGATGAACCTGCCCTCACCAAGTCCACCAGGAAGCCCCGAGCCAGCGAGCAGCATGAGGAGGACCGCCAGACTGCAACATATGTTTACCTTGTCGAGCAAAATACGGCCAGAGCGAAGCGGGTGTGGACTGAGGGTGGGGATGTGGTGGGGTGGGGATGGGGGTGGGGGAGAGGGAGAGGGAGAATGGGCCTCAAGTAACGGAGGGGGTAGGGTAGATGAGATATGGAGGGTAAGGGGGTGAAGGGAGGAGAAAAGGGAGGGGCGGAGAGGATGGGGGGAGGGGAGGTGAAGGGAAGTAGGAGGAGAAGGGAAATGGGGGAACGGGACGCGCAGGGGAAGGAGAGGGAGGTAGGATGGGCGAGGGAAGGGGGGGGGGATGGGGTGAGGCAGGGAGCGGGAGAGCGAAGGATGGGTGGGTCGGTAGAAGGGATGGGGGAGTGGGGAGTGGGTGGATGGAGGAGGAGGAGGAGGGGGAGGGGTGAAACAGGGCGTTGGTATCTACGAGTCAGGGAGAGAGAGGATGAAGGGGGAAGTGAAGGGTGAGCTGCAGGGAGAGGGAGAGGGGGCAGGTGAATATAAAGAAGAGATGAGGGCAGAAGAAGGTGAGGGGGAGGTGGAGGCAGAGGAAGATGAGGAGGAGATGTGGCTGAGGATGATGAGGAGGAGGTGAGGGCAGAGGAAGGTGAGGAGGAGGTGGAGGCAGAGGATGAGGATGAGGAGGTGGATAAAAAGAAAGGTAGACGGTGGAAATGGGAAGTCAGTTGAAGGTGAAAGAGTTAAGGCAAATGAGGAATTAGTCTTAAATCATCAACAACAGGATCATGATTAAATTAACTGGAAAAAAATGACTTGAAAAGTGCAAAAGAGAGAGAGAGAGAGAGAGAGAGAGAGAGAGAGAGAGAGAGAGAGAGAGAGAGAGAGAGAGAGAGAGAGAGAGAGAGAGAGAGAGAGAGTGTAGAGAGAAGGAGAGGAGAAGCGGAGGAGAAGTCAAGAGATGCGGAATGGAGAAAGCGAGAGATGAAAGGTAGAGAGAGAGAGAGAGTAGAGAGAGAAGAGAGAGAGGAGAGAGGAGGAGAGCGGGAGGGTGTAGACTAGTCAGAGAGAGTAGAGAGAGAGAGAGCGGAGAGGAAAGAGAGTAGAGGAGAGAAGAGACAAGAGAAAGAAGATGAGAGAACAGGAGAGAGACGGAAGAGGACGAGGGGAGTAGGAGAGAGAGAGATGGATGAGAGAGGAGAGAGGAGGGGAGGAGAGGGAGAGGAGAAAGAGAAGAGAGAGAGAGAGAGAGAGAGAGAGGAGGGAAGGGGAGAGAGAGAAGGGGGGGAGGGGGGGAAAAGGAAAGGGAAAGGGGGGAAAAAAAAAGGAGGAGAGAGAGAGAGAAAAAGGGAAGAGAAAAATAAAAGGAGGGGGAAAAAGAGAAAAAAAGAAAGAGGGGAAATGAGAGAGAGAGAGGGAGAGAGGAAAGAAGGAGAGGGGGAGGAGAGAGGGAGGAGATGGAGGAGGGGAAAAGGAAAGAGAGGGGAGAGGGGGAGAGAGATGGGAGAGGGGAAAAGGAGATGGGGGAGAGAAGAAAAGGGAGAAGAGAAGAAAGAAAAGGGGGAGAGAAGAAAGAAAAAAAGAAGAGGAAAGAGAAGAGAGAGGGGGGGGGGGAGAAAGGGGAGGAGGAGAGAAAGAAAGGAGAGAGAGAGAGAAGAGGAGAAGAGGGAGAGAGGAGAGGAGAGAGAGGGGAGAAGAGGGGAAAGGAGGAGAGAGGGAAGGAGAGGAGGAGGAAAGGAAAGAGGAGAGATGGTAGAAAAAAGGATAAAAGATAAAAAGAAAATTTTGATAAAGAGAAGGAGGAGGGGAGGGAAAGGAGGTGGGGAAAAGGAAAAAAAGAGAGAGAGGGAGAAAGAGAGAGGGGGGAAAAAGGGAGAGAAAGGATGAAAAGGAGAGAGATTAAAAAAAGGAAAAAACAAAGAAAAGAGGAGGGGAAGGGAGGGAGAAAAGAGAGAGAGAGGAGGAAGGAGGAAGGAAGGAGAAGGGAGGGAAGAGAAGAGGGAGAAAACGAAAGGAAAAGAGGAGAGGAGAGGAGAGAGAGAGAGAGGGAGGGGAGGAAAGGAGAGAGAAGAGAGAGAGAAAAGGAAAAGGGGGAGGGCAGGGAGAAGAGAAAGAGAGGGAAAGGAGAGAAGGGGAGAGAGGAGAATTTGGAAGAAAAAGGGGAGAGGGAGAGGGTGGAGGAGAGGAGGAAGGTAGGGAGGAGGGAGGAAAAGAGGGGGGGGGGAGAAAAAGGGGAAAAGGAGAGAGAGAGGAGAAGGGAAGGTGGGGGAGAGGAAGGAAGGGGGGAGGAGGAGAAAAAAAGGGGGGAAAAGAAATTGAGAAATAGAGAGAGAGGGGGAAGGAAAGGGGAGAGGAGAGAAGGGGGAGAAAGAGAAGAGAGGGGAGGAGAAGGAAAAAAAAGAGAGGAGAAAGGGGGAGAGAAGGGGAAAAAAGGGGAAAAGGAAAGAGGGGAGAGGGGGAGAAGGAGAGAGGGAGAGAGAAAGAGAGGAAGAGAAAGAGTAAGAAAAGAGGGGAAAAGGGGGAGGGGGGGAGAGGAGAAGAAAAACGGAGTGCGGAATTTGCCCAGTGTCGAGGCCCCGTTTTGGAGAAGGTTCCAGACAACAAACCCTATATTTAAATTAAACACTTATATTGCAACAGACACACAGGCTTAACAAAAAAAAATTTCCTAAAACACAAACACTCTTCTCTCTCTTTTCTCTCTCTCCCCCACACACACACACACACAAACACACACACAAAAATTCCCACAACAAACGCACAGGCACCCACATAACAAACAACACCTGCCCAAAAAGAAGGATTAAAAGACAAATAAAATAAAATAAGAATAAAAATAAGAATGGGGGGAAAACCCACTACACAAACTTGGCACCCAGGTGGCTTCAAACAGGACTTTTTTGGGGCCAAGCGTTTAAAAAAGCGAAAACCCGAAAAAACTTTTTCAAATTTCTTTTCCCAATTAAAGAAAAAATGCAAAAGGAATTGACCTCGGGGATTTTGGGGGAATGAAACCAACTTTTCTAATGTTCTGTGAAATTGGAAAAAAAAAAGTAAAAAGTTTTGTTGAGTTAATGGGGTTTAATGAAAGTTCTTTTTCTAAAAATTGTGCTCAGAATTTTTGAGGCATCGTACAAAAATTGTTTGATCATAAATGAAAAAAATGAAGAACTGTAGAAAAACCAATATTTTATTATATATATATATATTTTATTTATATATATATTATATATATATATTTTTATATATATAAATATATATATAATCAAAACACCCCAAAAACACACACACACAAAACACACACAACCACACAAATATATATTATATATTTTATATATTTTATATATATATATATATATATATATATATTTTAAAAAATATATATATTATTATATATATCTATATATTATATATATAAAATTTATAAACACACAAATATATACACCAACATGCAAAATAAAAGATGTGAGCACGTTAACTCTTAAGACTAAATAAAGCTACACTTCCCGACCATCATAACTAAACACCAGACGGAAAATGACATTTAAAGCAAATTTTTCTTCGGACAATTAAAGTTCAAATTATTTGATTTAAATGAATAAATTTAATAAACTATCGTTGTATTATCCTTTTTTCGCTTAAAGGAAATTTTGTCGCCCCGGGGCTGCATTAAATTTTAAAAAAAAATTTTGCCCTGAAGGAGTTTTAAAAAAAGAAATTTTTTTCCCCGACTTTATAACATTTTAAATGGGCACAAACACCACACACCATTCCCTTTAAAGGAAAAAATAAAAAAATACTAAAATTTAAAAAACCAAAAAATCTAAAACAAAACAAAATCTAAAAAGGAAAAAAAGAAAGGGAAAAAAAAAGAAAGGAAAAAAAAAGTAACCCAAAGAAAGAAAAATAATAACAAAACATTTTTTCACGGCCTTTAGTGTGATTCATCTTCATTCCCAAAAACCTCCCAGAGACATCACTGTCATTATGTTTTGACCTAAAGACAGGAGGGGAAGCGTCACCTTCGCCGCGGTTTTCTTGTCCCACGCACGCAACCTCATCTACGGGGGACGTCCAAAATTTTCCCGTCTACGTTCTTGTGTCTGCTCAGTCCATTTCCTTTTTCTTTTGAATTCATTTTTTTTTTTATCTTGATTTTCATTTTTTTCTTAGTTGATGGTTTTATGATGGATTGGAAAAAGGAAAGAAGAGGGAGGAAGAGAGAGGGAGAGAAGAAAGTGAGAGAGTGGAGGAATGTGAGATACTTGAGAAGAGGATCCGAGTGATTAAGACTGAGAGAGAGGAGAGAGAGAGAACGAGATAGCGGGAGAGGACGAGGAAGAGTAATAGAGAAGAGAGGAATGGATAGAAGAGCGAAAAGAGCGAGAGGATGAGAGAGAAGAGGAGGAGGAGGCATGACCGAGTATGGAGAGAAAGAGAGTGAGAGAAACACCAGGATGGAGAGAGGAGAACTAGAGAGAATCGGGAGATGAGATGAGAAGAGAACTGGCTGAGAGACCGGAGAGAACGAGAGGAATGAGGAAGGGAGAGAGAGTGAGAGGAGAGGAGGAGGAGAAGCGGGTGAGAGGAGGGACCAGAGCAATGGGGAGAAGAGGGTAAAATGAGAGAAAGAGAACGGAGAAAAGGGGAGTGAGAGAAGGAGGGAGAAAGAGACGGCGAGAAGAGATGAGGGAGAAAACCGAGAGTGTCGAGGAGAGAATGAGAGAGAAGAGAACGGCAGAGCGATTGAGAGAGAGGGGAAGTAACGCCCACACAAGAGAAAGAGGTCGAGAGGATAGGTGAAGAGGAGGGAGAGGAGGATGCAGCATGAGAGGAGGACGAGCAGAAAGAGGAATGCGGGAGCATAGTGAGGGGAGAGGGGAGAGGAAGAGGGACCAGGGAGAGGAATGATGAGGGGAGAAGGAGAGTGGGGAGAAATAATAGCAGGAGAGGAG
>NW_028234424.1:16484679-16487179 GCF_977035675.1 Penaeus japonicus
GAATACTGAAGAATTAAAAAAAATGTCAATGATACTAATACAAGTACTGTGAAAAAACAAAAACAACAACAACAGTGGTACTATAGATGTTGTAATAAAGAAATAACAACAAGAACAACATAAAGAATAAACATGATAATAAAAACATAAACATGATGAAAAAATATCAAGCATTAATAAAAGAGAAAAAAATGCATAAAAATAAGCACAATAAAAACATGCGTCTACGGAAATAATGTGAACAGCTAACCATGAGTAACATTATCCTTAATTTACAGCAAGAATAACTAACATAACATCAGTAATAACATGAGCTATAACAACAATTCGTACCAGAAGCCTGGAGTAGCGGCGTGTCAATAACCATAGGTAGCAGTAACAAGTTAATTTCAGTAACCATTAACAACAGTAACCATGAACAACGGTAATATAAGTAGTAATAAGTATGAATATCATCAGTCATAAACAACAGTAACCACTGAGTACTCGTAATACTTATTAGTATTACGAGTTTATTAGTAGCGGTAACCATGAGAAGAAATAACCATAGTTAGCAGTGACGATGAATTTCAGTAACCATGAGTAACATGAGTTGTTAACCTGTGCTTGGAGGATGCTTGGTATTTCTTTCCTCATTAGAATAACATTGCCAAATGCGAGAGATTTTTTTTATGTTTTATATGAGGGTTAAACAGTAATACTTTTTAAAGTCATTTGAACTACTCGTAATATTTTGTTAATGAGTAGTGGGGGAAGGGGTAGGGGGTATAGGGGAGGGTAAGGGGATTAGACGGAGGAGGGGACGGGTGTCAGGTGGAGAGGAGAAGGGAAGGAAAGGGAAGGGAGAGGGAAGGGGGAAGGTGTTAAGGGAGGGAATATAAAGTGAGAGCGAGGGGAGAGGAGAGGGAGTGAGGGGGAGAGGAGGAGGAGAAGGGAGTTTGAGAGAAAGGGGTGTGAGGGAAGGGAGTGAGGGAAGGAAGTGAGGGAGGGGAATATAGAGGATCATTTGGAAAGAGGAGAGGAGTTGGGGGGAGGGGGGGCATTTGGAAGGGGGAGTAAAAGGAGTCAGAGGAGAGGGGGGAGGGGAAAGAGGGAAAGTAGAAGGGAACGAGTCCTTTGAAAAGGGAATGGGGAGAAGGGGTTGGAGGAAAGGAGAAGGGAAGGGGCCAGATAGAAAAAAAAACTACTTCGTCTGACACAAAAGAAAACGTTTTCATTTTTTTTATATATCCAAAAATATCACATATATATATTTTTTCTCTTTTATCTCTGATTATGAGATATAAATTTTGGTTAATTTTGTTTGTGTGCGATACGAGACTTTTATCCTGTGTTACGAGCATCTTATGGCTGCGATGAAGACACAATCGGCTCTACTAAACGTCCGGAGTTTTTGTGAATTCGTTTTCTTTCTTGTTTGTCGCGGATTTGGTTCTTGGATTGATAATAACGGAGATTCGGGACCTGGACTGTATATGTATGTATGTATTTGTGTGTATACATACATATATATATATATATATATATATATATATATATATATATATATATAGATAGATAGATATAGATAGATAGATAGATATATAGATATATAGATATATAGATATATGCACACATATCTCTATCTATCTATCTGTCTATCTATCCATATATAATGGTGTGTGTGTGCAAGTGTGTGTGTGAGAGAGTGTGTATGTACTTGTATGAGTACGTATTCAAACACAGTCCATCAAATTCAGAAGAAGCGATATGCACAACAGCGTAACAACCCAGCAAGCAAAAACAAAACCGCCAGACCGCGGCGGTGACGGGACGGGAAGGGGGGGGGGGGCACACTCGCAGCATCACGGGTGCCGCGTTGTGGAAGTGAGGGCGTGTACACAGCATTGGGAGTGTACAGAGCACGCCCCAGCCCCGTCTCCTTCAATATGAAAGAGGTTTGTAAAGACTCGGCTGGCTGCGGCGGCCCGGCGTAGCGAGCTCGGCTGTTTGGTCAGGGTTGCTTTTTGTGTGCGCGTGTGTATGTGCGTATGTGTGTGTATGTGCGTATGTGTGTGTGTGTGTGTGTGTGTTTGTATATTGTGTATATGTGTATATATGTATTACTGTATAAATGTGTATATGTTTGTGACGATGAGAATGTGCCACTGTGTGAGTACTATAAGTGTATGGAAATTTGTTATACATCGACCTCTCTTGAAAAAAAGGACTAGCGGAAACATCACATATAAAGATATCAGTCTATTAAACAAGACTAAAACCTGTTTATTGACTGTCTCTCATGGTTAAGAAGGTGAACTAAGAACATGAATAGCTATAAATATGAATTGTAATCTGTGATTCCAGCTTCTCTCTCTCACCACACAACAAGCGCGATGAAGCAGTATGTATATATATATATATATACACACATGCCCATTCACAGAACAACGCGCGGACAGTCACAAGAAAAGCACAATTCGAAAGCACCTATTGGAGTCCACGCCCGCCAGACGCCGAA
>NW_028234424.1:16492179-16494679 GCF_977035675.1 Penaeus japonicus
ACTAAAACTACAGAAGCATCTGCTACTAAGGATCGTGACGATTTAAAAAAAACAATGATAACCATAACATTGACATTAAAACACACACACTTGGAGATAAAAAAAGAAAAAAAGAAAGGAAGATATGATATGAGAGAGATAGAGAGAGATAGAGAGATGGATAGATATAGATTGTGAAAGAGAAAGAGAGAGAAAGAGAGAGAAAGAGAGAGAAAGAGAGAGAGAGAGAGAGAGAGAGAGAGAGAGAGAGAGAGAGAGAGAGAGAGAGAGAGAGAGAGAGAGAGAGAGAGAGAGAGAGAGAGAGAGAGAGAGAGAGAGAGAAAGATCACAAAAGCCAAGCACAAAATAACTGAGAGAAAAAAAGAGAAAGAAAAAAAGAATGCAAAAACACAAAAAGAGAGACGAGACATAGAAGGAATTAAAAAAACGAAAAGAAAAGAAAAGAAAAACAAAAACAAAAACGCACAACAGCGGCCTTCCCCCAAAGTTCCCGTAGAAGAATGTCCCCTTTGCCTTCCCTCTCCTCCTCCAGCATTCCACTCACAAAGCCCAGCAGTTCGTGCATGGCGTGTCCCTTCCCTCTACGGACAACTGCCACGGCGCTCTACCCTGCCCTCTGGCCTCGCTGCCTCCCCGCCTGCGCCTCCAGAGGGCCTCCTGTCGATGTTGCTGTTTCTCCGGGTATTTTTCTTCCCTTTCCTCTCTTTTCTTCTCTTGCCTCTCGTGGTATTTCTTTGCGTTTATGTCTTTTTTCCCCCTGTTTGGTTGTGTTGTGTTTCTGTCTCTTTTACTGCCCTTTCTTTTCTTTGTTTCTTGATCTTTGTTGTTGGTTCTCTCTTTCTCTTCATTCGTTTGTTTATTCACATGTTTCCTGTTTCCATGAAAATTATCGTGATGTCGAATTGATGTCATCTTGTCGTCTCATATCTGTGTTTTTCTTTCGTATTCTTTGCCTCTCTTTATCCTTTTTCTTTCACCTGCCACTTCCCCCCACTTTTTTGTGAAACACTTCTTTCTTTTTTTTATCGTTGCGCTGATGGGATGTCCGAAAAATGTCTTAGCACCTTCAGGGTTTATAATCTTAAAACATTTATCTCGTACTCCGAGTCCTACGCGATATATTCAGGATTTTACGGGTTACATTACAGCGTTAGTGGATGGCAGTAATGGTTACATAATGGTGAATTATATAGTAATAGCAGTGAATTACACAGTGGTAATGATGGGTTAAGAATGCTGATCTCAGGATTTTTTTTTCGCTTGGGGTTTGTTGGAGTTCTTTCCGTCTGTATCCATCTTTGTATTATTCTCTTTCCTCTTTTGTTTCCTTAGGCGTACGTCGTTATTACGTCTTGTAACTCAGTTTTTGCTAACTGTATAGCATTCCATTCACGGAGAAAAAAATCTATATAAAATTTCTCAACCTCTTTTCCCTTTTCTATCTTTCTTTTCCCTTTGCCTATTCCTCTATACCCTTCTGTTTCCTTTGCGGGGATTACTCTCAAACGTTGTGAATGTGCTGGCGAAGGTCACATCTCCGGTTTGTTTACGTTCGTAGAAGTCCCGGATATGAACGCGGATTCACGGATTCATCTTGAGAGGAAATACCTCATATGAATTTTATTTTTTTCCCTATCATATTTCTTGTCCCGGAGAGGTTTATAAATGCCTTATAATTTGCGTCGGATGCCCGACTCTTTATTTCTGTGATAAGTCGATAGATATCAGGACGGGAGGAAGACATGAAGTGGGAGAGGGAGAGGGAGAGGGAGCTAGAGAGCGAATAAGAGAGATGGAGATGGACGTAGAGAGGGTGAAGGATAGGGTAAAGATATATCTTCTTCCTCACCTTCTGTCTGCTTCCGTAAGCGGTCGTCACAGCGGCTCCTCGGTCTCCATCTCACCTTTGCCGCACCACACCAACCACCTGCATGGCCTCCCGCACCATATCCATTAACCTCCTCCATGGCCTTCATCTTCTCCTGCCTGGCCACCCTATCCTAAGCATCCGTCTCCCAACACACCACGCTTGATGTCTCAGCACACGACTAAACTATCTCACTTTCGAATGTCTCGCTTCGTATCCGAACCGCCCTACCTGCGCTGTCCCTCTGAGTCACTCTTTCCTGATCCTGTTCATCCTTAGCTCTGCGATCTCCAGCTCCACATCCTACCCTTTTGTCAGCGCCTCCGCCTCCATCCCAAAAAGCAAAGCCGGTCTCACTGCCGTCATGCAAACTTTCTCTTTCTCTCTTGCAGATACCCGTCTATCATAAATCCCTCCACCACGGCATCCATCCACTCCAAGCTGGCTGCTGTCTCTTCTTCGCCGTTTAATTAATTTGAATCTATTCAAATTTATTTAAACCTGCCCACTTTCACCATTTCTCCTCCTTGCAAATATACCATTCCGCTGCCCACACTTTCACTCACACAAACGCCCTCAATCTTGTGCCTACTGACTTTCATATTTATTTATTTATTTCCCATGCGTATCTTT
>NW_028234424.1:16507179-16512179 GCF_977035675.1 Penaeus japonicus
TTTACTCTGGCTGGGCCAGGTTGGGGGGTGCTGATTTCAGTTGGCAGTAAAAAAGTGATTTCGTCATAATATCAAGCCTGCATTATATGGACTCGCTAGCTATAAGGCAAGTGATTTGAAATTTAAACGCCAACGTCTATCGGCAAGTGTTTATCTATTATAAGGCGAATTGGCTCTAATAGACCAATCGCCACACCACATTCGAATACGAATGTAATTGATTCCTTTAAAATTCTTTGCATACTTTTTTTCCACTACAAGAGCGTGCGACTTTTGCGTCGTTTTCTCGTGGAACAAGAAGGAAAGGAATGATGGAGCTCATGGAATTTATGTCTTGCTACTTCTATAACGTCATCATTATCGATTTACAGCGGAAATGACACAGAAACAATGTTTCTTTGGGCATCGTGTTCTCTTACTTGCCAATATAATATTCCAGTAATACCGAGGCTAGCATTTAAGAATACATAAGCTACATACTAAAATAAAGTAAGGGTATAACATTAAACCCATGAAATAAATCAAAAGAAAAAAAGAAAAGAAAAGAAAAATCACATTTAACATAATATCATCAGCGACTACATTAGGTTTCCTTTCTATAGGTTACCCTTCAACAATTAAAGAAAAAAAAAAAAAAAAAAAAAAAAAATGCAAACTAAAGTATTCAAAGAAGTACGCTACCTCACTGATCTTATATTTATTTAAATGCAATCTTTCGTCAGATACAGAAGATGGGATGGATAACCGAATTTACCGAGAATCACTTTATTATCCCGAAATCTTATAGATTAATCCACATATTCAATCTCTTAAATCTTTGCTATCACTACAATAGTATAACGTAATTTAGCCGAAATGTTTATTCTCTCTGTGTTCATCTAAGCCAAATTTGATAAATCTGTTTCAAATGATGCTTCACAGAGTCGAATGTAGAGGAAAATTAAAAGGATAGGTTAGCACTGAAAGAGACATTATCAGGGCGTTGACAAAAAAGAGGGAATTCGATTTTTAATTTTGTTATATTAAAGTCCGTCACTTATCTTTTTCTTTCTCACTTTTTTTCTCTTTTTGTGTGACTTCCACTGTGTGTCTGTTTGTCTCTCTCTTTCTCTAACTCTTTCTTTCTCTATCCATCTTTCTCTCGCTCTCTCTCTCTTCTCCTTCTCTCTCTATTCTCTGTCTTCCTCTCTTTCTTTCGCTCAATACCAATAGCTTTGTAAATTATATATATGTAACCGATTAAAAAACAGGACTTCTATTTATGGCAATTTCTGAAACAATTTATTGTATCTTGCCCGATTATTGGCAAGGTTTTATTAGTTTCCATTAAAGTGTTTTTTCTTCGGTAAACCTAATATGAAATCATTATATTGATAATGATTTCCTATAAGACTATAAGTATATTCTTTAAAAGTGGAAAGGGATTTGAAGAAAATCTTTAAGATTAGAAAGATGAAAAATAAGAATAAAAAGAGAGAGAATATGAATTGAAAGTCAGAACGTAAATCCTTGTCTTGCTTGTGCCATTTATGTTATTTTGCAAATAATGACTGTGTAAAACAGGTGGTAGCGCAGCATATCTACATGTAAGATAACCCCTACCAAAACTTGCATTCGTTTTCTATGAATCAGCTGTACGTGCTATCTGCTTCAAAGAAAACGAAAATATTAGAGGGTACACTTTTATATTTTTTTAAACGGTATCAGTGCTTTAGTAGTTAAGTTTATTATATTAATATTCGTAAAATAATAAACATAACATCATAGAGGGTAGATATACAATATTCTTAAACTGTATCAGTGTCTCAATAAATAGGTTTCTTACTGTAGATGAGACTCTGACACAGATTGAGAAAATTGTATAAGTCTACCCTCTCTTCTGTTCGTCCTCTTTGAGATAGCTAGCACGTAGAGCGTATTTATAGAAAACGAATAGCAGTATTGATAAGGGTAACAAGTACATATTTCTACAGAGCATATTCAGCATAGTCATTTATTCTCATACGCAACCATTTAAATTGGAATCTGGTAAAGATATTCAAGATACAAGATTTATCAGTAACAAAATATTTAACAACAAAGATTAATCAGTAACAAAATATTTAACAACAAAGATTAATCAAAATAAAAAAATACCGTAAAGATATGGACGTGTGTTCTATGGAATATCAGCAAAGGCATACCCATGTATAACCTTCTCTTTTAAATTATATTAATTGTTGAGATTTTAAAAATCCGTCGAAACATTTCTGTTATTAAGATAATGCAATTTAAGACAAAACACCATCTTTGATGCCGAGAAATCATCACAGTGTAGCGGTCAGGACAATGTGGGCGATTAATATAAGCTATTTTGGTTGATATAAATGAACCATAGATATTCAATTGGTAGCCTGACACAATCTTGCTCTTTGATAGAATAAAATATTCTTGATTCATCTAAATCAACTTCTCCGTCACAACAATGACTTCGAAATATACATTTCATCACCGGGATACATCATCTTCGATTCTGTTTAAAGCTAGATAACCATACTTGGGTAGAACAAAGCTCGTACGACGGTGGATATTTCTGGACCTTCTTCCTTCATTTCCTCTTCAGTGCGCTATTAATATCATTAAGTGTGTCGTTTACGATATTATAACCAGAAGCTAATTACCATTCTTATAGTTCAGGACGATAATGACTGAACGTGGCATCCGTAACTGCAAAAGTCCATCGTCTGCAAAGACTGCCTTTGAAAAGCTCATTTGCTGAAGAGAAAGGGCTGCTATTAACCTCCTCAATGTTGTTAATAGACATATGCATGCACACACACACGCACACGCACACACACATACAGGCACACACACACACACACACACAAACACACACACACACACACCCGCACGGACGCACACACATGCACACACATACATACACACACACACACATACACACAAACAAACACGTGCACACAGAAAGAGAGAGAGAGAGAGAGAGAGAGAGAGAGAGAGAGAGAGAGAGAGAGAGAGAGAGAGAGAGGGAGAGATAGATAGATATAGATAGATAGATAGAGAGAGAGAGAAGGAAGAGAGGAGGGGAAAGGGACTTATGCATATAAATTTGGGAGAGGCTGAAGTTTCTTTCTATCCCAACTCAAGCATGCTTAAATCTCTAGTTTTTTACTTTGTAGAATCCACTTAGGCGTACTTGTCTCGAACAAAGGAATGGACTACACTGTTTAAGTATAAGTTCTGTTGATTTCACAGAATGTCTTAAGAAGTAGAATCGATCCAGACAATAATATGTATATATATATATGTATATATATATATATATATATATATATATATATATATATATATATATATACATACACCACATACATATATGTATATATATATATATATATATATATATATATATATATATATATATATATATATATATATATATAAAGAACAACAATAATGCAATTGATTGATAGTGGTAGTAATAATGACATTAGAGATATCAATAGGATTAGTGATAATGATATTGATGATGAGGATGATTATGAAAATAATGAAAATGATACTGATAAAGATGATGATCATAAGAATGACGATAATGATTATTAGGATAAAGATAAAGAAGCAGAAATAATGAATTTAGTAATAACAATGATAGTAATGATAATAATAACAATAGTGAAAATAATAATATCGATAATGATAATAAGAATAAAGATTGTAAAAAATAAACACAATAAGGATGATTATAAGAGCACAATTAATGATAATGATGATAACAACAACAATAATACTAATACTGATAATGATGATAATAAGTATAATGAAAACGAATATGATAATAACAATAATAATAATAATGACAATAATAATATGAATGATAATAATCATAATACTAATGATATTAATGATATTCTTGATAATGATGATGCTAATGACGTTAATAATGCTAGTTATAATATTAATACTAGCAATAATACTAATAATGGTAATCAAATTAATAACCATAATGATAATGATACTAAGGATAACAATGGCAATAGTAATACCATTGATAATACTAAGGATAGTAATACTAACAATGATAGTAGTGATGATAATGATGGCATTGATGATAACAACTACAATAACAAATGAGTCAATAGATAAACAAATACGTAATAATGCATATACAACTTTGAAAAACTCATTTCTCTTTGATACATCTGCAAAAGAGACACATTCCAATCCCTGTAGTAAAGCCTGTCTATCACTTTAATTTGATTTAAGATGTCTGTATAATTATTAGCGTTAGCCCCTTGAGACAATATATGTAAGATCTTGTCTGCTTGTGGCGAGAACAATAGACCTCGACCAGATTACCAAACTTAATGTTCCTTAATCACGTCATATCGACTATTTATCGTCCACAGTTTAGAGCTAAGCTTATATATATATATATATATATATATATATATATATATATATATATATATATATATATATATATATATATTTAATCGTCAAGCTCGTGCAATCGATTCATGTGAATATTAAGCCGAATTCCAATTCGAAATTACTTGTATTACTTGTATTATGGTCTGTTGGCCTTGGTTTGAATTGTGAATGTAGAATATTTCATATTGATCAAGATACTAAACACTGCAATAGAAAATCATTATATATTCGTACCAAACAATTGCATTATCTTCATTTTTAAGTAAAAAAGTTTCGCACTAATTTTCTCAATAGTTCCTAGGTGACTCAATGCATCTAGATGCATATAAACCACAACAAAACGAATTTTGATATCACAGCGATATCAAAACTCCCCATGAATGTTTGCTTCCTCGCTACAGTCTCTCCCCACGCGAGTGTGACAAAGCCATAGTAAAGGAAAGAAAGCGCTCTAGACGCCGAAAGAGCATAGGCCTATCCTTTCCATTAAGCTTTGCCTTATCTTATTAGGGAAGTGGCGTGTACAGTGCTTCATCCTGACAAGCTTCCCCTACCGCAGGAGAGGGGCG
>NW_028234424.1:16517179-16522179 GCF_977035675.1 Penaeus japonicus
ATCATCATTGATTTTAAAAATATTGATAGTAATAATGAGGCTGATCATGATAATAAAGATAATGATAATAATGATGATAATTAAAACAGTAATAATGAAAACGATAATGATGAAAATGATAGTAATGGTGATGAAAGTAATAATGGAAACAATGATAACAATAATAACAATCATAACCATGATAATGATGATAGGTATCATTATCATTATCATCATTGTTATTATTATCATCATTATACAGTATTATCATCCTTATTCTTATTTTCTTACCATTCGTATTATCATTATCATTATTATTATTATTGTAATTGTTTTTCTTATTCTTGTCATTATGATTGTTATTGTTATCATCGGTATCAATATTACTATTGCCATCATTACCATATTAATAATAACAATAATAATGATAATGATTGTAAAAGCTATGTTGATGGTATTGGTAATTATTCTCATAACAATTATTGCTAATTATCAATAATACTTTTATTCTATGATTATTTTGTTATTACCATCACTATTTTTATCATCATTATTATCACTGCTCAAATCATTACTGTTACTGTTAACATTATAATCTTTATCATTATACTATTTTCTTCTCATTATTAGCTAAGTCATATTATGATAGAAGGAATCATTATAATAATGATAATAATTATGATAATAATGATTATAATAGTTATTATTTTCATTATTATTGTTACCATAAGCACCATCATCTATGTTACAATCATTACCATTATCATTATTGATACTCTTATCATCATCTTTATCATTATTTCTGTTACCAATATTTTGATATTCTTATCATCACCAGTGAATATTTTTATGATTATCATTATCCATATTAGCAAAATTTTCATTTTCATATTTATGATGATTATGAAGATAATCATTACAATTAATGTTTTGATTTTTAACACTATCATCACTACTACTACTGTTAACACTTTTTAATTCATTGTTATTATCATTATCAGTATCTGTTTTATTATTGACATACTTGTTTTCATTGTTATCATCCCAATTGCTATCATTGTTATCTTATGTTATCATTATCATGATTGTTATTTCTATCACTCATTGTTATTCTAATTTTCGTCATTGCTGTTGTTATTGCTTCTATTTTTGTTATAATTATGGTTATCATTATCATGATGATCAAAATCATTGGCATTATCGTTACTATCGTAAATGTTTTTACTAATACTATAATCATTATCATTATCATTGTTGTCACACACACACACACACACACACACACACACACACACACACATATATATATATATATATATATATATATATATATATATATATATATATATATATATATATATATATATATACACACATAGATGTGTTTATCAATTCATCAATATTATTATGATTGTTATCATTGCTATTATTATCATCATCAATCATTTTCATTATTGCTATAATTGTTATTTTCGCCAGTTTTATCATTACTATCATTATCATTATCAAATATTGTTTATTATCATCATCATTATCGCTATCATAATTATAATGATTGTCCGTCTTATTGCTATTAATGTTCTTGTTACTGATAGTATTATTATCATTATCATCATAATTATCATTACTGTCATCATCATTGTCATTACTGCCATTATCGGTATTATATTATCATTGTTTTACAATTGTTATCATTATTATCACCATTATTATTGCCATTATTGATATTGTTATTATCATCATCATATTTACTATTAATGTAATGATAATCATTTTCAACATGTTATCATTATTACTGTGGTTATCGTCAAAAGTCGCAGAATTATTAACACTCACCATTAATACATTGCTAAAGTGCTTTATTTCCTTAAACGGAATCAGTTCTAGCACCCTGGCACCGTGGCACTCCAGAGCGCAGTGCCATGGGAGGGAGACCGAACTCCACTGTAGATTTTTCGTCGGATGTGAATCTAGCGTGAGACGGAAATTGTTATGGTGGTTGTGTTTATTTGTTTTATTTTTATTTCTGTGTTGTGTGCTATTGCTTGTTGCGAAAGATGAAGTCATAGTGTAAGTTTTTATGCTTAAAAGGGGGGGGGGGGATCGGAGGAGTAAGATGTACAGAGGGGAGGGGAGAAGGGGAGGAGAGAGAGGGGTACTGACTTAAATTTTTTTTGTTTTGTTTTATAAAGCTGGGGATGATTCGTCCTCCTTCTCATTCGCTTTTTTTCTAATACTTGAAATTTCTCTTTTATGCCTTCTATGTGCTCTGCTCTGCCCAATTCTTCAAATTGTTCAATCTATCATATTTATCAGTACAATCAATCTCTCTGTTCTACTTTTGCTTTGATATGTTGATGTTCGGACGGTTATCTACTTGCAGTATGCAGTAATTACCATTTATCATGACTTCATTCATCTATTTGCTAATTTCTCCGATCTCCTCACAAGCCTCCAACTATCATGAATATATTAGCGTCATTGTACATCTGGCATTCATCATGATCAAAGCGGGAGAGACTGATGCTTTGGATATCGTTGCGCCCTTTGAAACTCTTGTTCTTCGGAGAGTCACTTCATGTAGGATGTCTGTAGTGAGATGACGATAAGGAGGAGATTAGAATAATGTGTATGATGATATATTCGAAATTATTATTTTTTATATTATAATGGAAAATTACTACAGCAGCTGAGTAAAAGCATAAAACAAAACAAAACAAAACAAAAGGAAAGCTCTGATTGGTTAATATAAATCCTTCGTTTTTATTGGTTGATGTAAAGCTCTCATTCTGATTGGCTGATGTAAACCGTCGGTTCTGATTGGCCAAGGAATCTGATTAGGTATCGGGTGTTCCGGGGGGTGGGGGGCTCAGAGGAGGAGGGAGAAGGGGAAACCGAAGCCATGTAAGATTCGGTCATAATGATGCCTCTACTGAAATTCAGAGCACATTTTTTTTTCGAATAAAGAACTAGATATAATAACATAACTTTTAATGATAATGAGATAGCCTCCGTTCCTAAAATAAATAAATAAATAAATGAATAAACAATCCTTATTGTCTTGTTGATACTCACAGAACGTGCCAGTCACGTGCGCAAAAATACCTTGCAAAGTATGACGTCACCGGATTAGTAACTTTTTTGGGGAATTACTGATTGGATTACGACGATGACGAATCACCGAATCGTGGAGAGGAAGGAAGAAGAAAAGGGGGAGGAGGGGATGGTGGGGGAGGGAGGAGGGGGGAGGTATTGTGATTAGAAGACTAGGAATTATTAGATAGACTTGATAAATGATTAAGCTTGTATTGACGTCTTCTTAGAGAATTATTTCCGGTGTCTTCTTCCTTATCAGATAATTCGTATGGCATTAACTACTATTGAATATGTATATATATGAATTTATATACATAGGAATATATATGTAAATGTGTATGTATAAATATACCTATATTATATAAGGAACGAATATATACTAACTATACTATCATAACTATTATTCTATCCATGTTGTAAGCTCTTCTAAATTTAGCTCTCATGGGCAATGACTAGAGTGATTGAATTATAGTTATTTAAGAAACGGTACAGTACCTTAAGTTTAAAACATGGTAGATACCTTACGCCAGAATCGCCAAGTCTCAAAACCATACGACTGTCTTTCCTATTCCCTAGAAAATGATAGATTATATTTATGGCGACAGTGTTATTGCCTGCCGCCCTAATGGTTGTCATAGTGACAGTGATGATATTAATGGAACAAGCAATAGAGACAGTAAGATCAACTTCTATAAGGGTGATAAATGAGATAGGCATAAGTGTTTTTTCTCTCTCCTTGGGTAATGGCAACTTTGATGGTAATGGCTTAGGAGTAACGAGACTGATGTAATAAACGATAAATAAAAAGCAAAACCACAATCTGGGTGTTATGGGATGGAAATTACAAGGTGTAAAGTGGCGCTGACATTGTAGTCTTGTCTGTGCGTGGGGGGTGTTTGTTTGTTTGTGTGTGAGTGTGAACGACATACAGACATACAGAGAGAGAGAGAGAGAGAGAGAGAGAGAGAGAGAGAGAGAGAGAGAGAGAGAGAGAGAGAGAGAGAGAGAGAGAGAGAGAGAGAGAGAGAGAGAGAGAGAGAGAGAGAGAGAGAGAGAGAGAGAGAGAGAGAGAGAGAGAGAGAGAGAGAGAGAGAGAGAGAGAGAATGAAGGATGGAAAAAGGAAGTGGGAGAAGAAAGGGGAAATCAGAATGCAAAATCAGAACGAGAAAAGAAGAAGAAGCAGAAGAAGGACGTTGGAGGAAGATAAGCGTGAACTGGAGGAGGAGAAAGGAGACTGTGAAGGAGGGAGGAGGAGGAGGAGGAGGAGGACGCGGAGAATAGAAGAGCAGAATAGGGAAAGGAAGAAAGAGATAGGCAGAAAAAGAAGGAAAGGAGGGAGGCAGGATGGAAAAAGAAGAAGGAGGGGGGGGGAGAGTCAGAGGGAGGAAAGGAAAAGGCAAGGAAGTATAAAAGGAGAGAGGGGAGGGAGATAGACGAGGGAGGGGGGGGGAGATAGACTGGGAGAGGGAGGGATCGACGGGGGAAGGGGGTAGAAGGAGAAGGAGGGGCGTATGAGCGCCTTCGTGGCCATATTGATGGGCGAGGCGACACCAACGCGTCTTCTGGTGGTGGTGTGTTGACATCGGGTGTATTGGTGGGGGGAGGAAGGGAGGAGAGAATGGGAGAAGGGAAGGAGGAAGAAGGGAAGGAGGGAGGGAGAAGGAAGGAATGAAGGAAAGAGGAAGAGGGGACGGAAAATGGGAGGAAGGAGAGAGAACTATTGAAGATGGAGCTAGATGAAGAGGAAATAAAGAAGGAGGGACTGAGGGAAGGGGAAGCAGGGAACGGAGGAGGGGACTATGAGGGCCGATGGAGGAAGATAAGCATAAACAGAAGAAGGAAATAAGGGAGTATGGAGGAGGGAGGAGGAGGAAGAGAAGGTGGAAGCGGACGAGGAAAAGTAGAAGAATTGGAAGTAGAGGAA
>NW_028234424.1:16539679-16542179 GCF_977035675.1 Penaeus japonicus
TTTCTTCCATCTCATCATTTTGTTCAGCGATTCATAACCTACCTTCTAAATTCTGTGCCCCCCCCCTCCTCCTCTCTTCCCACCGTTGCCACTATCCCTGTTCTTGCACCATACATCATCATTACTGCCAGATAGGCCTATGGATAACACCTAGGCCGCACTTTCGTAACAGCATTTTATCAAGAATATCATAAATTTGAGGCTTAAGCGCAATAAGATTTTTTTTTCTCTCTCTCTCACCCCGATGTAATCTTCTCTCTCTCGGAAAGCAAATTGTCGAGTATAATTTTTCTTCTCTTGCTACGTCTCACATTTCTCTCTCTCTCTCTCTCTCTCTCATTCGTACACACCGACACACACCAACACACTCACACACACACACATACACGCGCGCGCACACACACATAGATATCTCGAGCGCATCCCGACTTCATATTCCATGAACTTTACATCAAAGGTTTTCATTACCTTTAGAATATTCATGGCAGTTCAAAGGTATTTAGTCTCTGAGACTTAATCAAATACCAGTCTTCGATTATAAAAAGATACATATTTACAAACTTGAAGACTTTTTAAGGAAGGAAGAATCTAGTTCCTCCCGTTAATAAGCTGAGAAAGGGCGCGAGTTTACTTATTGCTTTGTCGCTGCGTTAAAGTTTGCCGACTGAGACACGAAACTGAGACGCGAGAGTTTTTTGTTTTGTTTTCCTTAATTCTCTTGATTCTTCTGGTTTTGGGTTTCTTCCTCTGTCTTTTGTTTCGGTCTTTGTTTTTCTTATGTTTCTTGTTCTGGTCTGTTGCTTCTGATTATGTTTACTTTTTTTTTTTTTTTTTTTTTTTTTTTAATATCCATTTCCCCCCCTTTTTTGCCTTTGCGTTTCACTATTCACTCTTCCTTTCTCACTCTCACTTTGTCTCCCTCTCTCTATGTCTCTATCTCTCCCTCTGTCAATCAACTTACAAATTATCATTAACTCAAAAACTCCTCGTGACCCCCCCCCCCCCATGAATTCGCTATCATCTGGCCATCCCCATTCTCACTCCTTTATCGGAATTCCCCCAATTCAAGCCTTCCCTCATTAATCTCTCCACCCGAGAGCAACCGTGAGACAAGGCAAGCGAAAAGGTCAAGGTATCAAGAGCTTCATCGACCTTCAAGGATCGTGATTTTTGGACTTAATGAAGCTTTGAACAATCTGTATCTCGTGTTGGGAGCTTTTCTCGCTTTCTCATTCTATTTTCGGATGTTTGATTGTATGCCATGTCTTGGTTTCGCTTCTTGTTTTATTATTTCTTATTTTTCATTTGTTTATATTTGTTTATGTTGTTGTTGTTGTCTATTTTGTTATCTTTTATACTAAGTGTTTATATTTTTTTCTTTCATTCTTTCTCTTATTTATTTTTTTTTCTCGTGGAGAGGCGAAGAGGAGGAGGGAAGAGAAAAGAAGGTGGGGACGGGTAGAGGAAGAGGGGAAGAGGGGAGGGAGGAGGTGTAACCCACCACTGGGAGCAGTAGTTGTTGTAACCCGCTTGCAGTTGTAAACCAC
The DNA here is from genome assembly GCF_977035675.1 of Penaeus japonicus. Taxonomy (NCBI): domain Eukaryota; kingdom Metazoa; phylum Arthropoda; class Malacostraca; order Decapoda; family Penaeidae; genus Penaeus; species Penaeus japonicus. Next base: position 16,541,227 of record NW_028234424.1, read on the forward strand.
TCGATGCCCTGGTTGTGATCCGGTGGATAAGAAGGACACAGAAAGCAGATCAAGGCAGATCAGGTCAGACAGACTGCCAACAATATACACTGCATTAAGTAGAAAAATAAAATCAATGTCATAGGTCACATGATACACAATACCAATGCCTTACAAGGAGGTGAAAGAGGAGGCGGGGTAGAGACTGTTCGTAGTAAAGAAGGGAGGAAAGGCGAGAGGGAAGAGGAAAAGGAAAGGCGAAGGAGGAGCAAGAGGATAAGGGTAGGAAGAATAGTAAGAGAAAGGGAAGGAGGAGGAAGAGTGGAAGAAGAATGAGGTGGGGACAAGAAGAGGAGGAGGAGAAGGAAGAGGAGGAAAAAGAGGAGTAGGAGGAAGAGGAGAAGGAGAAGGAGGAGGAGGAAAAAGAGGAGTAGGAGGAAGAGAAGGAAGAGGAGGAGGAGGAAGAGGAGGAGGAGGAGGAAAAAGAGGAGTAGGAGGATGAGAAGGAAGAGGAGGAGGAGAAGGAAGAGGAGAAGGAAGAGGAGGAGGGAGAACCGGAAGAGAAGGGAGTGGCCGGGGGTGAAGCCCTTCATTACGAGCAAGACGATGTTGCAGCAGCAACCACCTTGCATTCTGTCTGCAACAATATTACATCATAACACTTCGTCCATGTAAAACAACGCCTTGCTTTTGTTGTTCTTTTTTTTACACGTGAACTTTATCTGACTGTCAAAGTTCTTCTAACTTTCTGTGTTCTCTCCTAATTCAGCTGCATCAAAGTTGAGGCTTTATTTAACTCGGTGAGAAGCACTCATTGGATCCTATTAATTTAAAGTCAACGTGTCTCTTCAGGATCTGTCTGCTTGTTTTCTATTTTATGCACACGAATACACACATATTACATCATCATGATCATCATCATTATCATTACTCTTATCATCATCACAATTATAATTATTATCATCACTAACATA
>NW_028234424.1:16559679-16564679 GCF_977035675.1 Penaeus japonicus
TTCCTCCATTCTCCCCCTTCACTCCTCATTCCTCTTCCTCCATTCTCCCTCTTCACTCCTCCATTCCTCTTCCTCCATTCTCCCCCTTCACTCCTCATTCCTCTTCCTCCATTCTCCCTCTTCACTCCTCCATTCCTCTTCCTCCATTCTCCCTCTTCACTCCTCATTCCTCTTCCTCCATTCTCCCTCTTCACTCCTCCATTCCTCTTCCTCCACTCTCCCTCTTCACTCCTCATTCCTCTTCCTCCATTCTCCCTCTTCACTCCTCCATTCCTCTTCCTCCACTCTCCCTCTTCACTCCTCATTCCTCTTCCTCCATTCTCCCTCTTCACTCCTCCATTCCTCCTCCACCAATCTCCCTCTTCACTCCTCATTCCTCTTCCTCCATTCTCCCTCTTCACTCCTCCATTCCTCCTCCACCAATCTCCCTCTTCACTCCTCATTCCTCTTCCTCCATTCTCCCTCTTCACTCCTCCATTCCTCTTCCTCCATTCTCCCTCTTCACTCCTCATTCCTCTTCCTCCATTCTCCCTCTTCACTCCTCCATTCCTCTTCCTCCATTCTCCCTCTTCACTCCTCCATTCCTCCTCCTCCATTCTCCCTCTTCACTCCTCATTCCTCTTCCTCCATTCTCCCTCTTCACTCCTCCATTCCTCTTCCTCCATTCTCCCCCTTCACTCCTCATTCCTCTTCCTCCATTCTCCCTCTTCACTCCTCCATTCCTCTTCCTCCACTCTCCCTCTTCACTCCTCATTCCTCTTCCTCCATTCTCCCTCTTCACTCCTCCATTCCTCTTCCTCCACTCTCCCTCTCCCCTCTTCACTCCTCATTCCTCTTCCTCCATTCTCCCTCTTCACTCCTCCATTCCTCCTCCACCAATCTCCCTCTTCACTCCTCATTCCTCTTCCTCCATTCTCCCTCTTCACTCCTCCATTCCTCTTCCTCCACTCTCCCTCTTCACTCCTCATTCCTCTTCCTCCATTCTCCCTCTTCACTCCTCCATTCCTCTTCCTCCACTCTCCCTCTTCACTCCTCATTCCTCTTCCTCCATTCTCCCTCTTCACTCCTCCATTCCTCTTCCTCCACTCTCCCTCTTCCCTCCTCCTTCCTCTTCCTCTCCATTCTCCCTCTTCACTCCTCATTCCTCCTCCACCAATCTCCCTCTTCACTCTTTTCCTCTCCTCCATTCTCCCTCCATTCACTCCTCCATTCCTCTTCCTCCACTCTCCCTCTTCACTCCTCATTCCTCTTCCCCCATCTCCCCCCTTCACTCCTCCATTCCTCCTCCGCCATCCTCCCTCTTCACTCCTCATTCCTCTTCCTCCATTCTCCCTCTTCACTCCTCCATTCCTCTTCCTCCACTCTCCCTCTTCACTCCTCATTCCTCTTCCTCCATTCTCCCTCTTCACTCCTCATTCCTCTTCCTCCATTCTCCCTCTTCACTCCTCATTCCTCCTCCTCCATTCTCCCTCTTCACTCCTCATTCCTCTTCCTCCATTCTCCCTCTTCACTCCTCCATTCCTCTTCCTCCATTCTCCCCCTTCACTCCCCATTCCTCTTCCTTCTTCCTCCCCCTTCGCCCCCCCATTCCTCCTCCTGCTCTCTCCCTCTTCACTCCTCATTCCTCTTCCTCCATTCTCCCTCTTCACTCCCCCTCTCCTCTTCCTCCACTCCCCCTCTCCACCCCTCCTCCCTCCTCCTCCATTCTCCCTCTTCACTCCTCCATTCCTCTTCCTCCACTCTCCCTCTTCACTCCTCATTCCTCTTCCTCCATTCTCCCTCTTCACTCCTCCATTCCTCCTCCACCAATCTCCCTCTTCACTCCTCATTCCTCTTCCTCCATTCTCCCTCTTCACTCCTCCATTCCTCTTCCTCCACTCTCCCTCTTCACTCCTCATTCCTCTTCCTCCATTCTCCCTCTTCACTCCTCCATTCCTCCTCCACCACTCTCCCTCTTCCCTCCTCATTCCTCTTCCTCCATTCTCCCTCTTCACTCCTCCATTCCTCTTCCTCCACTCTCCCTCTTCACTCCTCATTCCTCTTCCTCCATTCTCCCTCTTCACTCCTCCATTCCTCTTCCTCCACTCTCCCTCTTCACTCCTCATTCCTCTTCCTCCATTCTCCCTCTTCACTCCTCCATTCCTCTTCCTCCACTCTCCCTCTTCACTCCTCATTCCTCTTCCTCCATTCTCCCTCTTCACTCCTCCATTCCTCTTCCCCCACTCTCCCTCTTCACTCCTCATTCCTCTTCCTCCATTCTCCCTCTTCACTCCTCCATTCCTCTTCCTCCACTCTCCCTCTTCACTCCTCATTCCTCTTCCTCCATTCTCCCTCTTCACTCCTCCATTCCTCCTCCACCAATCTCCCTCTTCACTCCTCATTCCTCTTCCTCCATTCTCCCTCTTCACTCCTCCATTCCTCTTCCTCCACTCTCCCTCTTCACTCCTCATTCCTCTTCCTCCATTCTCCCTCTTCACTCCTCCATTCCTCCTCCACCAATCTCCCTCTTCACTCCTCATTCCTCTTCCTCCATTCTCCCTCTTCACTCCTCCATTCCTCTTCCTCCACTCTCCCTCTTCACTCCTCATTCCTCTTCCTCCATTCTCCCTCTTCACTCCTCCATTCCTCTTCCTCCACTCTCCCTCTTCACTCCTCATTCCTCTTCCTCCATTCTCCCTCTTCACTCCTCCATTCCTCCTCCACCAATCTCCCTCTTCACTCCTCATTCCTCTTCCTCCATTCTCCCTCTTCACTCCTCCATTCCTCCTCCACCAATCTCCCTCTTCACTCCTCATTCCTCTTCCTCCATTCTCCCTCTTCACTCCTCCATTCCTCCTCCACCAATCTCCCTCTTCACTCCTCATTCCTCTTCCTCCATTCTCCCTCTTCACTCCTCCATTCCTCTTCCTCCATTCTCCCTCTTCACTCCTCATTCCTCTTCCTCCATTCTCCCTCTTCACTCCTCCATTCATCCTCCTCCTTTCTTACAATATCCCTTCTCCTTCATCATCCTTCCATCTCTTCCCTCCCTCCTCCTCCTCCTTCCTCCTGTTCCCTCTCTCCCTCGCCCCCTGGGAAGAGGCGGCCACCGGGACTTGTTATGTTAATTATCCAACAGAAGTCGGAGGAGTCGCTGGAGACTGTGTCCAGCTGACTGCCTTCATGCTGTCTTACGCTTTTCTTTTGGTTGGAGAGTTAATAGCATTGTTGATGGTGATGAGGATGATCGTATACTCATAATGATTATTATGATAATGATAATGATTATTATGATAATGATAATGATTATTTTGATAATGGTAATGATTATCATGATGATGATAATGCTTATTATGATAATGATAATGATTATTTTGATAATGATAATGATTATTATGATAATGATGATGATTATTATATAATGATAATGATAATGATTATTATGATAATGATGATGATAATGACTATTATGATAATAATAATGAAAATAATGTTGACAGTGATGATGATAAGAGAAATAATAATGATGATAGTGATAATGAAAAAGATAATGATAATATTACTAATGGTGATAGCAATGGAAATGATAATAATGATGATGGTTATGAAGATAATGGTAATGATAGTAATGGTAATGATAATAATGAAAATAATAATGATAGCAATAATAACGATGACAAATAATGATAACGATAATGAAATGATAATGATAATAATGATATCAACGATAATGATAATAGATATGACATGAAAATAAAAGCAATTATCATATTCATGATAGTAGATAATGATAACGATAATAGTGATAATGATAATGATAATGATAAAATAATGAAATTAATAGTAATGGTAATGACAATGATGATAATAATGCCAATGTATGATGATAATCACGATGATTATAAAATGAAAAAAGGAAAAAAAACAATGATGAGGATAATAATGATAAAAACGATGATAATGATAATGATGATATAAAAAAAATAAATATGCAAGTAAGGATAATAGTAATAATGAGGATAATCATCAATGAGTGGATAAGGACGATAATGAAAATATGAAAGACAATGATAATGATAATGATAATAAAGGTAATGATAAGGACAATGATGATAATAATAATAATGATAATAATGATAGTGATAATAATGAGAATGATAACAATAGTAATAACAATGATGATTATGACAATGATAGTAATGCCGATGATGACAATGGAAGTAATAGTAATAATAATACTAATAAAATAATGATAATAATAATAATAGCAAAGATAATAATACGGATAATAACAATAAAAATAAAATTAGCAATAGCGATGATAACGATAATGATAATAATAATGACTATAAAGAAATGTTGATAAGATATTTATGGTAATGGTAGTTGTTAATATGATTATTATGATCACCATCACTATTATTATCATTATAATGATAATAACACTGATAATATCACTGTTGTTATCGTTATCATTATTATAATCATCATTATTATTATCATTATTATTATCACCATTATCATCATCCCCAATCATCACTATTCTTATTCATATTATCATTATCAATATCATCATAGTCATTATTACCATTATCAGGATACTGATATTATCCTTAACATCTTTTTTATCATTATAATTATGTTATCATCATCATCATTATTATCATTGTCACTATCATTGTCTTTACTATCATTCACATCATCATCTCCATCATTACTACTATTAGCATTATTATCATATATAATATTATTCCTATAATCATGCTGTAATTACTGTAATTCACGTCCTCCTTCTCTGCTCCTTTTTCTCCCTCACTCCCTCCCCTCCTCATCCTTTCCTCCTTCTTCTCCCTCCTTCCTTCCTTTACTCCTCCTTCCCTTCCCTCCCCTCCCCGCCATCTACCTCTTTCCATACTCCTCCCTTCCTCCTCCTTCCTCCTCCTCCTTCTTCCGACCTCCTGCCCACCTTCCAAGGCCTCCTACCCTCCCATACTCTCCTCTCTTTCTGCTCCCTCCTCCTT
>NW_028234424.1:16572179-16577179 GCF_977035675.1 Penaeus japonicus
TATTTTTGCACACACACACGCAAATGCTTCTTAATTATTTATTTGCAGATGACAAAAGATTATCGTTTGATAATTTTATATTTTTGGGTGATAATCATTAACAACATGAATGAAATAAAAGCACAGAAGATAAGTTCACAGTCTGCGTGTTTGCGTGTGCATTCCAGCGTGTGTGTAGTCTATAGACCGATTCATAATTCACGCGTATTCCCTCCCCACTGTCTTCTAAGAATGTTGGGACGTCAAGCCCTTTTCTTAACGTGCATGCGTGTCCACGTGGTCGAATTTGCAATGATAATGGACTGGATTTCCACCTTTTTTTGAGGGAGGATGGTAGGGGGGCTATTTGCTCGGGTGGAGGAGCGGTGTGTGTGCTGGTGGAAGGAGGCGGAAGAAGGTGGAGGGGGAAGGGTGGAGAGGGTGGAGTGTAGGAGAAAAGGGGAAGGGAAAGAAGTGAATATTCTTAGACCCCTCCGCCTATCGTCCCCTCTCCTCTTCCACTACCCCCACCCTTCCCCCTTTCCCTCCCTTCTCCTGACCCCTCTCCCTCCCTTCCCCCTCTCCCTCCTCCTATCCCTCCCCCTAACCTTCCCCTCCTCTCCCCCCACCCTCTCTCCTCGATCTTCCCCCTCCTCTACGCTACCGAGGACTTTAACCTCGCGAGTACGTTGGGTCCGTCTACTCACTGTTTGTCTGATCCTCCCAACTTCGCTCGCTCCCGCCTCCCATTTCGCCATTACCCTCACTTCGTCACCCCTTTCCCCCCACTCTTCCCCCCCTCCCCTTCCTCTACCCCTCATCTCCCCAACTCTCATTCTTACCCGTTTTCCTCCTAGGGCCATCTCTCTCTATGTTTTTTCTCTCTGTCTCTCTCTCTCTCTCTCTCTCTCTCTCTCTCTCTCTCTCTCTCTCTCTCTCTCCACCCCTCCCTCTCTCCCTCCCTCCATCTCTCTCTCTCGCTCGCACTCTCTCTCTGTCTGTCTCTGCCTGCCTATCTCTCTCTCTCTCTTTACCTCTGTCTGTCTGTCTTTCTCTCCCTGCCTCTTTGTCTCTCTCTGTCTGTCTGTCTCTCTATCTTTGTCTGGCCGACTGTATCTCTGTCTCTCTGTATGTCTCTCTCTGTCTGTCTCTTTGTCTCTTTGTCTCTGTCTGTCTGTCTGTCTCTATCTCTCTATATCTATCTATCTCTGTCTGTCTTTCTCTCATTGACTTTTTTCTGTCTGTCTCTCTGTCTGTCTGCCTGTCTGTTTATCTCTGTCTGTTTCTTTCTCTCTCTCACTGCCTCTCTCTGTTTCTCTGTCTGTCTGTCTATCACTGTCTCTGTCTCTCCGTCTCTCTCATCCACGTCCCTTCTCCTCCTCTTTTCCTTCGTCCACTCCCTCTCCCCTCATCGAGATATCCTCCCCTTATACCGCGTTTCTTTCCCCTCGTCCTCCCTCTGCTTTCATGCCCCCGGCGCGATCCCTCCGGCTACTTAGTTGCCCTCTTGATCTTTTCGTCTCCCTCTTTCCTCTGTTCTTCTATTTTTCCTCTCGTCCTCTCCCAACCTCTCGTGCTTCCCTTCCTTCTTCCTCTCTCTCTCTCTCTCTCTCTCTCTCTGTCTCTCTGTCTGTTTCGCTCACTTTCTCTCTTCTCCTTTCACAAGTTATCTAGACGTTACATATCTTTATTCTATCTAATCCTTCTTTTTCTTTCCACTTTCCTCGTATCTCCTCCACTTAGCGTCTGCCTCTTTTCCTCCTCTCCCTGCCAAACCCTATCTTCTTCCACTATTTCTTCATGTTATCTCCCCGCTCCTCCAGGCTTTTATCACATCTCTCCTTCTCCCTTTTCTTTCCTTCCCTCCCCTTCTCTCGCCTCCCCTTGAGAAAGAGGAAGAATGGAGAAGAAAAGAGAGAAAACGAGAGAGAGTGAGAGAGAAACAGATATATATAGGAATGACAGAGATAGAGAGAAAAAAAAAGAGAGATTTAGTGATATATATATATATATATATATATATATATATATATATATATATATATATATATATATATATAGATAGATAGATAGATAGATAGATAGATAGATAGATAGATAGATAGATTGATAGATAGATAGATAGATAGATAGATAGATAGAGAGAGAGAGAGAGAGAGAGAGAGAGAGAGAGAGAGAGAGAGAGAGAGTGAGATAGATAGATAGATAGATAGATAGATAGATAGAGAGAGAGAGAGAGAGAGAGAGAGAGAGAGAGAGAGAGAGAGAGAGAGAGAGAGAGAGAGAGAGAGAGAGAGAAAGAGAGAGAGAGAGAGAGAAAGAGAGAGAGAGAGAAAGAGTGAGATAGATAGATAGATAGATAGATAGATAGAGAGAGAGAGAGAGAGAGAGAGAGAGAGAGAGAGAGAGAGAGAGAGAGAGAGAGAGAGAGAGAGAGAGAGAAAGAGAGAGAGAGAGAGAGAGAGAGAGAAGAGAGAGAGAGAGAGAGAGAGAGAGAGAGAGAGAGAGAGAGAGAGAGAGAGAGAGAGAGAGAGAGAGAGAGAGAGAGAGAGAGAGAGAGAGAGAAGAGAGAATTAGAGAGAAAGAAATAGACCGAGACCGAAAGAGCGAGAAGAGAGAGAGAGAGAGAGAGAGAGAGAGAGAGAGAGAGAGAGAGAGAGAGAGAGAGAGAGAGAGAGAGAGAGAGAGAGAGAGAGAGAGAGAGAGAAAGAGAGAGAGAGAGAGAGAGAGAGAGAGAGAGAGAGAGAGAGAGAGAGAGAGAGAGAGAGAGAGAGAGAGAGAGAGAGAGAATTAGAGAGAAAGAAATAGACCGAGACCGAAAGAGCGAGAAAGAGAGAGAGAGAGAGAGAGAGAGAGAGAGAGAGAGAGAGAGAGAGGGGCAGATACAAAGAGAGTAGAGTACACTAATTAGCGACCAAGGGTCAGAATCCTTCACAAAGAGCGATGAAATTAATCTCCACAATTTATCATTATTTTTGACTCTCGACTTCAGTAAGAGAGTTACAAATGTGAGTGTGTTACAAATAGCGTTCAGTGTTCTCTGGATAATGTGTAAAGAATCTGTGTTTGGATTAACCAACGTCTGTTCTCATTCCCTGGTCTTTATTGTCCGGTGCTCCGCTATCTACTCTCCGTTCGGCCGTGTGTCATTTTGTTCTTCGCCCATTTCTCTGTCTGTTTGCCTCTCTGTTTGTCTGTTCGCCCATCTCTCTGTCCGTTTGTCTGTCTGTCTGTTCGTTGTCTCTCTGCCCATGTGTTTAACTGTTATTCTGTTTGTAATACTCATAACTCGAGCTCTCTTTGTCTTCGTCGCTCTCTCTCTCTCTCTCTCTCTCTCTCTCTCTCGCTCTCTCTCTCTTTCTCTCTCTCTCTCCCCCCCTCTCTCTCTCTCTTTCCTTCCCCTTTTTCTTATCGTTTCTTTTCCCCTCCCTCCTCCCCACTTGTTTTCTCTCGCTCTGGCCGTCACTTATCCATGCAAAATAATCTGGACGGAGTTGTTTTGGTCTCTTAGTCCTTCCAGGAGACGGGTCATCAAGGCTGCTTTATAACGAATCCCCCTTCCTTCCTCCTTCCCTCCCTACCTCCTCTCATCCTCCCTCTCCTCTCTCCCTCTTTCCCTCCCTCCCTACCTCCTCTCATCCTCCCTCCCCTCTCTCCCTCTTTCCCTCCCCCCCTACCTCCTCTCATCCTCCCTCCCCTCTCTCCCTCTTTCCCTCCCTCCCTACCTCCTCTCATCCTCCCTCCCCTCTCTCCCTCCCTCCCTACCTCCTCTCATCCTCCCTCCCCTCTCTCCCTCTTTCCCTCCCTCCCTACCTCCTCTCATCCTCCCTCCCCTCTCTCCCTCTTTCCCTCCCTCCCTACCTCCTCTCATCCTCCCTCCCCTCTCTCCCTCTTTCCCTCCCCCCCTACCTCCTCTCATCCTCCCTCCCCTCTCTCCCTCTTTCCCTCCCTCCCTACCTCCTCTCATCCTCCCTCCCCTCTCTCCCTCTTTCCCTCCCTCCCTACCTCCTCTCATCCTCCCGCCCCTCTCTCCCTCTTTCCCTCCCTCCCTACCTCCTCTCATCCTCCCTCCCCTCTCTCCCTCTTTCCCTCCCTCCCTACCTCCTCTCATCCTCCCTCCCCTCTCTCCCTCTTTCCCTCCCTCCCTCTCCACTCTCACACCCACTCCCCTCCAGCTGCCTCGCCCCGTCTCCCAGGTAAACGTCGTGTCTCGTAAGGAACTGGATAATCCTGAAGAAATCACTTGTATTTATTTATTCGCGTTGCATCATCTTGAAGCAACCCCCTCACCTCCTACGACCACCCCCTCCCCTCCCACGACCTCCTCATCCCCCTCCTCTCCTCATTTCCCCAGTGTTTATTTATGTTATTCTGTGTTAGTTACTTTGTAATCGGATAAAGATAGAAGGAAGGGATTTCCTCTGTGTTTAATATCGTCACTCCATTTCGATTCAACCCAATGCCGAGATGATAATTGCATTTCATTAAATTCGATCATCGATTAGGTAATTTGCTACCCTTTAGGCAATTCATAATTGATTTGGTTTTCATACTTTATCATTCTGTGCGTTCTGTTTTTTATTCTGCTTAAGCTGTGCAACTAGCGAGTGCGATGATTCATGTGACGTGTCCCATTTAATCAGGATTGTATGAAAACATAGTTACTTTTGGGGATTGTGTGTGTGTGTTTGTGTGTGTGTGTTTGTGTGTATCTGTGCATGTGTTTGTGTGTGTGTTTGTGTGTGTGTGTTTGTGTGTATTTGTGCATGTGTGTGTGTGTTTGTGTGTATTTGTGCATGCGTGTGTGTGTGCGTATTTGTATGTGTGTGTCTGTGCGCAAGCATGACGGAGTAAGTGCATATTCGTGTGCAAGTGCGTGCAAGCAAGGGCCCCCGGCCGGTCTCTCATGTGTATCAACCCAGGCCCTGCTGTATGCCTGCGAGTGAGTGCATAATCTAGTTAGATTTTGTCGGTAAAGTTTATAGTTCATCCCGGGAAAGTTCGTATGTGTTCTCCTTACC
>NW_028234424.1:16582179-16587179 GCF_977035675.1 Penaeus japonicus
TGGAGTCTTGGAGTGGCTGCGGCCTTTCCGAATCTCTAGTCAGATTTTGCTGCTGTTGTTGACACACACACGTGTAGACAGACATACACTTATCTCTGTATGTGTCTGTGTGTGTATACATACATATAAACACACATTTATTGAAACACACACACATGTGTATATGTATACATGTGTGTGTATATATATATAATATATATATTATATATATATATATACCCAAGTATATATATATATATATATATATATACATATATATATATAACCATATACAACATATATATTTATAGTATAATATATATATTATATATATATATATATATCATATATACATATATACAATTATAAATAATCATATATATAATATATATATATATATGTAATATTATGTATATATAATATATATATATATTATATATATAATATATTTAATCTATATATACTATAAATATCTACATATATATATATGTCTATATTACACATATATTATATGTATATATTAAATATATATATTTATATATATACACTATATGTATATAATATATATATTAACCATATATTAATATATCAAAATATATATCGATATATATACTATATAATATATATTTATTAAATATATATATATATATATATTATATACTCCATAATTATATATATATATATCACCCATATATATATATATATATATACATGCATAAGAGAGAGTAGAGAGAGAGAGAGAGGAGAGAGAGAGAGAAGAGAGAGAGGAGAGAGAGGAGAAGAGATGAGAGGTGAAGATGAGAGTAATAGAAGAATTGGTAAGAAAAGAGTAAGAGAGGGGAAAAATGGAAAAGTCGAAAGAGAGAGAAGAGAGAGAGAGAGAGAGAGAGACAAATGAAATAGAGAGAAAGAAGGGGAGATCGAGAAAGAGAGAGAAAGAGAAAGAGAGAAAAAAGGGAGAAAGGAGAGAAAGAGATGAGAGAGAAGGGAGAGAGAGAGAGAGAGAGATAAGAGAGAGAGAGAGAGAGAGAGAAAAGAGATCGGAGGCAGACGTGGGAAGGGGAGGACAGTGGGAGGGGAAAAGAGAGAGAGAGAGGGGGGGAGAAGAGATGGAGAGAGTGAGAGGAGATGAGACGGGAGAGAGACAACGTAAGAGAGAGAGATGAAGAGGAGAAGAGAGAGAGAGAGAGAGAGGAGAGAGAGCGAGAGAGGAGGAGATGGAGAGCGAGAGAGAGGAGGGAGAAGATGAGAGAGAGAGAGAGAGAGAGAGAGAGAGAGAGAGTGAGAGAGAGAGAGAGAGATTACCTAGAATCTATATCAAAGCCAAAACCTGAACAATTAGGATTCGTATCATGAACCAACTAACGAAGAAAACCAACGATTCTAGTTAACCACTAGCTTTCGGAGGCAATGAAAAGGCCTTTGACTCAGTACTTGTAGTAGTAGTAGAGCAGATCTACATTCAGTGCGCGAGCAAGGAGCAAATTCCTACACAAATGGAACAGCAACAATGGGTCTGCATAAAGATTCAGTTAAAACAAAGGTTGCAGAGGGAGTGAGGCAAGGAGACACAATATCGCCAGAAGTGTTCATAACTTTTCTCGAAAATAGAGTCAGAAAGACCATTTAGGAAATAAAGGATTTGAATATAAATCTAAGATTTGGATATGATATAGTCATAATTTCAAACTTTAATAGGAAAATCTTAAAAGACTTGAAAATAAACGAAGGTGAAAAGAAAGGGAGGTTTAACATTAACATCCGAAGGAACGTTATTGAAATTGATGGTGAATCTCCTGAAGGGAATGAGCCCACACGTGTAGGTCAAGTACCAAAGCATGGAAGGGATTTTGAGAGCAAAATTAAAAGGCGCAATGGGATAGAAAGCATAAAGAAAACACAGGCAGAACAAGAAAAGTGCCTCACCACCATGTTAGAAACACAAAGTTTATGATCAATGTGTTCTCAGTTATGGCGTGTGGGCGTGAAACTAGAATCAGAAGAGAATGGGAGTAGAGCGCAATGGCGAGAGTAAAGTTGGGAATAACTGAGAGAGAGGAGAAGGTCAATGTGGATAAGCAATCAGCCTAAAGCAAAAGACATTTAAGAAATGACAAAAGGGCAAACATGGCATTATACTAAACGTAGCCAGAAGAGGAGACGTCAGATAGATTGAGTGGCTGACTAACTGGATTCGTGGTAGACATAGGAGTGAAGAGCGGCTGGAAGTGGAGAGATGACACTGGAAAGTTCCAGGCAACATTTAAAAAGATGAGTACGGTGCCAAGAGTCATAGAAAAGGTTGAGAGGAATTCATATTTCAGGTCTGGTGTTGAAATTTTATGTATGTAGATATCGGTATGTATATAAGTATGTATCTATTTTTGTTTATATACATATACGCACGTGCGCATGCAGTATGTATATTTGCATGAAAGTTCATGCTTGCATACATATGTAATCTTACTCGCACAGTATAAATGTACATGTTACAGACTGAGTGACAGGAAATCCCCGCTGGCGCAATTGCCCTGCACAGTGCACACGCGTGGTCGGGAGGTGGGGGGGTGGAGGGGGAAGGAGAGGGGAAATGGGGTAAGGGGCAGATGGAGAACGCGAGGGGAGAAGAAAGCGCACGGGAGGGGAAGGGGAGGCGAGTGGCGGGGGAAAGGGTGGAGGAGAATGGTAGGGGAGGGAAGTGAGGGGAAGGGGAGGGGGTTGGAGACAGGGAAGGCTATAGGGAGAGAAGCGTGATGGGGAGGACGGAAGGGGAAGGGGGAGGGGATGTAGGTTAGTGCAGGTTATTCTCCCGGAAATTCAAGGTTCCTGGATATTGAAAATCTTTTAGGCCGACTGAAAGGTAAATATATTTGTGACGGATGAATCTCACGCCAATATTTTCGTTGCTCTTGGAGGTTTTTTGTTTCTACTATTTTTCGATCAGACGTTCTCGCTGAGCCCCAGGCTTTTTTGCTTTCTTTTTTTTTTTTTCTTTTTTCAATCTCTTCATTTCTCATTTTTTCTCATTATTTTTCATTTTTTCTCATTTTGCGCTTTCTTTTTCTTTTTCATTTTCACGACTTCTCGTAAGGGAGGGGGGTATATTATGTTATTATAATTATAATAGAGGGGGGGGGTAAATGATGGGGGAGGAGGGATTGGGCTAGAGGAGAGAGAGAGAGAGAGAGAGAGAGAGAGGGAGAGAGAGAGAGAGAGAGAGAGAGAGAGAGAGAGAGAGAGAGAGAGAGAGAGAGAGAGAGAGAGAGATAGAGTTGGAGAGGGAGAGATATAGAGAGCGAGAGAGGAGAGAAGGGTGAAGAGAGAGAGAGAGAGGAGAGAGAGAGAGAGAGCGAGAGAGAGAGAGAGGAGAGAGAGAGAGAGGGATAGAAGAGAGAGAAAGATGAGAGGGAGAGAGAGAGAGAGAGAGAGAGAGAGGAGAGAGAGAGAGAGAGAGAAAGAGAGATAGGGATGAGAGAACGATGAAGAAGGAATTAGGGAGGAGAGAGATGATGAGAGATAGAGGGGAGAGAGAGAGAGGAGAGAGAGAGAGGAGAGAGAGAGAGAGAGAGAGAAGAGAAGAGGAGAGTGTAGAGAGAGGCCGAGAGACAGAGAGCGAGACAGAGAGAGACAGATAGAGGAAGAGAGACAGTATAGTAAGAGAGAGAGAGCGAGAGAAGAAGATAAGAGTAGAGTATGAGCTATAACAGCTATATATGTATATATATATGTATAATATATATCATATACCAATATATATATAATATATATATATATATATATATTATATATATATATATATATATTATATATATATGGATATATATATATAGATATATATAATATATATATATATATATATAATATATATATATATATATATATATATAATATATTATATATATAGAGAGGAGAGAGAGGAGAGAGAGAGGAGGGAGAGAGCGATAGAGAGTAGAAGGAGAGAGATAGAGAGAGAGAGAGAGAGAGAGAGAGAGAGAAGAGAGAGAGAGGAGAGAGAAAGAGGCCGAGATAGAGAGAGAGAGAGATAGAGAGAAAGAGAGGAGAGAAAGAAGAGGAGAGAGAGAGAGAGAGAGAGAGAGAGAGAGAGAGAGAGAGAGAGAGAGAGAGAGGGAGAGGGGATAAGAGAGAGAGAGAAAGTGGGGGACAGAAAAGGCAACGCTTATCACTGTTATTTTTGTTATTGATTTCCTTGCATTTGATTTATTCATTTGTCCCCAAAGTCTTTGTCTTCTACTCCACGCGCTGTGAGTTCGCAGAATCTAACACTTTTTTTTTCCTGCTTTTTTCTCCGATGCGAATTCCTTCCCTCTCACGTACCTTTCTCCTTTTCCCTTCTCCCTCCCTCTCGCTCTCCTTCATTCTATATTCAGTAGTGTCGGCCATTCTCTCACTTCCTCTTTTTTTTCTCACTCTCACTCTCCATTTTCTTATTATTTTCTCTCATTCTCACTCTGCTTATCCCTTCTTCACCTTCCTTCCCTCCTTAAACCCTTTCCTTTTCTTCCTCTCCTTATCCTTTCTCTTTTCCTGTACTCTTCCACCCTTCCTTCACCCTTCCTTAAACTCCGTTCCTTTTTGTCTACCTTTCCTCTTCCTTCCTTCTTTTCTTACCCTCCTCGGCCCTCTCTTCTCCTCCTTCCTCTTCCCCACTCAACCCCTTCCTTTTCTCTTCCCCCTTTCTCCCCTTCCTCCCCCCTCCCCCTTACTTTTCCTCCCTTCACCCACCCTACCCTTCCCCCCCTCCGCCCTCCCCTCCCCTTGGCACCAGGCGAAGAGAGATCTTGGCCGTTTGCCCCGAAAAAGATGGGCCTTGCATTTTGTGGTTCGCTGCATTATTAAATAAAAAACGCTGCATATTGCGTTTCTATACCTTCGCTGTGGCCATGGCTCTGTCTGTGCTGTGCATGGCTGTGCTGTTCCGTAGTGGGGGTGGGTAAGGGTGGGTTTGGGCTGCGGGGGTGGGGTAGGGTGGTGGGGATGGGTAGGGGGTAGGTTAGAGTGGT
>NW_028234424.1:16599679-16604679 GCF_977035675.1 Penaeus japonicus
GGATAAATGGTGTGTCTGGATATATGTGCGTATGTATTGATAAAGAGGGATTGATTTTTAGATAAGGGAAATTATATTGATATATATTTTTTAGATATATAGTTTCGAGATCAATGGAACATTTTTTTTTTTTGGAACATGTAATATTGGCTCAATATTTTTGGGGTACCTGCTTGTATTCCTCGCTTTTATTCTTATAGTATACAGTATATCATATATCTCTTTCCTTATTTCATTATTTACACTTTATTTTCGTGTATTCTCCGTCTCTTTCTCCTCTTTGTCGCGGGAGGCTGCAGTTTCTCTTTGTTCAACATTTTCACTTTTTGAAGGGAAGGAGAAGTGGGTGAGGGTGGAGGGGTCAAAGGGAGGGGGGGGGGAAGGGAGTAGGCCTTAGGTCGCTTGGGTGTATGGGTATAAGGGGGAGGGAAGGAGAGGGGGTAGTGATAGGAGAGAGGGACAAAGGAGAGGGTAGAAGGGTAGGAGGAGGGGGAGGGGGGAGAGGTGGTGGTGGGGCGGGGTGGGGGATGGGGTGTAGTCCTGCTGGATTGTTTCCTCAGGCTTTTGTTCGAGGTTCTAAAATTACTCCTTCAAGAAATCCTGAAGTGACTTTCGCACTTACATATTGCGATTGCAGGAGGCCCTGTGAAGTTCAGGTATGTATTTACCTTTTTCCCGAAAAATATGAATTAAAGGAGAACAAAACTAAGATTAAACACTCGCCGATAGAACCCCCCTTGCCACAAAAAAAAAGAAAGAAAGAAAAAAAAAAGACGAGGGTGTTTTCTACCCTTTCGTCCACTCTCATGATAATGATCCTATAATCAATAATCATGACAATAACTAAGGATAATGTTGAGATGTAATAACGATCACGGTGAAGACGGCAAGGTAGGCCGAGTCAAAAAACAAAAAAAAAATAATAAAAAAAAAACCCATAAAACAAAAAATAAACCAAAATAAACAAAAAAAAGATCCAAAAAACTAAAAAAAGAATATATACACTAAATAAAAAACAACATAAAAAACAAAAGTACACAATCAAAAAAATAACAAAAAAAAAAAAATAACAAACAAATAAAACAAATAAAAAAAACCGCACAAATACAAAGCACAAGAAACAGAAACAAAATACAACAATAAAAAAAACAAAAACAATACAAACAAAAAAAAAAATGACAAAAAAAAAAAACATAACTCTGACCGCTACAACAAACACAAACTGAAAATAACTAAAAATAAAAAAAAACTCACAAAAAAAAAAAGAATAAAAACACTAAAATACACAGGAAAAAAAATAAAAAATTATAAAAAAAGAAACTAAGAAAAACTAAATAGAAAAAAATAACACTAAAAAAAAACAACACAAAAAACTCAAAAAAAAAAAAAAAAAAACAAAAACAAAAAAATAATAATAAAAACAACCTTATAAAAACAAAACCAATAAAAAAAAGTTGTTATTCCTAAAAAAATAAAAAAAAACGAAAAACAAACAAAAAAACAAAAATAAATAAAAAAAAAAAAAACAGTTCAAAAGATAACCAATTTAAAAACAAAAAAAAAAAAAATAAAAACAAAAAGAAACAATGACAACAATACAAAAAAAAAAATACTAAAAAAAAAATAAAAACCATGAGCACATATAAAAAAACAAAAAAACAAACAATAATCAATAAATAAACAAAAAAAACAGAATAAAAAAAAAAAAAAAATAAAAGAAAAAAATGAAAAAATATTAATCAAAATAAAACAAAAAAAAAAAAACAAGGCCAGGTAACAGCAGACACCCAGACACCTCCCCCCCGCCCGCCACATAAATGGGGAGGGGGGGACGGCTTTATTGCCCCCCTCCTACCTCCTAGCCCTTCCCACCCCTTCCCCCTCCTACCCCCTAGCCCTTCCCTCCCCTTCCCCCTCCCCCCTTGACCCTTGCCACCTCCTGCCCCCTCACCCTCCTCCACGTCACAGCTCTGGACGCGTGCCAAGACCTGCGGTGTACCCAGCATTGTTGTTGCCTGGTCGTCGGCCTTCCATCTCTTCCTCATGGCTGTCGCTCTCTCGCTCTCTTTCTCTTTCTCTCTGTCTGTCTATTTGTCTGTCTATCTGCCTGTCTCTCTACCTCTGTAGATGGACATATATCAGAGAAAAGAAGACAATGGAAGGATAGGAGAAGTCAAAAGAAAAGAAATAGGGAGTAAGAGAAAACAAGAGAGAGAGAGAGAGAGAGAGAGAGAGAGAGAGAGAGAGAGAGAGAGAGAGAGAGAGAGAGAGAGAGAGAGAGAGAGAGAGAGAGAAAGAGAGAGAGAGAGAGAGAGGAGAGGGAGGAGGGGAGGAAGAGAGAGAGAGAGAGAGAGAGAGAGAGAGAGAGAGAGAGAGAGAGAGAGAGAGAGAGAGAGAGAGAGAGAGAGAGAGAGAGAAGAGAGAGGAGAAAAGAGAGAGAGAGAGAGATGAGAGAAAGAGAGAGAGAGATGAGAGAGAGAGAGAGAAAGAAGAGAGAGAGAGAGGAGAGAGAGAGAAATGAGTGAGAATGAGGAGAGGAGTGAAAGAGAGTGAGAGAGAGAGAGAGGAGAGAGAGAGAAAGAGAAGAGAGAGAGAAGAGAGAAAAGAGAGAGGAGAGGAGAGAGAGAGAGAAGAGATAGAGAGAGGAAAGGGAGGGAAGAGAGAGAAGAGAGTAGGAGAGAGAGCAGAGACGAGAGAAAAAACGAGGAGAGAGAGAGAGAGAGAGAGGAGAGAGGATGAGAGAGAGAGAGAGAGAGAGAGAGAGAGAGAGAGAGAGAGAGAGAGAGAGAGAGAGAGAGAGAGAGAGAGAGAGAGA
Organism: Penaeus japonicus; assembly: GCF_977035675.1. Lineage (NCBI taxonomy): Eukaryota > Metazoa > Arthropoda > Malacostraca > Decapoda > Penaeidae > Penaeus > Penaeus japonicus. The sequence goes on from NW_028234424.1 coordinate 16,602,495, forward strand.
GAGGCAAAGATGGATAAAAAGAACAAAAAGGAGGGGGCGATTATCATCCTTTGTAGGGAGCCCCGCCATGCAGGGGGGGAGGAGGTGAATGCCCTGAAGGGAAGTGATTGTCTTCATGGCGGATATTGTCTTTTAGGAAACTGGGATACTTAGGAATATTGCATCTCTCCATCTCGTGTACCCTCCTCTCCTTTTCCTATTCCTCTAATGCTTTCTCCCGCTTCCTCCCACCCTCCACCTTCCGCGGTCTCCTCCCTTCCTCTCTCTCCTACCTCTCAGCTTCTCTTAACCCTCTCTCCTCCCCCCAACACTCTCTCTCTCTCTCTCCTCTCTCTCTCTCTCTCCTCTCTCTCTCTCTCTCTCTCTCTCTCTCTCTCTCTCTCTCTCTCTCTCTCTCTCTCTCTCTCTCTCTCTCTCTCTCTCTCTCTCTCTCTCTCTCTCTCTCTCTCTCTCCCTCTTTCTTCTCACACACACACTCTCTCTCTCCTTTCTCTCTGTCTCTCTCTCTCACACACTCTCTCTCTTTCTCCCTCCCCCCCCTCCCTCTCTTTCTGTCTTTCTGCCCCTCTCTCTCTTTGTCTTTCTACCCCCCCTCTCTCTCTCTTCTCCTCCCCCCCCCTATCCTCTCTGTCTATCTTTTTCTCTTTCTCCTCTCGCCACCTCTCCCTTTAGGATTTACGATCTCTTAAAAAAAGGATGCTTGATAATCCGACATACGTAAACATGATGAGGATTTCCGCACAGTCTCCGCGCCACCTGTTGTGTTGGCAAGAAAATGAACCGGGGAAACAGAGCATGCGCGTTGATTTTCCATTGCAGATGACGATACGTTGATGTGTTGTTGTTTTTTTTATAACATACAACTTATATAAACGAAAAATCGAGCTACAGTTTTGATAACCTCGATGTTGAAGCAAAGATGATGTACATAAGCTCGAATACACATAAACGTTCAGGTTTGTCTTGCTTGCTTACTTAATCACTGCCTAACATGAATGTGCAATTTGCACGATGCGCAGACAGTGTCCTCGCCTAAATGTGGGGAGATGCAGTGAAGACTACATAAATAGAATCTCTCTCTCTCTCTCTCTCTCTCTCTCTCTCTCTCTCTCTCTCTCTCTCTCTCTTCCCCTCTTTTCCCCATTGTTTCCCCATTTTACTTTCGTGTATATATATTTTCGTAAGAAGACGAGATGTGTAAGATCCTTCCCTAAATATGCCGTGGTTCATACCTCGTCCCTCTATGCATTATAAATCTGCATAAGCGCACAGGGTTACACTCGTGTGCGTGCGTGTGTTTGTCCGCGTCTGATCGTGACTGTGTCTGGTCTGGTCCTGAAGGGGGAGAAGGGGAGAGGAGGACAGGGGGAAGGGGACATGAGGGGAGAGGGGGGGGGGGCGAAGAAGGGGGTGCAAGGGGCAAGGACCTGGAAGCCAAGCACACGCGCCTGTCGGGGAGACGACGGCACACTGTCTGCTTGAATCTGAGGTGTTCAATCCGGCACAGAAAGGTCAGTGTTGGAATACGAAAGGTCAAGCCCGGGCGTGTTCTCTGCTACATAACTTCGGTCTGCGTCTATTTTTAAGAATGGGAATGGGGAGTGGGAAAAGGAAAGGAATGAATAAGAAAGAAAGAGAGAGAGAGAGAGAGAGAGAGAGAGAGAGAGAGAGAGAGAGAGAGAGAGAGAGAGAAGGAGAGAGAGAGAAAGAGAGAGAGAGAGAGAGAGAGAGAGAGAGAGAGAGAGAGAGAGAGAGAGAGAGAGAGAGAGAGAGAGAGAGAGAGAGAGAGAGAGAGAGAGAGAGAGAGAGAGAGAATGAGAGAAGAGACATGGGAGAGTGTAGGAAGAAGAGGAGTAGAGTAAAGTACGAACATGTGGGGAAATAATAATGAAGGAGCGAGGAAACAGAGGTGGGAATTAGCGGATGGAAAACGAAGGCAGGCGGAATGAAAGCATGGGGAAAGAATAACAGAGACAGAAGGAGAGGAAAACGAAGGAAAAATGGAAATATAAAGGGTTACAGCTGTGGCGGTGTGGAAGGGGAGGGGGAGGGGGAGGGGGAGGGGGAGGGGAGGGGGAGGGGGTCAGGTAATGGAGGAGAAGGATGAGAGGAGGGGGAGTAGGTAGTGATATATCGGGGATTTGGGGAGAAGGGAGGAAAGTGATGGGTGATATTGGTGATTGGA
>NW_028234424.1:16609679-16619679 GCF_977035675.1 Penaeus japonicus
TTTGGGACATGGATAGGCCTTGAGAGCCAGTGGAGGGAGGGCTGAAGGGGGAAGTGTTGGGGGAGGGAGGGGGGGGGTAATAAGGCAAATCCATGGATAAATTGGCGGACGAAGTTATGATGCCTGAGTTAATTCAATCAATAAGGGGAGTCGTTTGAACAAGAAGTGTCATCACGTGTGTTAAGGAAGGTCCCGTAACAGTTCATTAAGTTATCAACTGTTCCAGTGTGCGAGTATGTATGTTTGTACTTGTGCGTGTGTTTGTTTAATGGTTTGTAATATCTTTATTGGGGACGTAGCAATAACTTAAGAGCTGATATGTTAGTGTGGTGAAATATCTACGGTTTTGTGTTGCCTTGTTTCATTTACTCTTTGGAAGTACGAGAAAATGCTAATGCTGGCATCTCCATTATCATCAAAATATAGTCAACTATAGAATAGATTATTGATACCTTGGGGCGAAGATATAACGAAATTTATGATAAGACGTTCATATAATACACGGACAGACCGAATCCTACGTACAGGGACTTACACAACTCGCCTCATGGTGCACAGAACAGATGAACGCAAAACGGATCAACACAATATTCACATTTTTTTTCACACTCGTGAAGTGACGTGTATAAAGTCTCGCTCGCAGGATCAAATCCCGACCGTAGGTTGTATTGACAGGAGAAGATTAAAAAGCTATTGACTGAGATAAAATTAATTAAGCTGGTACCGGAACTAAAACTGCTTGCAATGATACTATTACCTTCTTTTAAAATCAAAAGCATCCTCTTTTTCTCTATAGGAGAGATTCAGATCGTCGAAAGAACTCCCCCAATCTTGTTTGTATGTATGCCTGTAAGTAGCTTTGTATTAATGGATGGAACATACAGCTTATAACAGAATACCAAGACCAGACTGGGTTTACATTACGTCGCGTTCCCGGCCAATCATAGGGAAGGTCATTGTGCATGATGGATGAGAGGCCGCGGAAACCAGCCAATCAGAGAAGAGCTAACGACACTGGAGACATCTGTTGAGCGGCGGGAGAGAATATTCGACGCGGCAGCAGACGATCTCCGCGTCACGTTTGGCTTATTGTAAATTGCGAAGAGTTTCCAGACATACAAAGTTTCTCGTCCTCATCGCCCGGTGGCGGGGTGTTCCACGGCGTAAGTGGAATGGCCGTTTTGGTAATTTCCGGGGGATTACAAATGACTGCCGTCGGTGTAAAACGCAAAATTGTGTGTTGAGAATTACAGCCATCTATCTATCTATCTTTCTATCTATCTTTTTATCTATCTATCTACCTATCTATCTATCTATCTATCTATCTATCTATCTATCTATCTATCTATCTATCTATCTATCCATCCATCTATCTATCTATCTATCTATCTATCTATCTATCTATCTATCTATCTATCTATCTATCTATCTATCTATCTATCTATCTATCTATCTATCTATCTATCTATCTATCTATCTATCTATCTATCTATCTATCTATCTATCTACCTATCTATCTATCTATCTATCTATCTATCTATCTATCTATCTATCTATCTATCTATCTATCTATCTATCTATCTATCTATCTATCTATCTATCTATCTATCTATCTATCTATCTATCTATCTATCTATCTATCTATCTATCTATCTATCTATCTATCTATCTATCTATCTATCTATCTATCTATCTATCTATCTATCTATCTATCTATCTATCTATCTATCTATCTATCTATCTATCTATCTATCTATCTATCTATCTATCTATCTATCTATCTATCTATCTATCTATCTATCTATCTATCTATCTATCTATCTATCTATCTATCTATCTATCTATCTATCTATCTATCTATCTATCTATCTATCTATCTATCTATCTATCTATCTATCTATCTATCTATCTATCTATCTATCTATCTATCTATCTATCTATCTATCTATCTATCTATCTATCTATCTATCTATCTATCTATCTATCTATCTATCTATCTATCTATCTATCTATCTATCTATCTATCTATCTATCTATCTATCTATCTATCTATCTATCTATCTATCTATCTATCTATCTATCTATCTATCTATCTATCTATCTATCTATCTATCTATCTATCTATCTATCTATCTATCTATCTATCTATCTATCTATCTATCTATCTATCTATCTATCTATCTATCTATCTATCTATCTATCTATCTATCTATCTATCTATCTATCTATCTATCTATCTATCTATCTATCTATCTATCTATCTATCTATCTATCTATCTATCTATCTATCTATCTATCTATCTATCTATCTATCTATCTATCTATCTATCTATCTATCTATCTATCTATCTATCTATCTATCTATCTATCTATCTATCTATCTATCTATCTATCTATCTATCTATCTATCTATCTATCTATCTATCTATCTATCTATCTATCTATCTATCTATCTATCTATCTATCTATCTATCTATCTATCTATCTATCTATCTATCTATCTATCTATCTATCTATCTATCTATCTATCTATCTATCTATCTATCTATCTATCTATCTATCTATCTATCTATCTATCTATCTATCTATCTATCTATCTATCTATCTATCTATCTATCTATCTATCTATCTATCTATCTATCTATCTATCTATCTATCTATCTATCTATCTATCTATCTATCTATCTATCTATCTATCTATCTATCTATCTATCTATCTATCTATCTATCTATCTATCTATCTATCTATCTATCTATCTATCTATCTATCTATCTATCTATCTATCTATCTATCTATCTATCTATCTATCTATCTATCTATCTATCTATCTATCTATCTATCTATCTATCTATCTATCTATCTATCTATCTATCTATCTATCTATCTATCTATCTATCTATCTATCTATCTATCTATCTATCTATCTATCTATCTATCTATCTATCTATCTATCTATCTATCTATCTATCTATCTATCTATCTATCTATCTATCTATCTATCTATCTATCTATCTATCTATCTATCTATCTATCTATCTATCTATCTATCTATCTATCTATCTATCTATCTATCTATCTATCTATCTATCTATCTATCTATCTATCTATCTATCTATCTATCTATCTATCTATCTATCTATCTATCTATCTATCTATCTATCTATCTATCTATCTATCTATCTATCTATCTATCTATCTATCTATCTATCTATCTATCTATCTATCTATCTATCTATCTATCTATCTATCTATCTATCTATCTATCTATCTATCTATCTATCTATCTATCTATCTATCTATCTATCTATCTATCTATCTATCTATCTATCTATCTATCTATCTATCTATCTATCTATCTATCTATCTATCTATCTATCTATCTATCTATCTATCTATCTATCTATCTATCTATCTATCTATCTATCTATCTATCTATCTATCTATCTATCTATCTATCTATCTATCTATCTATCTATCTATCTATCTATCTATCTATCTATCTATCTATCTATCTATCTATCTATCTATCTATCTATCTATCTATCTATCTATCTATCTATCTATCTATCTATCTATCTATCTATCTATCTATCTATCTATCTATCTATCTATCTATCTATCTATCTATCTATCTATCTATCTATCTATCTATCTATCTATCTATCTATCTATCTATCTATCTATCTATCTATCTATCTATCTATCTATCTATCTATCTATCTATCTATCTATCTATCTATCTATCTATCTATCTATCTATCTATCTATCTATCTATCTATCTATCTATCTATCTATCTATCTATCTATCTATCTATCTATCTATCTATCTATCTATCTATCTATCTATCTATCTATCTATCTATCTATCTATCTATCTATCTATCTATCTATCTATCTATCTATCTATCTATCTATCTATCTATCTATCTATCTATCTATCTATCTATCTATCTATCTATCTATCTATCTATCTATCTATCTATCTATCTATCTATCTATCTATCTATCTATCTATCTATCTATCTATCTATCTATCTATCTATCTATCTATCTATCTATCTATCTATCTATCTATCTATCTATCTATCTATCTATCTATCTATCTATCTATCTATCTATCTATCTATCTATCTATCTATCTATCTATCTATCTATCTATCTATCTATCTATCTATCTATCTATCTATCTATCTATCTATCTATCTATCTATCTATCTATCTATCTATCTATCTATCTATCTATCTATCTATCTATCTATCTATCTATCTATCTATCTATCTATCTATCTATCTATCTATCTATCTATCTATCTATCTATCTATCTATCTATCTATCTATCTATCTATCTATCTATCTATCTATCTATCTATCTATCTATCTATCTATCTATCTATCTATCTATCTATCTATCTATCTATCTATCTATCTATCTATCTATCTATCTATCTATCTATCTATCTATCTATCTATCTATCTATCTATCTATCTATCTATCTATCTATCTATCTATCTATCTATCTATCTATCTATCTATCTATCTATCTATCTATCTATCTATCTATCTATCTATCTATCTATCTATCTATCTATCTATCTATCTATCTATCTATCTATCTATCTATCTATCTATCTATCTATATATATATATATATATAGATAGATAGATAGATAGATAGATAGATAGATAGATAGATAGATAGATAGAGAGAGAGAGAGAGAGAGAGAGAGAGAGAGGGAGAGGGGAAGGGAGGGAGGGAGGGAGGGAGGGAGGGAGGGAGGGAGGGAGGGTGGTGAGAAGGAGGGAGAGAGGGAGGGAGAGAGAGAGGGAGAGGGGAAGGGAGGGAGAGGGAGGAGGGAGGGCGGGAGGGAGGTAGGTTATGAGAGGAAGGGGAGAAGGAGAGGGAAGGGAGAAGGAGGGACTGGAGAAAAGGGAGAGAGGGGTAGAGGGAGGGAGGGAGGGAGGGAGAAAGAGGTAGTGAGAAAAAAAAATTCGATAGATTGGTAACATAGAGAGGGATATAACACACACACACCAACACACACACACACACACACACACACACACACACACACACACACACACACACACACACACACACACACACACACACACACACACACACACTCACAACGGAGCAAACACACACAAGCGAGCACACACACCCAACCAAAATACAAACGCAACAATTATTCAGAATATCAAAGGCAAACCGAAAACTAATACGAACGCATAATACCTCTCCTCAGTATCATTCTCTCTTGTTGTTTACATAAACCTAAGGATGTTGATTTAACTTATTGATCGAATAAATACACCCGCAGCAGGTTGCACTGTCAATGGGCGAGTGTGAGATAAAGAAAGGTTCGGTTTTCTTTGATAAATTTGTAGGGGGACTATTACATTCTCGACTGTGAGGGTCTCTTACGGATCGTGGGAATCGTCTTTGTGTGTGTGTTTAGGTGAATGCTCGTTTGTTTGCATGTGTGTGTGTGTGTGTGTGTGTGTGTGTGTATGTGTGTGTGTGTGTGTGTGTGTGTGTGTGTGCGCGTGTGTGTGTGTTGTGTATGTGTTTATAAGTGTGTGCATAAGTTTATGTGTGTACGTGTGTGTGATTAATTTCCCAAATTCTTTCCTTTTGTATCCCTAAGATTGATATCATTATTGTTCCCTTCTTCCCCCGAAATATTTGATTGATATATTTTCCTTTATCATCAGGATGACGAAAAGAATATGTTGCAATTAATAAAGGGCCAGATCATGGCAATAGAGAGTGTGAAAGAAAAAAGAAAGAAGAGAGAAAGAGAGAGAGAAAAGGGGAGAAGGAGAGAGAAGAAAGAGTGGGAAGAGAGGAGAGAGTGGGAGAGAGGAGAGAGAGAAGAGAAGAAGGAGAGGAAGAGAGAGAAGAGAGAGAGAGAGAGAGAGAGAAAGAGGAGAGAGAGAGAGAGAGAGAGAGAGAGAGAGAGAGGGGTAGAGTGAGAGGAGGGAGGAGAGAGAGAGGTAAGGGAGAGAGTGAGAGGAGAGATGGGGAGATGAGAAGGACGTGAGAGAGAGAGAGAGAGAGAGAGAGAGAGAGAGAGAGAGAGAGAGAGAGAGAGAGAGAGAGAGAGAGAGAGAGGTTGAGAGAAAGAGATTGAAAGAGACAGAGAGAAAAGAGAGAGAGAGAGAATGAGAAAATAAGACTGAATTAGAATGAGATAAAAAGGTAGATAAGAAGATAGATAGATTTTATAAGAAGAGAAAGCATAAGAGAAAATCAGAATGATAGAAGGATAGAGAGAACTACCGAATAGAAGATACAAACCAAAGGTCGAAAGTGGACATAGCAAGAGGATGCAATCCGTAGGAGGGTCTAGGGCGGGTGATAGGCGGGGGGGGGGGGGGCAGCAAGACTAACAGGAGGTGGGTAGGAGGAAGAGAAATGAATGGGGGGGGGGGGGGCTTGATGAAGGGGTGTTGGGATAGTGAAGGGGGTGGGGTAGGACGGGGGTGAGGGTGAGTATTAAGGTTCGCGCAGGAATTTGGCATCTGAAAAATCCTCTCATTTGAAGGTTAAGCAAATATTTTCGCCTGAAAGAAGAGGTGAGAGAAAGGGGGAGGGGCGGGGGGAGACAGATTGTGTGTAGAGGGAATAATCATCTGACTGTCTTTGTTCTTGTTGTATGTTCTTATCTCATTAATCCGTTACATTTTCGTGCTTATTTTTCTTTTTTTCATGTTTATTCCTTACAAAGTCCTTGTTGTTGTTTTACTTCTATTTCATTTAGCCTCTATTTGCTCTCTCTCTCTATTTTTTTTATTTGCCTCCCCAGAGAATGCTATTCTCCACTCCTTAATTAATTCCTTTTAGACAAAAAAGAAAATAAAAATAAAATAAAAGGCAAGGAGTGGATATCGAAATTAAAAGGAAGAGAAATTCAACAGGAACATCTCCTGATCCACACTTTCACCCATTCATTATTAATTACTGTAATTACTAATGCTATATTTGCTAGAATGTTTACTATTATAATCAAAACTAGACTATTATTGCAGTTACACTTACCAACCGTAAAGCAATCATCATAATCAAGAGAGAGATTCATCTCAGTCTACCCTTCCTTCCCCTCTCAACCTCTCCCCTCACCGTTCTCCCTTTACTTCGTTCGTCCTTTTTCGCATTTTTCTTTTTTTGCTAACTTTCTTCTCTTTCTTCTCCCTTTTCCCCATTTTTTTTTTTATCCATCTTCAACTCACTTTTTTTCTCTCTTTTTCTTTCCTTCTTTTTTTCGCCATGTCATTCCTTCCAATTTTCACCATTATTTTTATTTCCTGTCACTCTCTTTTCGTCTCTTCTCCCTTTACAGTTTTCCTTTTTTTTCCTCCTTTCCTGTCACTTCTTTCCTTCCCCTTCCATTCCTCCCACTTTCTTCCCTTCTTGTTTTCCGCCTGGCGAAGGAAAGCCTTATTCAAGCATTCCCATAATTTCAACAAGGATTAACTCCACGGGCCACGACTAAACTTTTAAGTAGAAGGATTCAAGCACAAGCATGGGAAATCTCGCTCCTTTGTGGATTATGATGGTGATGATGGTGGTGATGATGGTGAGGGTGATGATGATGCTTGTGTTGAGGATAGTGGAGAGGGTGATGATGAGGGTGATGGTTCTGGTGATGATGGTTGTGGTGAGGGTGGTGATTTATGTTACTGAAGATGGTGGTGGTAATAATGATAGTAATGGTGGTTTTAATGATACTGAAAACAAGGATGGTGATAGAGCTAGAGGTTAGGGTGACGATGGTAATGTTAGTGAACATGAGGGTGAACCTGGTGACAGTGTTAGCGGTCGTAATGGTAATTTGGTGTTGGCGATAATGGTAGTAGAAATATCGAGATCGATACAAACGATATCAAATTATGATCATGGAGATATCAAGACCATTATCATAGAATGGATTTTTTGTAACATATCAACAATAGCAATGATATCAATATTTAATTTATATCAACAGTGATGATACCAGCCATGAAAAAACAAGCATAATGATAGTGATAAAAATAAAACGTATTGATAGTGATAAAAATAAAACGTATTTACGATTTGTCAATAATAGGAATGTGGGCATGAAATCGTATAAGAATCATAAATGTATAGAATAACATACTTAATATACATAATAACATATATATGACTATATACAATGTGACACAAAGTGAGAAAATTAAAGGGTTGTGAACACCAAGACGAGTTATAACACTTGAGGTTGTGAGAGGTGTTATGTGTGTGCCAACTCATTACATGTGAAGCGAGAGGAAGTTGAAGAGGCAGTCTCACTGAGCAAAACAGGTACATGTACTCTACCGTAGCTGGGTACAGTCTTGAGAGAAAGGGTCTTTCTCCTCCCCCGTTTTCTGATTCTCTCTTTTCCTCTTGAACTTTCTTCTGCTCTCTCTCTCTCTTCCCCTCTCCTATCTCTCTATCTTTTTATCATTCTTTCGATCTATCTATCTCTCTATATATATGTTTTTTTCATATATATATATTATATAAATATATATATATATATATATATATATATATATATATATATATATATATATATATATATATATATATATATATATGTGTGTGTGTGTGTGTGTGTGTGTGTGTGTGTGTGTATGTGTGTGTGTGTGTATGTGTGTGTGTCTGTGTGTATACATATGTGTGTGTGTGTGTGTGTGTTACATCTGAATTTATATCCAAATCTATCTATCTATCTAATCATCTAGATATCGATGTATATAACCTCTTTCCATCCTCCCATCCTCCTTCCCCCTTTCTCGTTTTCGCTTTAACTCTCCACTCTCTTTCTCTTTATTCATTTCTCTCTCTCTCTCTCTCTCTCTCTCTCTCTCTCTCTCTCTCTCTCTCTCTCTCTCTCTCTCTCTCTCTCTCTCTCTCTCTCTCTCTCTCTCTCTCTCTCCTTCTCTCTCAGAGAAATAAGGTTGAGGAATTTAATCAGAGTGGGAGCGCGCGTGAGACGGAGTGTGCCTGCGTGGGTACTAGCGAGCCCCCCCCCCTTCCCCTCCCTCCCCATCCCTCCTACCAGGCCCGCTGATCAATAGTGGACAGGCAGCCACACCGGGCCGCTCTGGCCTTCCACCTGGACCGCTCTGGGCCGCTACCTTGGCTCTCATCTTGCTCTTGTTGGTGTGTGAGTTGGGGATGGGTAGGGGGGAAAGGGGAGGGGAAGGAGAAGGGGGAGGGGGAGGAGAAGGGGGAGGGGAGGGAAGGCCAGGGAAGGGAGTACGGAAAAGGAAGTGGAAGGGGTAAGGCCGCCATTTGTTTTCTCTTTCGTGGGAGCCACATCTCATACGCTGTGAGCCAAGGGTTGAATGGTGAGCCATCCTCTCCCCTCTCACCCCTCTCGCCCATCTCCCCTCTCCCTTCCCCCTGAAATAGACAGTCTGCTAGACAGGCTGCAGTTCGACCTCTGTTACCTGACCATTACCTGGGCGTCGCTCGGACACGCTACGAGCCGCTCCTTTTATCGTCTTTCGGGGCACTGTTGAATCGTCCTGTTGAGGTTCTCGCTAAATGGGCGTGCGGTCAGAGGTCAGAGGTCAGAGGTCGAAGGTCAATCTTATGAAATCAGGTTTCAAAGTCTTTAGGGGGTCACGGGTATTGATCTCGGACACGTTGAGGGTGGGTGGGGGTGGGGGATGGGTGGGGGTCAGAGGTCAAGCATGGGAGGGTGTTATGGGGTTAGATGACGGGACGCGCGTTGCTGAGTTCGAGGGTGGAGCGATGATGCTCTCTCGGCCGATCATGAGTCCACTCACAATAACATTTATGATATCAATTGCTGATGAAACCAGTAACGGAATATTGTTCCTCAGCCATTCGGAATAAGAACAGGAGAACAGACCACACAGGGCGAAAGCAGCAGGCCGACGAAACCGTAGGGGGGTCACCTACTTAGAAGGCATGAGAAGGCAGTCCTGGAGGGGAAGAAGACAAAGGGGAAAGGATCGGGT
>NW_028234424.1:16637179-16652179 GCF_977035675.1 Penaeus japonicus
GCTGCGACTCGTGCTTCCCGTACTACAGCCGGCATCAGTGTTGTTCTCTCGTGACGGCGCGCCAGTGCTCCAGCCGCTGGTCGAGTCTCTCCCTGGGCGGCGATGGGGAACTCCCGCCCATTTCTGCGGCCGCGTCACCCTCTGTGCGGGTTTCCTCTGCCCTCCCGAACGGCTCAGGGCCTTCTCCGGTCGTTATGACATGCCGAGGGAACTATTAGCCGCGACGGAGGTGAATGGTTTGTTGTGAAAGGTGTCGTCGATTCGCGAACGGAGCTCTCGGACGGCCTTTTAACTTTACTCGACGTCCTTCCGTGACTTCTCGAGCGACACACACACGTAGGAAGATACGGAGCGAGTGCCGGGAGGGACAAAAACAGAGACACAAAGAGAGAGGAGTGGAGAGACAGGGTTGGGAGGGAGAAAGAAAAAGAGAGAGAGAGAGAAAGAGAGTAGAGACTGAAAGAGAGTAGAGAGAAGACTCCGCACACTCACGCACTCTCCCACACACACACACATACACGCACAACACGCACACGCACACTCACATGCTCCCCCTTCTCTCCCACCATGTGTTATACAGCAACAGATGGCGTGCACCGAAGTCCCCCCAACACGCGCCCGGATGCCACCGCTGCTCGTCTGAGGGAGAGTGTCTTGATCTATGAACTGGTCGAGTTATTATTGACTTTATTAAACACAGACAAAACCCTCGCAACCGAACTAGATGTTGAAGGTGTTTAGCGGGTACATTGGGTCGGAGCGCCATGGCCTGTTTCCCGTTCATGTGTCGCCCAGATGTAGTCGACGAGGTGAGTTCCCCCCCTCCCCCCTCCATCTCCCCCTCTCCCCCACTGACCCCCCCTTTTCTCCCGCCCTCCGATGCTAAATAACAATCATCATGTTCATCATTTGAACCTCCCCCCCTCTTATCCCGAGTCCCTTCCTCCAACACTCTCCTTTCCCCTACTCCCCCCTCCCTCTCCCCAACACTAAATAACATTCTTGTTCATCTTGCTCAGTATCTTCTCCAAATATTTTCCTCGTGGAAGGATAAAGGCTTTGCAACACGTCTGCTTATATTCGGTGGGATGTTGCTGTTACGGATATATTATCTGTCCGTCTCTCTCTCTCCCTTACCTTTAATGCTCCCCCTCCCCATCTCTCTTTTTATCTTCGTCCGTCTCTGTCTCTCCCTTAGCTTTAATGCCCACCCTCCCCATCTTTTTTTAATCTTTGTCCGTCTCTGTCTGTCTGTCTGTCTGTCTGTCTGTATGTCTCTCTCTCTCTCTCTCTCTCTCTCTCTCTCTCTCTCTCTCTCTCTCCCCTCTCTCTCATCTCCTCTCCATTCGCTATTTCTCTCTGTCTCCCCTTCTCATAAAATGCCAACATCCTCTCCTTATTATTGCCTCTCCCCTAAACCTCTTTACAAACACCGCGTTCTCTCCCCACTACTCCCGCCCCTCTCCCCTCGCTGGCTGTTCCCCTTACTCATTCATCTGTGTTTCCCTACTGAAGTTCTCTTCTCTCTCTCTCTCTCTCTCTCTCTCTCTCTCTCTCTCTCTCTCTCTCTCTCTCTCTCTCTCTCTCTCTCTCACTCTCTCTCACTCCCTTTATCTTTCCTTCTGACTATCTGTTTATCTATCTATCTATTTACGTCTCTATCTCTCTGTATATCTATCTATTTCTGTCTCTATCTCTCTGTATATCTATCTGTTTCAGTCTCTATCTCTCTGTATATTAATTTATCTATCTATCAGCTTCCCTCTCTCTCTCCTTCATTCTCCTTCTCTACCCCATTCATTAATCTGTGTTTCCCCACTAAAGTTTTTTCTCTTTATATCTCTCTCCCCCTCCCTCCCTCTCCCCTTCTCTCTCTCTCTCTCTCTCTCTCTCTCTCTCTCTCTCTCTCTCTCTCTCTCTCTCTCTCTCTCTCTCTCTCTCTCTCTCTCTCTCTCTCTCTCTCTCTCTCTCTCTCTCTCTCTCTCTCTCTCTCTCTCTCTCTCTCTCTCTCTCACTTTCTCTCTCTCTTCCTCTCTCTCTTTCTATCTCTCTCCCCCTCCCTCCCTGTCCCCTTCTCCCCCCCTCTCTCTCTCTCTCTCTCTCTCTCTCTCTCTCCCTCTTTTCTCTCTTTCTCTTAGCCTTTTATTCCGTCTTCCTCCGTCCCTTCTTCCCATTCTCCTTTCGTTTTTCCAACTCCTTGTGTTTCATCTTCTTCCGTCACGATGCATTTTCCGCTCGTTATCCCTCTGCTCTTCCTTATTTTCATCCTTCTTGCTCGTCCACTTCTAACGTCTTGGCTTTTCTTCATTTCCTTCCTCTTTTGTTCGCTCGCTCTCCCTTCTTCTTAGTTGTTCTTAATTCACTTATTTTCTCTCTCTCCCTCTCTTTTACTCTCTCTTTCTCTCTCTCACTTGCTTTGTCTTCCTTTCTCACTCCACCCCCCTTTCTATTTTTATTTCTCTTTCTTAGAAGAGTTTTCTCCTCTTGCTCGTCCTCTTGGCTCTTCTTCGTATAAGCATTGCTAGGTTGGGTCCATCTCTTGAAATCCTCTCTCCTGTTCCTTTCTCCCCTCTCCTTCTCTTCCTTACTCCTCTCTCCTTCTCTCTCCCTCTCTTCATTCCTCCTCTCTTCCTTCATGCTCTTTTCCTTTCTTCCTTTCTTCTCTCCTCGTCTCTTCCTTCATCCTCTCTTCTTCTCTTCCTTCATCCTCCTCCCCTCTCTTCTTTCCTTCTCTCTCCCTCCTTTCATTCCTTCTCTCTCACTCTCACACTTCCTCTTCTCTCATTCTCTTCCTTCCTCCTAATCTCCCTCTCTTCATTTCTTCTCTCTCCCTCTTACACTTCCTCCCCTCTCTTTCTCTTCCTCCTCTCTCTCTTTTCCTTCCTCCTCTCTCACTCTCTTCCTTTTTTCTTTTTTGCTTCATTCCTCCTTTTTCCCTTTCTTCCTTCATTTTTTTTTCTCTTTAGCTTCATTCCCACCTCTCTCCCTCTTTTATTTCCCGTCTCCCTCTCTCCCATTTTCTCTAACCCCTCCCCTCCTCGGATATCATCCTCCCTCTCTCTCTATCCTTGCTCCCTCTTCCTCCCCTTCTTCCTCCTTCCCTCTCCCCGGATGTCTTCCTCTTCCTCCCTCTCTTCCCATCTCAGGTCCCTCTCTTCCTCCTTCCGCCCTTCCTCCCCTCCCCTCTCCCTCCCCCTCCCCCCAACCACACATAGCTTGAGGCACCGACACAACACCAGCCTCGACTCAGGAAGGATTCACAGTATGTCGAAATCCAGCAACCTGCCTGATAGCAGATTTTAAGATTTTTTTTTTTTTTTTCCTTTTTTTTGGAAGGTGGGCTGGTAGGGAGGGGAGGGTGGAAGTCAGATGGAAGAGCTGAAATGGAGGGACGAAGAGAGGGAGGAAGGAGGGGAAGGAGGATAAGAGGGCGGGGGGTTGGAGGAAGAGGTGGGGGTGGGAGGGAGGGGAGTCGAGTCTTGAAGTCCAAAAGTCTGAAGGAATCGTGGAAACATGACTTTCGTCATCTTTATCGCAATATTTTTGCATTTTCTCTTTTCTTTCTGTGTCTATTCTTTTCTCCTCGCAAATCTCTCTCTTTTTTTTACTTTCTCTCCCTCTCTACCTCCCTCCTTTATAGCCCCTTCCCCCATCTTTCTCTCTCTATCTCTTTTTTTTTCTCTCTCTTTCTCTTATCCCTCTTATCTCTCTCTCTCTCTCTCTCTCTCTCTCTCTCTCTCTCTCTCACTCACTCTCTCTCTATCTCCATCTCTTTCTTTCTTTCTCTTACTCTCTTTCCCAATTTTCCTTCGCCCTGCCTCTCTCCCACTTTGTATCAACTTGCCCATTTTGTTTAGCCTATTGAACAATCATCACAAAGGACGCCAAGGGAGCAAAGAAAGCAATGATAAACACCAACAGTAAAAAAACAAAAAAACAAGTGAATTCATGAAGGAGAAAGAAGCAGGAAAAAAAGGAAGACGATAACTAAAGGAGAATGCACAGATGGTTATGAATGAGGCTAATGGGAATTATTATGATGAGAGTGATAGAGATTTTAGTGGTAATAGCGTCTGTTATGAGTGAATGACATGAAAGACAGAACTGTAATAATGCTGATGATGAAGAAGAGGGAAACAAGAATAATGCTACAATTGATAATTCTAGCTCAGTAATAATGGTGACAGTGATAAGAATAGTAATAATGATACTGATGATAATATCAATGATAATAATGATAGAGTAATGATATTGATTATAATGATAATGATACTAATGATGGAATAATGATATTGATGATAATATTAATAATAAGATAATGATATTGATGATTATGATACTGATTTTGATACTAATACTGATAATGATGATTATGAAGATCTTGAAGACGATAATGATAATGGTAACAATAATGAAAATTATAGTCATAATATTAATGATAATGGCACTGATGAGATAGTAATAATGATGACGGTAATAATTTTATAGGAACCGCTTCATTATTAAAAATAATGGTAATAATAATAAAGCTGCTGATAACAATAACAATAATGATAATAATTTTGATGATGATAATGATGATAATAATGATGATAATAATAACAATAATGATAATATTAGCCATAATGCCAATGATACTATTACCGTTACCAATACTGATACCAATACTAATACTCACCGAGATGCAAGCAAAGCAGGACAGACTGAATCGAGGCCTGGCTGGGTCAAGAAGGCAAACAAAGCTGGGGCACAGTGAAGCGGGGTCTAGTAGGGGCAGGAAAGCAAACAATGCAGGGGCAAGGCGAAGGTGAAGCGGGGCCTGGCAGGGGCAGGGAGGCAGGCAAAGCAGGGGCAGGGCGAAGGTGAAGCGGGGCCTGGCAGGGGCGGGCAGGGAAAGTATGGCCTGGATCAACCGGGGGCTCGCCATTTGCTCGGACCAGATGCAGGGACAGAAAATGTTTGCAATCTCTTTTTCTTTTCCTCTCTCCCTTTCCCCCGCCCTCTCCCTCCCTCCCTTTTTTATCCTCTCTTTCCGATTCACACGCCACTACAAACACAAACAAATCCACATGCCTGTGCGTTTTCCTTTTTTTATCCCACTTCTCTATGTTTATCTTTATTGCACCTTCTACTCATCTGTTTATCTAATCCATTAAGAATAAATCTTTCATCTCCTTTGCAAAACCACGTGTTGTACTGTGTTAATCACTGCAATATATTTCTCCTCCCCCGCCACCGCCACCAGTCTCAAGCGCTAACGCACGCTGGGGCCGCTGTGTACTCTCGCCCGGGCAAATATATTTCTCTTTCCGTAGTATATATTCTCCAGGAACGCTGTGGCACTCTTTTGCACTCGCGCCTACATACATACAGCCGTACACATACATTGCACAGGCATACATGCATGCATTTGCTTTCACATCTCACGGTCGCATTTCTATTCCTTCGAAAGGAAGCTCACGCTGGGAGTGCGCGCCCCGACGCACGCACCCCGGACGCACTGGCTCGTAACCTGTATATCCCCTTAATACTTGGCCCTATGGCGGATCGCCCCATGTCACTGGGTGCCACTTCAAGGTGCCACATCGAGAGAGCCGCCACTGTGGGAAAACCCTACCTTTTGTATCTTCATAAATCGATATAGGTGTATGGCAGTAGGTCCTGGAGGGAGGGGGAGGGGGACGGACGGAGAAAGGGAGAGTGAGGGCGGGAAGAGAAGTAGGAAGGAGGGACGGACGGAGAGAGGGAGATAGATGGGTAGAGGAGAGGAGGAGAAGAGGGAAGACAGAGAGGGAGAGAGACGAAGGAGGAAGAAAATATGGAGAAAGGCAGAAAGAGGGACTACATAGAGAGGGAGGGACGGGAGGCAGACAGAGATAGAGAGAGAGAGAGAGAGAGAGAGAGAGAGATAGAGATAGAGATAGAAAGAGAGAAAGAGAGAGAGAGAGGCAGAGGGAAAGGAGAGGGAGAAAGAGGGAGGGGATGGAGCCGAGGATGGTTGGGAGATCATATTGGGTCGCGCTGAGAGTGAGGTTTAAGCTGACTGTTGGTTCGCCTTGCGTGCTTAGAGTGTTCATTTTGTTCGTATTTTGGGAAACGTTTCTCCATCTCTCGTTCCGTTTCATCTTTCTCTATACCTATATTCACCCAATTCTCTTTCAATAGATCTCTCTTTCTCTCTCTCTCTCTCTGCCGTTCGCACCCTCTCCACCGCCTCTCAGTACCTTTATATTCTTTTCATTGCCTTTTCTCGTTTCTTCTTCTCTCTCCCTCTCCCTCTCGGACCCATTCATCCACGTTTCCTCTCCGCTAGAATCCACCATCTCTGCTTGGCTGTGCGACCTTAGTGTCTCTATTCCCTTTGGCCATGATGGAACAGTCGTCGATATTGTCAGCCTGTCACATTTAGCGCCGCTGTGGCATGAGTAAATATTTGTTCCAAGGGTATCTAATAATTTTCATTTTCATAATTAATGCTACTGCTGCCATTGGTATTTCGTGAATTCATGTTGTTGCTGTGATTTTGTAAATAATCATACTATTATCATATGCACACACACACACACATATATATATATCTGTGCATGTTTGTAAGTATCTGTGTGTTTATGTAGACATACATTTACATATTACTGATCACCGCCATCTTTTGCCCATCATAACGTATTTCGAATTAAAGCAAAACTTTCTTTTCATATCAATGTTATTAACGCGAGTAACATCCCCTTTTCGAAAGAAGCGTAATTGTGTTTATAAGTTTTACCCATAATTTGGCTGGTGGTGGCAGAGCATAGCGAGGATGAGGTCTGGAGGAGAGAGAGAGAGAGAGAGAGAGAGAGAGAGAGAGAGAGAGAGAGAGAGAGAGACAGAGCGAGAGAGAGAGAGAGAGAGAGAGAGAGAGAGAGAGAGAGAGAGAGAGAGAGAGAGAGAGAGAGAGAGAGAGAGAGAGAGAGAGAGAGAGAGAGAGAGAGAGAGAGAGAGAGAGAGAGAGAGAGCGCGAGAGAGAGAGAGAGGAGAGAGAGAGAGAGAGAGAGAGAGAGAGAGAGAGAGAGAGAGAGAGAGAGAGAGAGAGAGAGAGAGAGAGAGAGAGAGAGAGAGAGAGAGAGAGACAGAGAGAGAGAGAGAGAGCGAGCGAGAGCGTGCGTTATTGACGAAACGCTGAATGCCGAAACAGAGGAAGAAGTTCAAAACCGGGGCATCGGATGAAACATCAGGGAACCGAATAGATGAATTAAAGCAGATTCGAAACAGCGCACGAATCAGCGAATAATACACGCAGATCAAAGAGGTTCCGAAGTTGTGAAGCATTAGATAAATGGAATAATGTAATAATGCGATGAAGATGAAGTTGTGTGTGATTAAGCAATATGTTTCATGAAGCTAGGTATAATGAAGCATCAAATCTGTGACTCATGAAGTAGCACATCAATGAGTGAAGCAAGAGTTTTAGAAGCTGTGTGGCGAAGCACTAAAGCTGTGTGTGGTGAAGCAGTGAAGGAATGAAACTGTGTGATGAAGCAACGAAGCAGGGTGTGGTGAAGCAGTGAAAGAATGAAACTGTGTGATGAAGCAACGAAGCAGGGTGTGGTGAAGCAGAGAAGGAATGAAACTGTGTGATGAAGCAACGAAGCAGGGTGTGGTGAAGCAGTGAAGGAATGAAACTGTGTGATGAAGCAATGAAGCAGAGTGTGGTGGAGCATAGACGCGCCGGCGACCAGTCATAATCCCCAGGAAGCGGCTGTGTGAGTCTTGCGACAATAATGATGCTGATGGCGTGGCAGCGCGATGCTTCCTCGTTGTTGTTTGCTGTGCGCGGTCGCCTCCTCGGCCGCGATTTTGCTGTGGTCGCTGGGCGGGGTCTCTCTGCTGCAGCCCTGCGTAAGGAGGTCCTCGTCAGTGGAAGGATATGGTGATATGTGTGGTTACGAGAGAGAGAGAGAGAGAGAGAGAGAGAGAGAGAGAGAGAGAGAGAGAGAGAGAGAGAGAGAGAGAGAGAGAGAGAGAAAAAAAGTTTGACAGAGAAATAGGGATAGAGTAAGAGGAAGCAAAACAAAATTACTTTTAAAAATTTGCATACCACAAAAGAGAGATACCATCTGAAGAGCTAATTGAAGCCAAAGACAAAACCAACTAAATCCAAAGCAAAGAAAGAGGGCTAATGGAAAGCGATCGCGAGGCTGTGCCTACCGCGAGAAAATTATTCGAATTATCCGACGCCGGTGATGCCAAGCTTTCCTCTGTTGGTTTAAACTGTGTCGAGGGCTTCAGATGCCGCCCCCCCCCCCCCCCGCCCCACTTGTACAAAAGGATTAACTTTTTCGGATTCATCAGCTGTTGTAGAGGACTTTATATAATTCTTCTGCTAATCGTATTATCTTGTTAGATTTGGGCATTTATTTCCGGTAGTCTAGGATACCTAGGAAAGAAAAGTGATACCGGTTTCTCAAGCCTCAACCATTATGACTGGTTTATCTTCTAATAATGTCAAGAATTTTGTACATTAGTCAGTATTGTAAATGCAACTACTAAATGTTTCCTAAACCATACTTTAAATGTTCCTATCATAAGAACTACAATTCAAGTGTATTTAAGTGTGTTAATAGTACTCCTCCACTGCAAGTCCGTAAAATAGGTGAAGAAGCAAAAGTGAATGCTGTATACGCAATAAAAAGAAGAAATATTATCATAAAGGAACTACCAAATAAGCTATTTTTTAGAAGCCAAGATAAAGGGCCAGTAAGAATTCAAAGAAAACAACAATACAGTGAAAGAGGCAGTCTTAAGAAAGCAAATAATAATATAATGACCCTAAAAGAACAAAGTTTCCGTTCGAACGCCGAGACACCCAAGGAATCCGACATTTATGTCACGGAGCGTTGATCAAGGAAATACCTTTGTTTCCAGGAGCCTTCCAAGCGTGCTCTGGCGGTGTAGGATATTTGAAGAGCTTTCCTTCCCTCTTCCCCTCCTCCCTGTGGCAGAAGGCAGGAAGCCCCCCCCCCCCATATCCCTGTAGGACAGGAGGCATTCCCACCCCCATCTTTCTCCTTCCTCTCATGCCCGCCGTGAGGCAGGAGGAAGCAGGAGGCATACCCTTCCCCCATCCCTCTCCTCTCCCCATGCTCTCTGTGAAGCAGGAGGCTGGCAGGAGGAGTCCGGCGACGGCGTGGCTGTCTGAACAGGAGGACAGGGACTCTCGCTCCCACATTTCCGGCGCGGGTTGTTTAAGGGATTTTCCTCGTGGGCCGAAGGGTCCGAATGCCGCGGGCGGGTGTGTGTATCTTCAGCGTGGGGGGCGGGAGGGGGATTAATTCGGACATTTTTGTGACTTTTTTTTTTGTCCATTTTGAGGAGGCGGTCTCAGGAGGGCAAGCTGGCAGGCAGGTTCACTCGCTTGGTTGGATGTCAAATAACCTGTGCTATTTTGAGCAGACTTGTGTTGTGACTTCACTAGTTTGTAAACTATCCCTGCCTTTCGGTCTCTCTGTCTCCGCCCAAAGTCAGTTCGAACGAAGTTGTAAATAGCGGATCCGGACAGAGGCTTGTTCAGCAGTTGAGTCCCAGATGCTTCTGGTTTAGAAAAGGAGGAGGTGGGGGGGGGGGGGGGTACCCATGGGGCACAGTCAAGGGAAAGGGTAAGGGGAGGGGGGAGGAGAGGCTTTAGCAGGTGGTGTTGAGAGAAAGGGGGGAGGCAAGAGCAGGGGGCGAGGAGGTAAAGTGGTTCGTAATTGGTTAATTGGTGACAGGTACTTCGGAGACCCTATATATGGGCGGGAAGGAGGGGGGGTCCTTAACAGATTATGAGGGAGTTTTTCCTTTTCTCTCTCTCCTTTTTCTTCTTCTGTGTCACCATCTTTCATTTTTGGAGATTAGAGACCTTGATCAAGTTCTGTCTTTTGCATGTATTTTTTTTTCAATGTGTGGGAGACTTTGGCAGTTAGTGGATATATTTGAGGAGCTCACTTTAGGAGGAATTTGGAAAGACAGGATTGGTTAGCGGGGTCTGGAGGAAGGGGAGGGGACGGAGATGGAAAAAGGGAGTAGAGGGGTAGGAGGGGGGAATTGAGGAAGTAGAAGGGAGAAGAAGGAAAATGAGGAGAGGTGTAAAGAGGGTAAGATGGAAAGGGGGAAGTTGGAGGTAATGGGAGGAGGAGGCGAATAGAGATGATGAGGAAGAGATAGAGAAGAGGTCAAGGTCGGGGGAATAGGATGAAGGAAGAAAGGGAGAGAAGGAAGTGACATGTGGAGAGGAGGAGCAATGGAGATGGCAAGAGCAGGTGGAGCACCGTGTGTTGTAAGGCAAGTTTGAAGGCTCGCAGGAGGAAGTTGTGAAGACTTAGGCTTTCGGGTTCGGAGGCTTGCACGCGAAGGATGAGGGAGGTACGTGGAAAAGGACGATGAACGAAAAAGGATGAACTGAGTGGTAATGAGAGAAGAAAAATACAAGGCAAAATAGGAAAATGGAGAAATAATAGGAATAGATATAAGGAGAAAAGGGAGGATCACGGAGAAAAAAAGAGGGAAGGGAGGGCAGACAGGACACGGAAGAGGGAGGGGGGGGGGGGGGGGGAAGAGGAGGAAGCGAGAGAAGGAAGGAGAAAGGAAGGTTGGAAGATTAAGAGCCAGGCTGTAGGCGGCGCTGCGTCTAGACTGTCAAAAGTGTGTTTGTTGCTTGTTTACCGACCAAAGGAGTTGTGATCGTGCCCTGGTTATTGACGCGGTTGGGGGAGTCCGGGTGGGGAAGGGAGGGCGCAGTGGGGAGGGAAAAGGGGAGGGGAAGGCGTAGTGCGGGATGGCATCCTTGTAGTAGCGTCTACGTCATTAATTTTGTGTCAGGTAGGAACTTCTGCCTTGCGGGCTATAGTGCGCTGCTATTCTTCCTTGTCGGGCTATTGCCGCTATTATGTTTTCATTGCTTCCTTCCCAGCTCTTGTTTTTTTTCTTTCTTTCTTTCTTTCTTTATTTTTTTACGAGAAGAGCTTTTAATCTCGGTTTCTATTGGTGGGGACGATCTTATTAGTTGCTCCCTATTGGTAGAGAGAATTGTGTATCTGCCCATTGGTGAAGAGAGTATTAAATCTTGCTGCCTATTGGTGGAAAAAAAAGAATATTGACGCCTATTGGTGGAAGGAATCTTGAATAATGACACTTTTTGGTAGAGGGAATATTGAATATTGACGCCTATTGGGAAAGAAAATATTGAATATTGACACTCGTTGGAGATATCATAGTTACTTGGTTGAGAGAGAGAGAGAGAGAGAGAGAGAGAGAGAGAGAGAGAAAACAGATGAATATCACAACCTCATTGGCCAGGCGAATCACTCAAACTCGCGTCCTCAGTGACCAAACGAATCCCTCAAACTCGCATCCTCATTGGCCAGGCGAATCACTCAAACTCGCGTCCTCAGTGACCAAACGAATCCCTCAAACTCGCATCCTCATTGGCCAGACACATTCCACAAACTCGCGACCTCATTGGCCAGACGAGTCCCTCAAACTCGCATCCTCATTGGCCAGACGCATCCCTCAAACTCGCGACCTCATTGGCCAGACGAGTCCCTCAAACTCGCATCCTCATTGGCCAGACGCATCCCTCAAACTCGCGACCTCATTGGCCAAACGTATCCCTCAAACTCGCGCTCTCATTGGCCCAGATGTGTTCACATACTTGGTAGATGTCAGCCGTGCATTCTCTCCTGCTTTCACGACCTGCTTGCTTTCACAGCCTGTTGCTTGGTGTCGCTTGGAGGAACTTGCACATTTTCGGCTCCGGGAGGTAGCTCACCGCGCCGTCGTTGGCTTAATTGCCCCGTCAGACGCCGTTCTGGAGGATGCTAATTAGAAAGCAGGAAACGCTTTTTCGCATGTGTTCGGTCCGTGTGTTTCGCGCATTTCATTTGTTCGTCCATGGCTTTAAAATGTGCACGTGTTAATTAAACAAATTTACTGCGGCAAGGGGGAGAGGTAAGAGGGGAGGAGGGGATTAGGATGAGACGAAGAGAGGGGGGGGGATTTTTATATTTCTCTTATTTTTATCTTCTGGGGAAGGTGATGTTTTTTTTGGTGCAGAGTATCTTGGAATGTTGTTACTGATTTGGGAAACTGCATCATTATTACGATCACAGGCGTATCTTTGCCTTGAATTATTCCTTAATAAGGAACATAACGATAAAGATAATTCGTAATTAGTATAAAAATGATGGTAAGACGAAAAGGACAAAATAAGATGAAAACTGTATTTCATTTAGTAGCATATTCTTTAGCCGTGTCCTTTCTCATTTCTTTCTCGTTTTCTTTCATTCATCGGAGTTAGTCTTTTCCCGTTTTCTTTCATTCATCGGAGTTAGTCTTTTCCCGTTTTCTTTCATTCCCCGAAGTCAGTCATCTCCCAAGACCGAATATTTCCCATTTTTTCTCATTGACTGCAGTCAGGAGTCGCCCGCGCAGGATTTCCCATTGCGCAAGCGGAGAAATTTCAACAACTTTATTCGCTTCAAAAGTAATTTCCCGCATACATATAAATTAAGGAAGTTAAGAAGTTTTAGTATAAATGTAACCTGAACAGCGCCATTTTCGCTGATGGTGGTATCGCTGGTATTTTGAAGTCTTTCTTGGGATAGGATAGATTTAGAATTAGAAATCATATGTACTAGGAACGGGTGAATGTTACATGTATATTTGTGTGCTTGCGTCTTTATGCTTGTCTGTGTGTGGGTGTATGAGGATATGTGTGTGCCTATGCAAAAGTGTTTGTATATGTCTGCATATATATACAAGTCCACAGACGCAAACACATGCACCTGCATACACGTACCCAACGCACTTGCGTATGCAAATAAATGTTCGCGCGTGTGTGTGTTTCATGCACGTTTCATCATAGGTCAAAGTTCAACGTGTTTAAAATAGCGTAGCGTAAACTCCCTGCTCTGAAGGACAGGGGAGTCAGACGGAGTTTAATTTTATCTCCCAGCATTAAACGAGCGATGGGATCTCAGGGGAGGGGAGGGGGGGAGAGGGTAGGTGGAGCAGGGGGGGAGGGTATAGGTGGAGCAGGGGGGGAGGGTATAGGTGTAGCAGGGGGAGGGGGTAGGCAGGTTGAGAAAGCGGGGCGATACTACTGGCAAAGCTATAGTTTGGCTTGTTTGTTTGTTTGTGCTGCTGTGTACGTTTATTTGTTAGTAATTGTGTGTACCGGTTTGTGATTCTATGTGTAAGTCTGTGACTGTATGTATGTTTGTTGTGTGTACATATCTTTTTATGTGAGCACATCTTTTATTTATGTATCCGCATTTTAATGAGTAATTCTATGTGCACGTGAGTTCAAGATGAAATCACACAATTGAAATTCTGGCAAAGGAGTCCAACAGCATAATATTCTTCGCTTGCTTCTCATTTTCCTTGCCTTCTTCTCCCTTATTACTCTCTCTCTCTTTCTCTAATAGATCAGGCTTTTACTTTCCTTCTCTTCCTCCTTCCCGTTATCATTTACCTTTTCGTCTCTCCTTTCAAACAAACAAATATCAACATTATCACAATTAAATATTCATACAGTCACAAATGAATCACACAGTCGCAGTTGAACATGCAGACACAGTTACGGCCAAACACGTACATACAATCACAATCAAACACACGCACACACACAGCCACAACCAAACATGCACACACAGTCAAAGACTAAACACGTATATACAATCACACACACACACACACACACACACACACACACACACACACACACACACACACACAGTCGTGGCCAAAAACGTACATATAATCACAATCAACACACACACAGGCATTCTTCTGTTTCCTTCTTTATTTTTGTCTCTCCTTCTATACATCTCCTTCTGTCTCCTTCTTAATCCGTCTCTCGCCCCCTTCCCTTCTTTTTTATCTTCTCCCCTTTTCTTTTTATCTTGTCTCTCTTCAACTTTCTCTTTAGCCTTTGATCCTTCTTCTCTCACCTCTCTGTAGCCTCTTCTTAGGTATTTTCTTCTTCTCTTTTCCTTTAATCCTTCTTGTAATCTGCTGCCTCTTCCTTCTCCTTCCTTCCCTCTTGTCTCCTCTCTTTCGCTCTTCAACCTCTCATTCTATCATTTATCCCCTCTCCTCATCCTCAGCCTCTTCTTTCTTATCTATTTTCCTCTTCTCCTTTACTTCCTCACTTCTCGTCCCCCTATCTCTTCCCTCTCCTCTTTCTTCTTACCATCTCCCTCTCCTCTTCCCGACCTGTCTTCGGCGACCCTTGGCGGGGTGTCGCCTCCCCCTGCTCCTTCCCCCACTCCTAACCCACCACTTCACCACTACCCCCTTATCTCCCCCCCCCCTACTCACCTCCAACCCCATCCTGCCCTGTCTCCGCTCCTCCAACCCCACGGATCCTCCCAACCACCCATCCTCTAAAATCCCTACCCCCCACCCACCTCCTCCCCACCAACCCCAACCCTCACTCCTTCCTAACACTCCTCCCCCCTTGTCACCAGTCCCACCCCCCCCTCTCCCCATCCCGACACACAGTTCCCCAGGATATTGGCCTGCTAAGAGCTGGCCAAACGAACTGTCTACCTGTCTGTCTGTATGCCTGTCTATGTGTCTAGGTCCTTTGTCTGTTCTTGGGTCTTCGGTGATCACGTTTGCACTCTTAAGACATCAAAAATTGTGTTTTTTTTATCTAAATGCGGAATCGTCAGATTTAGTTCTACATTGGTTGGAGCTATATCTTTCCGTAATAATTGTTTTTGAATTACAGTTATTAACGTTAACGAAATCAAGTGCCATCGCAATGAGCTATCTGTTCTAACGTAATGCCAGACATTACTTTAACCTCTGTATGATTTCTATTCTTTTCATGTTTAAAGAATTTATCTCGCATGAATACATCGACATCGATTCACACTTGTGAATCGTTTGCGCCATAGAGCGTTCACCTGCAAACCATTTGTTTCATTTGTACATTCTACACACCTGCATATCCCTTGATCCACCTGTATAAAGATA
>NW_028234424.1:16657179-16662179 GCF_977035675.1 Penaeus japonicus
TTCTGTATTGTTTTGTTGTGTAATTTTACCTTTACAATCTTCTCATCATCAAGTTACAGATGCATCATCATTCATCCATCATAACCACTGAATGTAAATGTCACATAATAACCACTATGTATAAACATCACATCATTACATAAGTCATGGCAATAATCTACTATTATCATTATTATTGTTATCATTACTATTATCATTGTTATTATCATTACTCTTATCATTATCATCACTATTATTATCACTATTATTATTAAACTCATCATCATGATTATCATCACCTTTAGAAAATGTGGAATACTTATCTTAATCTTATCTTAATTAAAGAACATCTCATTTCCGCCAAAAGATAAGCACTGCAACTAGGTTTACCCATATCCCATATATCAGTTGATCACTGCTCAGACTACTAATGACGCATGAGAGACTAATAACCCTTATATGCTAACATCCTCTAAGCACTAACAACCTTTTTGTACTTACAATCTTTTAAGTGTTAACGACCTTTTCATACTAACGACCTCTGGTTACCAACAGCCTCAGACTTCAACTTCCCCCTGTCGACCCCCAAATACTAACGGCCTCCCCCTTTTCCGGCAGGAGGGGTCAAATGGAGTCGGGGCAGAGCTGGCTGCTTCCCCACGGCGTCAGGTGGCTGGTCCATCGCGGGCCCGCGACCCTCCAAGCATGGTCGTGCAAGGGGACTTCCGCAAGGTGAGATCTTGGGCGCAGAGCTTCTTCGGGGGGTTGGAGCGGGAAGGGCTTGCTGGATTAGCTTACGGGGGATTAGCTTTATTATATACGCGTGTATACGCTAAAACACACACACACATACACAAATAAAGTATGTATATCATATATATATATATATATATATATATATATATATATATATATATATATGTTTATATATGTTCATATGTACACACACACACACACACACACACACACACACACACACACACACACACACACACACATATATATATATATATATATACATATACACACACACACACACACACACACACACACACAGTTGAAGGAAAACACATACACACACACACACACACACACACACACAGAGTTGAAGGAAAACACATACACACACACACACACACATATATATATATACATATATATACATATATATGTATATATAGAGAGAGGTGGAAAAATATACCCCTACTCTCTACACCCCCCTTCCCCCACCTCCGTCCCCCACCTCCGTCCCCCACCTCCGTCCATTTTTTGTGTTAAATTTCACTGTCAGTCGGAAGCCCTATATTTAAAATGTAAATTGAAAACTTAGATGTGAACGGGGAAGCGATGCTCATGAACTTAAAGTTATAAAGTCATTTCAAGGCGTGGGGAGAGAGAGGGGGGGGGGGCGCCGGCGGGGTAGGGGGATAGTGAGGAGGGTGGGGTGGGGGGTGAAGGGGGTAGGGGTGGGGATAGAAAGGGGTGGATGGGGATGGAGGTGGGATGGGGAAAAAGAATGGGGATGGAGGGGGGAGGGGGAAAGAGAATGGGTGGAGAGGGAATAAGGAATTGGAGTAGAGACGGGGAGCTGAAGGGGAAATGGAAAGAGAAAGTGTAGGGGAGTAGGGGAAGGGGTAACGGGAACGTCCGAGAAGTTTACAAAAATGGCTACCTTGTAGTTTTTTTTTGTTATATATTGTTTTTATTCATAGATTTATTGTACGCTGCGACGAACTCACATACTCACTCACTTACTCACCTACTTACTTACTCACTCACTCACTCACTCACCCAACCACCCACTCACTCACTCACTCACTCACTCACTCACTCACTCACTCACTCACTCACTCACTCACTCCTCACAAGTATGAGAATGCAAATGTAAACACACACACACATGATTGAATGAGATAACACTTGTACAGATTTTTCACGAGTTGATTACACATGTGCTAACCGTAATTTTATTGACCATAAGATAACTGAAATTATATTGTGCAGTAATCACGTCTAGATTTCATAGGAAAACAACAAAAATACAATAAAATATAGGGTACTTTTGATGGTTATACTGTTTTAATGTTTCACATCATCGTAACGTTTCCCACAGTTTTGATGTAATATTTCCTGCGGAAATTGTCCTAAAGTTCACATAATGTCTAAAAGCTCCGATATGCCATGCTGACGCTTCACATAACTTTTATATGTTCCACATAGTGTTCTAACGTCTCTCATAACTTTTATAATCTTGACATGATGTTCTAACGTTTCACATAACTTTTATAAGCTTCACATGATGTTTTAACGTTTCACATAACTTTTTAAATGTTCACATGATGTTTTAACGTTTCACATAGCTTTTTTAATCTTCACATGATGTTTTAACGTTTCACATAACTTTTTTTAATCTTCACATGATGTTTTAACGTTTCACATAACTTTTATAATCTTAACATGATGTTTTAACGTTCCACATAACTTTTTAAATCTTCACATGATGTTTTAACGTTTCACATAACTTTTTAAATGTTCGCATGATGTTTTAACGTTTCACATAACTTTTTTTAATCTTCACATGATGTTTTAACGTTTCACATAAATTTATAATCTTAAGATGTGATGTTCTAACATTTCACATAACTTTTTAAATCTTCACATGATGTTCCAACTTTCACATAACTTTTATAAGCTTCACACGTTTCACATGCCTCTTCTAACGTATTCCAAATAGCAATTGCATCATCATATACGGTTCTAACGTCTCAGATGCCATTTTCTGGTTTCGCATAATGTTTAATGTCTTACCATACTGTTTAACATTCCAAATAACCTTTAGCGGCTTTACATACTATTATAACGATCATACGAATTGTTTATCGGCGTCGCATAGCATTCTAACTTTTAACTTCACAAGCTGATCGAAAGTCTCACATATCCTAGTAATGTTTCACAGAGCGTTTTCTAGCAACAGATCCCTCGGATGCGGTCGGCGGCGATTTGCAAAATAGATGCAAGCGCTTCGCAAAAGGGGTAAACAACCGTTATTTGTCAGAGTTCTCAGGCGACGTCAAATCCTGCTATGGTAAGAGGGGAGGGGGGGAGGGGTAAGGGGGAGGGGGGAAGGGGTAAGGGGGAGGGAGAGGCTTATTTACGTTGAACCCACACGCATGTAGGTCAGATCGGCAGGCTGACAGCGTGGTGATCTATAGTGTATGGTGAGGGGCGAGGCTTTAATTACCCTGAACCCGCGAGCATGAAGAGCAGATTTGCAGGCTGACAGGGTGGTGATCTACGGCGCATGGCGATATTGCACCAATGTATACGCAGAGGTAGAGGAGCATAACAATCCCCAGGGACTGACGACTGCATACTGTTACTGGCAGAGCGAATTGTCTCAATTGTGGTTTGCCGAGTAGGACTGGCGGTCCCCACTCGCGGGAGAGAGAGAGGGCGCCGCTGCTCCCTTGGCGTAATGACACGGGTCGCGGATCATCCTCTTTAATACACTATTATTTAAACGGGTGTCGCAAGCGGTGGGCTGCCGGGGGAGGGGGGGGAGAAGACCTGGGGAAGGGGCTGGGAAGGGCTTGGGGAAGGGGAGTTTCAGGGGCTGTAGAGAGGAACTAGGCCACGGGGAGGCTTAGGGAGGACTTCAAGGGGCTAGGGGGCAGTGGAAGGGCGAGAGGCATAGGGTTTGGGGGATGAGGGGGGTAATGGGAAGGGAGAGGGGTGGGGGACACCTGGGGAGACTGGATGAGGGGGGGGGGGTATGTGTCGGGGGAAGAGCGAAATTATTTATTCACTTGTCTCCGTGACTGCCTGGTTGTGGATGCGTACACAGATGCAGTGAGACAGATTGCAAGTATACATAGACATAGATGCACAAGCCGGTTTACATACATGCGCACATAAGCATATAGACTCACATACAGACACACACACACACACAGAACATTTAAGAGATAGAGAGATTGAGAGTAAGAGTGAGAGTGAAGGTGAGATTGAGAGTGAGAGTGAGAGTGAGAGTGAGAGTGAGAGTGAGAGTGAGAATGAAAATGAAAATGAAAATGAAAATGAAAATGAAAATGAGAATGAGAGTGAGAGTGAGAGTGAGAGTGAGAGTGAGAGTGAGAGTGAGAGTGAGAGTGAAAGTGAGAGTGAGAGTGAGAATGAAAATGAAAATGAAAATGAAAATGAAAATGAAAATGAAAATGAAAATGAGTGAGAGTGAGAGTGAGAGTGAGAGTGAGAGTGAGAGTGAGAGTGAGAGTGAGAGTGAGAGTGAGAGTGAGAGTGAGAGTGATTGTGTCTGTGTCTGTGTCTGTGTCTGTGTCTGTGTCTGTGTCTGTGTCTGTGTCTGTGTCTGTGTCTGTGTCTGTGTCTGTGTCTGTGTCTGTGTCTGTGTCTGTGTCTGTGTCTGTGTCTGTGTCTGTGTCTGTGTCTGTGTCTGTGTCTGTGTCTGTGTCTGTGTCTGTGTCTGTGTCTGTGTCTGTGTGTGAGAGAGAGAGAGAGAGAGAGAGAGAGAGAGAGAGAGAGAGAGAGAGAGAGAGAGAGAGAGAGAGAGAGAGAGAGAGAGAGAGAGAGAGAGAGAGAGAGAGAGAGAGAGAGAGAGAGAGAGAGAGAAAGAGAAAGAAAGAGAAGAAGAAGAGGAAGAAGAAAGAGAAGCAAGCAGGTCGAGAGAAACAGACCCCCACACGAGAAGTGCTTGCCGGGAAATGCAAAGTTGGGCAACAGGTGGCGCGCACGTAGACTCGCTCTAATGATAATTGTTAATCCGTCAACTAGGTGGGCGTCGCCGTATCCCCCCTCCCCCTCCCCCTCCCTTCTCTCTCCTCCTTTCTTCCACCTTTCTCATCCTTTCCTCTTTACCCCCACTCTTTCTTCCTCCCTCCCGCTCTGGCCACCCTTCTTCCTTCAATTATTTTCCTCCATCCTTCTCAACCTTCTTCTTCTTACTCCTTCCTAGCTCCGTCTACATCCCTCCTCCCTCATCTTTCCTCCTTCTCTTCTCCTCTTTA
>NW_028234424.1:16674679-16677179 GCF_977035675.1 Penaeus japonicus
TGAGCGAGGACGAAAGCGACGGCGCCGTCAGTGCCCCGGAAATGCCCACGGGCACCGAGAGAGGTAAGCCGCCCTCTCTCTACACGCACGGTAAGCCACCCTCCACCTGCCTGCCAACACCCACAGATCGCTCGTTTCTTCTCCGCTTGACCTCCTTCGTCTTAACTTAAGTCCTTCCCCAACCCCACAACTGGTTCCAACTTCTCCTCTTCCGCTTAGGAAGCCTCACCCCCCCACACCCCCGCTTCCCCCGGCCTGACCTCTACCGCCCCAACCCCAGCCTCAACCCCGCCCCATCCTCAGCCTCAACCCAATCCTACCATAACCGTTCCGCAGGAGGCGGTCACACTCTTCGTCTCCTCCTCCCCTCTCCTCCCCGTCTCTACCACTCCTACTCCCCATATTATCTATTGAACGCCTTTGCAATTTGCTACTATAAATTTGTGCTCGACGCACCTCCTATAGCCAACACATGTGTACATCCGACTTCCACCACGCAGTACACCAGCGCGAGGTAAGATTGTACATCTTGGCACATTCGCTGTTCTTGAGTTGTACCCTTCCCTCACCCGCCCTGGCTGTGTGTAGGTTACTTTACTCGATATAAGCCGCACTTCTATACATAGACAGGAATATATTCATAATCACGTTTACATGATCACATATTCTTACACTCTCTTTCTTAATGTATCTCACACATACATAGAACACTCATAAACGAAAGAATCAAAGGGTTTTACAGACAATTATAAACACATGTTCATTCTCATATTCATTTCATATCAAACATATGTAAACATGTACAGTAGTCCCTTTCTAGCAATAACGTATTCATAAATTTATGAAAATAAAGTGATAGTGGAGGAGAGAGGGGGGAGGGGGTAACTAGTTTAAGGCCAGTATTATTTACTTGTTCTTGTCCATCCCCTTATCCGTTGCCTGCTTTGTCTTGTCTGTTATCGCAGTTCGCGAACAAAAATGAAAAAAAAGACCATTAACAAATGAAAAACTCTCCAGTAAAGTATAACAATAGTTGACTCCCTCGTGAAAGTTAAAATTTATGATATCAACTTTTTGACGACATCTGTACGTGGGATGGCAAAATACTTCATGGCAAAAGGATTTAATATCCGATATATGTATATATTTTTTCTTGCTATCTTTATAGAAACTGAAATGTTCTATACATGCACATACATTTTCTTCTAGTTGCAAACAAGTTTTACCTGAGGATTATTTTCAAATCAATCTATCCATTTAAACTTTGTATACTCTATATAACCTGTTACTGACTAGTGCGAAGATTAAGGAATACGGGTACACAGAAAGGCAATTCACAGGAAATAGCTTAATCGGTTGTCTCCTCTTCCGTCTTCAATTATTCTTAGGATGAGGTAAGCTCTCGAGTACTTAGGTAAGAGTTGAATACTCAAACAAAACTCTGCAGGGCCGTTGGATCATGTTTTAAACTTTTATCCGATTTTGAAATTTCTTGTTATCAATTTCTCTGCTTTAATCTAGCATATTCATTATTCTATTCTTTATTCTAATCTGTTATTTTTATTAGAATGCAGTCCGTATAGGAGCATCTGATCACCCTGCAGTTCCGGTTGATAGTTGATTGATAAAAAATGTCAGATATAAAGAAGAAAATAAGAATTACAAGCGTTTACATAAACAATTTCAGTTATTTTTACTGTGGTATATGAAATCCATCAAATACTCCGTCATGATTGTTAATTTATTTTTCTGTTTTAAAATGTTAGTACAATTCCAGGAATATTAAATGTAACAGTAAGAAATAGAAATTGAGAAAGCCATTATCTATCTATAATAAAAAGCTAAATGGAAAAGGATTATCCACCACAGTAATGAGCACTTTACGTTGTTATTATGCAGAGATGCTATCCAGAGATTTTTGTTAATTAACTTATTCATCGGTAACATTTTATCTAATGTGGCTGGTGAATTCGTGTGTGCTAATATCAGAGATCTTCCTGGCTTCATCTTAATTGTCAGGGAAAAATAATCCTCATACTTTATAACGTTTTCGGATTAGATTACTGAAGGAAAAAAAGAGTCAGTGGGTCAGTAGGTTGTACGACTGTGAATAACTCTACGGCGTACAACTCCGTTTTCAATTAGATTACAGAAAGAAAAGAAAGTCAGTGAGTCGGTACGTTGTACGGACTATGAATAACTCTACGGTATACAACCCCGTTTTCAATTACACGTTTTGGAGAGGTGAGAAGGATAGGATGAGGGGATAAAGTTAAATATTGCCAGATTCAGCCTTCCGCCTCCTGTTATTTCCATATTGAAGAGTGTTAGTCTACTACTGTTAGTAGTGTAATGATACTGACAGTTGCTTGGTGACCTCGTTTCAAGGAATTTGCTGTGAGTTATAGAAATGCAATATCCAACTAAAATATTAACTTTCTTGTGACAGGAGTCTCCTTGCAAGGAACAACTTGGAGACACGCGGGATATACAACATCTC
>NW_028234424.1:16684679-16689679 GCF_977035675.1 Penaeus japonicus
ACTTTTTAAATTTTGTCATAATGTTACAGTAATTAGTTTCCTATTGATATAAAAAGAACGCTAAACGATAACTAATGTATATCCATTACAACTTAAACAATGAATATTGTATTATAGTTAAATTTATATATGAGAATATATATGAGCAATACTTACGCCTTCTTTCTCTCTCTCTTCCATGCTATGCCACCAACCAACCAACCAACCAACTGACCTACCACCTCCTCTCAACCACTACCACAATCCACCACACCAACACCACTTCTCAACCACCACCACTACCATTACTACCTCTGTTATTACTACTACACCTACTACCACAACGAACTACAATTACTACTACTACCACTACTACAACTACTGCTCCAACCACTATCATCTCCACCACAACAACCACCATCGGCGCCGTACCACAGTGAGGAGAGGTGTGTACCGGCCAATGCCTCCTACCGCCTTCAGCACCACTGTACCTGCTACCAAGAATTGGGCAGCGCCACAGTGAACTGAGTGTCTCTCATACGCCAGTCTAGACCTCATCCCCCTCCTTGCGCCTGATAGCCCCCCCCCCCCTTTCCTCTATTCCCCTTCTCTGCCTCTTAGCCACTCTCTCTCCACTGTTTCTTCTGTCTCTCTGTCCCCCCACTCCCCCCACTCCCCCTTTCTCAGCCACTCAGATTGTCTCTTTGTCTGCGTCAATCTTACGCTCGTAACCCCCTCCCCAGACCCATATATACCCCTTCCCCCTTCTCTCCTTCCCCTTTTTTATATTAATGCCATTTTGCTCATCTGGCAACTGCTGGACGGAAAATTCTCAGCGTGGCGTAGCTTTAGGGTGTCAGTCAGCTGCGGTGGTGGCGGGCCAATCAGAACAAAGCATCTGTAAAGGTCTCTGTTTTGATTGGCTGAGTGTGTTCCTTTCACTCCGTTCCCGACTGAAGTCTGGGTTACGCAGGTTTGAATATTTATTTTTCCAGTCAGTGCCAGACAATCCTGCCCCTCAGATGGAGGTATAAGTTCTAGGGGGACAGACACGCCCGCGCCCACTGGCACAGCTCAACAGTGGCCTTCATGTATCTGCTAACTGCAATTTAGTACCTGGTTTACCTTTGCCCTGTGTTAGAGTGAGCGGTCGGTTACACGCGCCTGAAATGGTATTTTCCTCACCTTTTTTTTTTAGTTTTTTTTTTTCTCTCGTCCTTACTTATTATGCTTGTTATGATCATAGTTGTCCTTATTACTGACTCTCATAATACCATTTATATCTAGTGAAGGCCAGGGTGAATAAGCTGTCCCCTTCGAAACTTTCCTCGCCTGCTTTGACTTTTACATGTTGATAAATCTGTGTACGTGTCATTTCATGTAGTCTTGTGAGGATGATGCCCGACCTATGAATTCATCATTTGACATATTAAGAGCTGAATGCAAGTGCTTTCATCATTATGTCTCATTTGAATGAACTACTACCTTGTTGTAAAGTTGGGTCGACCCAGGTTGACCCAGGAGGAAGGGTCCGAAATCGCTCATTTTGAAAGTCGAACCATTCCGGTTCGATGTCTATTACATTAAAGCTTATACACACTGGAAGAGAATATTTACATTCACATCCCCTTTTTTCTGTCTATGATCCAAAGAGTTTGAAGGTATGAATTGTCTTCATCCAAAATATGTTACGGCAAGGTGGTGCTAGTTGTATGTTTGGTATGTTCGAGGTATCTATGTTTTGGTATTGTATATATATATATATATATTATTATATAATATTATATATATTATATTATATATATATATATATATATATATATATATATATATATATATATATATATATAATATATATATAATATTATATATATATAATATATATATATATATATATATATAATATATATATATATATATATATATATATATATATATATATATATATATATATATATATAATATGCATTATATATATATACATATACATATATATATATATATATATATATATATAATTATATATATATTATATATATATATATATATATATATATATATATATATATATATATAATATATATTATATATATATATATATATATATATATATATATATATATATATATATATATATATATATATCAGTAATCATTCATGTTTATACTGAAATCAATTTATATATATATAAATATATGAATTTGTGTATACTAATACTGAGAATGGTATTCAATGATCTATTGCCCCATGATTTATTTCTACTCTCCGGTGTCTGTGAAGTCAGCACTTGACAACCGCTACATGGTAATAATGACTGTGTGTCGTGGCCTATTTCATAACCCGGCGATTGCAACGTCCGATTTCATTCTGCGCCAAAAAATTAGTTGCAGCGAGACACCATCGGGTTAACTTTGTGTTTCTTTTGTAAGTGAGTCTTATTTTCTTTTTATTCCTATTTTTGTTATTACATTTTTTTTTATTCTTGTAATAGTAAATTTAGTTCTGATGTTTGTCAATAGCGCTATATAAAAGAGCCTGATATGATGGCTTGGCTGTCTTACATTGAATTTCCTTGACGTTTCTCTTTCTCCTCAACGATATCAAGGTGGGTTTACGTCGCAACATCGGCCAATTACGGTGTAACGGCATCATGAATTTGCGAATGTATAGAGGTAAGATGGCGAGCTATTTTTGGAATCACCTCCTTTTCCGTATGGACATGAATACATGCATCGCATCTTCACTCGGAAAAGAAAGAAGAGATGTCTGTACACCATGATAATAAGACCAAACAAGATACTAACGAACGGAGGGGGAAAAGCAAAGAGATAGGATATAACATGATACAAAGAGGGGATTATATTTACGTCTCGGCAACTCAGCTAGGTCTAAGGGTTAAGAGGCAATGACGAGTGAAACTATGCAGAAACACATTATAAAATAGACAATTTTTTTCTAACGGGAAGAATCGTTGATTATGAAAAAGGATGAGCATACCAGATCAGAATATAGTAGAAGCTTCATATATGATATATTAGTATAAAGTCAACGAGGAACTTTTCCAATGCAACTGGCACTGAATATGTTTCTGATCAAAATTTAATATCAGTTTTTCCTTCGCTACTCAAAAATGATCGGGGATATGTAAATCCATTTTTAAAATTTTATTTTTGACATCTTTGAGGAGGTAAATATAATTCTGGTTATTTAGATGCCTTATTTTCACAATAAAGTTAATGATAACGACGGTAATGTTGATAAAGATGACGATAATGGTGATGGTAATGACGATAATGACATAAGTAATGATAATGACATTAATAATAATAATGATGATCATATCAATGATAATGATGATATCAACTATTACTACAGATAATGATGATAATGATAATGGTGATAATGCTGTTTGTAGTGAAGGGATAGTAATAGTGAGGACAATTTTCTCAGTAATGATAATGATAACGTGCATAGCGACGTCATATTCATCAATGCGCTATTTCAAGCAATACTCTTAGTTAATTATTCTATCTTAGTTTGTTCTCAGCTTCTATCATGCACTTATAAGTTCCAATTAACTATCAATTTCAGAAATAGATAGTGGGCGGATAAAATGATAAAGAGCCACTTAAATAAAAAAAGAAGCGATCGTTAGAAATAATAATGACAATGGTTGTTGTAATTCATGCTGGTGGTATTCATGAAATACGTTACTGACAATGTTTGTTGTTTTATATTCTGTCGATAGTAATGAGGCATATGACCGGATAAGGAAACGATTATAAAACTGGTTTTATGTTGAGGATAATGATAATGCTACATGAGAAATAGTTAACATCGTGTCTACACCAGTTTCGTGTGCATATATCCCATGTACACCAGCCGCGTATAAACCTAATCCATGTGTACCAATCAAGTGCACATATATCCTATGTGCGCCAGCCATTAGTACATCTATCCCCGTAAATTATATATGTAAGTGGATGAGAAATACTACGATAAACGTGGGTAATGAACTGGTAAAGATTGACCGGAAAATTAGTAAACCGGAGGTCAAAGCCCGTACCTGTATGGGCGTGTGTGTTTGGTTGTGTATCAGCATATGTAGTTGTGTGCGTGTCCGCGTGGCTGTGTTTTGAATGTCCGTATGTGTGTGTGTATCCTTATATTTAGACGTTTGCGAATTATATTGATATAAAGCATTTCAATAATCGTAATTGCCTCTCCTCTTCATTATAATTTTTATTTTACATTACTATAACCGTTTTGTTCCATTATAATGAAAATAATGCTAGTGATGATGATCATAATGATAATAGTAATAATAACAATTATTATCATTATTCTTTTTATTCTCATTCATCGTTTTCTTATTCTTATTCTTATGTTTACTACAATTATTGTTACTATTTTTATCATCATTTTAAATATTATTATCATTGCTGATGTTATTGCTATCATTATTATAAATATTATGAGTATGATAATGATTATTATTATTATTACTATTATTATCATCATTATCATTATTACTCTATTGTCATTATTATTATCGTGCATACTATCATTTTCATTAATATTACAATCATTATTAATTATTATTATTATTATTATTATTATTATTATTATTATTATTATTATTACCATTAGTATTATCGTTGTTGTTATTATTATTGTTATTATCATTATTATCATCATCATCTCTATCATTTTAATTCTTCTTCTTAAATTTATTATCATCATTAGTAGTAGTAGTATTGATGACATTATTATCTTGATTATTATTATTATCATCATCATCTTGATAGTTTTTTTTTCATTATCACTGTTGGTAGTAGCATTATGATCATTGCTATTATCATTACCATTGTTTTAATCATTATTATAATTACGGACCTCATAATTATTATCAGATAACATCAAGAAAAGTCAAGTGAAAGCGGACCCTCTCTGGCTGCTTGCAGTAATCAGCTGATCGAACCTATGACGTCACAACCACACGAAAGGGCGATGCCTTCTGG
>NW_028234424.1:16722179-16724679 GCF_977035675.1 Penaeus japonicus
TGATTATCGGACACAATCATAATCATCATGATTATTAGAATCGTGCATTGCCCATTGATCAGATCCTGGCTATGCGCATTGATCAGTTTGCATAATATGAAACCTTTTTTTCCTCTAACCTCAGATATTGAGACTTTGCATAATGTTGAAACCTTTTTCCTCCAACCTCTGACCTTCAGATAGTGACTCTGTTGGCCATGTGGCGTCGAGGGCCATGCTGGACGGATCGCTGGTTGGCCTGGCCACATACAGACAATACAAACCATCATACACATTGATGTATACATAATATGATTCATTACTTATTTACAGATAATGAAAATGCTACAAAATGACATAATTTTGCTTACAGACGCCCTAAAACATAATGAAACATAATCTATAGATTTTTTATTCATGTACACTGAAATGACACCTTATCATAATTTATGTTCAGATACTCTAAAACAAAAATACTCTCGGTACTGAGGAAAGTTCAAACACGACAGAATGCCTACGACATACGAAAGCACACCAAACAAGTAATCAAGTTCGTGAAATTTGAAGACTTTTAGTAATGATCAGAAAAAGAAAGTATCATGCTAGGAGTTTCCCTTCCTTCGTCCCTCTACTTTTCCCTTCCGCCTGACCTTGTTTGACCTCTTACCCCAGACTCCGTAGATATCCTTTAAATGGAGTTACAGCAAAGGGATCGCACAGTGACTGGAAGACGAGCGCTCAGATAGAAGCGTACACATGGGAAAAGAGATGAACCGAGTGTGTGTATGTGTGTATACATACACATATATGTATATATATACATAAATGCATATATGGAAATTGTGTGTGTGTGTTTGAGTCTGCGTGTGTGTATGTGTGTGTTTGTGTATGTGTGTGTGTGTGTGTGTGTGTGTGTGTGTGTGTGTGTGTGTGTGTGTGTGTGTGTGTGTGTGCATGTGAGTTTGTGTGTATGTAATGTATATATATATATATATATATATATATATATATATATATATATATATATAGATAGAGAGATAGAGAGAGAGATAGAGAGAGAGAGAGAGAGAGAGAGAGAGAGAGAGATAGATAGATAGATAGATAGATAGATAGATAGATAGATAGATAGAGAGAGAGAGAGAGAGAGAGAGAGAAAGATAGATAGATAGATAGATAGAGAGAGAGAGAGAGAGAGAGAGAGAGAGAGAGAGAGAGAGAGAGAGAAAGAAAGAGCAAGAGAAAGAGATAGGAGTCAACATCTATAAGCATAAGTCAGAAGAGCCTGTCTCCCTGCTTCTCCTGCGCCGTCTTCCCGCCACGCGCAGTCTGCCCCCGCCCTTGCGTCCGACTAATCCTCTGAACTCTTTTCCCAGAAGAAGAAAGACACATACAAGTCACCCTTCCGTCGGCACAGCCACTACCTCCGTAGAGCAACACCATACTCTTAACTAAATATATCCTACTCTTAGTTCTGATTATGGAAACTTAATTGGAAATTACCTCTGTCGTTTACTGTGTCCCAGTTATTGTTGAAGCTGTAGTGTTCTGTTTTAATTGTTCTATTGTTAGCATGCTTGAAGTCTCTATCCAAGAACTGTTTTCCTTGTTTTACATCAGTTTTGAAGAAAAAAAAGTTCTTAAATGTTTGATTGTGGCTTATGGAACGAGTGTTTTGTATCTGTTTTGAATAATGAATTTTGTTTCCATAAGCACGCCTGTTACATTTTTACGTCCATATTTTAATATTTTGCTGATTTACATAATTTGATCGAATTAAAGAGACTAAACATTTTGATCGGATTCACTTTTTCACTCAGTGTCGTGTGGCGTAGTTGGTTAAGCTCGTAGATAAGGTAGTATTAGTAGAGCGTAGTTGTGTGTGTGAGTTTGCAAGTTCCTGTTACACTGTTTGTTTCAGACAGCTCGGGAAGCGGAAGCAGCGAGTGCTCGGAGTGCGCGGCCCTCACATCTGGACTCGGGGAGGCGGAAGGGCCCCGGCAGCCGCATGACCACGCCCCGAGCCACCCCCCGGACCACGCCCACCAGCCAGTCCCCGGGGTCCGAGAGCGACTCCTCCCCGAATCCTCCTGTTAACCTGCGCTCCAAGCTGGTCCTGGGCGCCATGGCCCCCACTGCCGCCGGCGGGGAGGCCCCGGGGGGTGGAGCCGCCAGCAGCGGCGCGCCCTCCGCTCCGGACTCCACCTCCACCACCTCCACGCCAACTTCTTCCATCACATCCCCGCCCTCCACCACCGCCGCCCCGACCAACGCCCTGCCAGCCGAGGGCGCAGGGGCGGCGTCAGCCCTCACTGCCACCCGCGGCCTCGACCCCGAGACAGAGACCGAAGAGGACAGGGACGAGGCAGGCACGGCGTCCAGCTGAGGTCCTCACGACGCTCCGTAGCGGCAACGGCCCGAGCCACGCGGCTCCCGGCGACGACTCCTGCTCGGTCCTCGCGTCCGGGGCCACACTTGTGCTGGGCCTCCTCCTGGGAAGACCAGCTCGCAAGTCATCGTGCAT
>NW_028234424.1:16734679-16737179 GCF_977035675.1 Penaeus japonicus
GCGGCTGCTTATATGTACATGAAAAAATGTTTACAGAATGGATCTGTTGTTTATATTTACAAAAGTAAGATTTTTTTGACTATGAAACTTGTGAACTAGAGGTCTAACAAGGAAATCAGGGCTATAGGAAAAAATCATTATAGTTGCTTTTCATGTTAGTCTATTTATAGCGCCATACATGGTAGAGACGTGACTGTGCTTTGTACATATCAGTGTATTAAGTTGATGGGACTGGGGGCACCAGTGGACCAAGTTGCCCCACCTTCTCAAACCCCACTTTGATCTGATCACTTCTCATTATCTATCCATTTTCAAAAAATCTTTATTTTTTTGCTTTAGACATTTCTCGCTCGCTCGATCTATTCTCTGTCTTCACCAACTCGTCTATCTGTTTGTTTGTTGTTTTCCTTTAACCATATATTCCCTTCATCCCCTCCTCCCTTCCCCCCACCATGCCCCCCCCCCCTCCCCCCGTGACCTTACCGTGCGGTCCACTGCGGCTGCCACGTCCGCCCTGGTCGGTCAAGCATTTGTGGGTGAGTAGGAATGTAGGCTTTTTATGTGACACAGAAGCGAATGAAGTTTTTTCCCCTCCTCTCCCCCTCCCCCTCCCCCTCCCCGCCCGAAGGCCTTCTCGGGGCGGTGTCTTATGTTTGCCGTTCTTCTCTCTACATATGGACCATTCCCCCTTCTCCCTCTCTCCCCACTTGCCCCACATCCCTCCTCTCCTTTCTCTCATTTTCTTCCCTTTCCTTCTCCTTTGTCTATATCCATTTCCATCCTCCGCGTTTCTCTCTAGGTTTCTGCTGTTTTCCCCCCCTCCCCCCCCTCCCTCTCTCTCTCTCTCTTCCTCTCTTTTATTCAACTCCTTCTCACATAGTCTTCTTCCCATGTGCCAAAGTTACATTTCATTATTCTTTTTATATTCTGGAAGTGGCTTATGAACACACACACTAAAACACAGATAAATAAATGAAGGAGTATATTGGTGCACACACACACACACACACACACATTTGTATATATGCATATACCTATCTATCTATCTATATATATATATATTACATATATATATATATATAAATATATATATACATATATATATATATATATATATATATATACATATTATATATATATATATATATATATATATATATAATATATATATATATATATAATATATATATATATATATATATATATATATATATATAATATATATATATATATATATATATATATATATATATATCTATATACACATATATATATATATATATATATATATATATTATATATATATATATACATAAACATATATATGTATATATAATATAATATTATATTATATATATAATATATACATACATACATACATACATGTACACGCACTCATACATAAATATACAAATATGTATATATATATATATTATATATATATATATATATATATATATATATATATATATATATATATATATATATATATATATATATATATATATATATATATATATATATATATATATATATATATATTTATATACACACACATACACGCACACACACAAACACACACTGGAGCCTCCTCCGTGCCTTGCCGTATCTTCGCCGCTCTCTGATTTCCTTCCTGTTGATCACAAGATAAGCACTCCTCCCCGCCTCCTTCCATTGGCACAACAGTCCCCCTCCTTAGTCTCGGAGGATCACCCCCCCCCCC
Source organism: Penaeus japonicus (assembly GCF_977035675.1). Lineage (NCBI taxonomy): Eukaryota > Metazoa > Arthropoda > Malacostraca > Decapoda > Penaeidae > Penaeus > Penaeus japonicus. The sequence continues at coordinate 16,736,403 of NW_028234424.1, forward strand.
TTCAATTTATCCCATTGGTGGCACCATCACCCCCGTCCTCCCTCTATCCCTCGCTTGACACACCCTAGCCCCTCGCTAGCCTTCCTTCCCGTTAAACCACCTCGACAATAGGCCCCTTAAACACTTCCAAGCTCAGCAGGTTAATACTCAGCCCCCCTCCCCCCTCCGACTCCCCCCTTAGCCAGACCCCAGCGACCCCCTACTCCATGCCTACCGCTCCCCGTGCCCTACCCCCTCCATCCCGTCCTGAGACCTGTGTGGGTTCTGGCCTGTATATTAACTCTCCCCTAAGCCCTTCCCTCCCCGCCCCATTCCCCTTATACAGTCATTACCCCCCGTCCTTCAATCCCCCCCCCCCGCAGTTGTACAGTGTATGGAAAATGCTCATCTTTCCACCGACAACGGCTATATGTTGGTATGTTGGTATGTTAGTTACATGTGAATATACTTTTCCTACGTTTGTAATACCCCGTCGCATTTGTCTATCTCCCTCTCTTACCCTAGAAAAGAAAAAAACGGAATATATATATAAGGTAACCCTTGCCCAAAACCTTCTGTCCTTCTCACCCTCCCTTTTCCTTTTCCTCTTTCCTCCAAATAGTATCCTGTTCCTTCCACCTTGTCCTCCACCTGTCTCCTCTCCCTCTCCTATCTTCTTATGTCTCTCTCCGTTTCCCTTCCTCGCGATTCTCCTTCCCGTCTCCTCTCCTCCCTTCCTCTGACCTTCTCCTCCTCTCCTGCCAACCCCCACGCCTTCTTAAGACACTACTCCCTACA
>NW_028234424.1:16767179-16777179 GCF_977035675.1 Penaeus japonicus
AAAAGAAAAGTTCAATATTTACAACACATGAGCCCAAAAATACAAGAAACACTCGCTGTACAATGTTCGCGTCTGACTCAATGCTTCCTATCTAACCAGCGACCTTGATCCTTTGTTGCAGTTCCTTTTGTCTTTGTAGTTGTTTTCCTTTACGTTTGCTTGACATCCTCTGCGAGGCGTAGAAGCTCGAGGGTGAAGCTTGTCACAGACAGCGGCAGGTGAACTGGGCGTCAACAAATCAGGTGGCTCTACGCGGAGAAGCAAAGCCGCTGGTGCCTTCACATTGGTCGGTTTTATATTTTCTTATATTTTGCAACAGCTCTGCAACATCTAGGAAACCCTGGCGATCACGAATTCAATGCCAGTTGCCTCCTCCTCCTCCTTCTCCTCCTTTTTACCTCACCCCCATCCCCCTCCCCTCCCCCTGTGGCCTTCCGGACCTGGCACTGTTTTGGCACCGTGTTGGGAGGAAGGGAGGGGGAAGAAACTAAGGGAGGGGGAAGGGAGGAGGGAGGATGGGGGAGGGAGGAGGGAAGAGAGGGGGGTAAACATCAACACAACATCCACAGTAACTCCATTCCGACGATGATTCACATTTCTTGATCTGCAACTTACAATTTCAATCACGATCTTGTTAAACGCAATGAACGGAGCGATAGATGTACATATGGAAGATACTGGAAAGAAAAGGGAGAGGAACAACGAGCATGAAACGGGAGCACAGAACAAAACCAACTTCCAGAAGCGTCCAACCAAAAGAACATGGTAGGGCTTCAGACACTCGCTTCTCGACTCTACAGAGCGACCATCGCCAGCTCCCCTGGTGGGGGGAGGGGGGTAGTGGGAAATGGAGATGGGGGAGTGATGGGGGGAGGAGATCGGTGACAAGGAGGGTGGGAGGGGGAGATGAGCTGGGTGATGAAGGGTGGGCGGGAAAGGCGGTGGGCGGGGCTGTCGTGGCACTGCGTCCCCGTACATCAAGGCACTGACGTGGACGGCTACGGTTTATCATGAAGGCACAGCGTGAACGCTCGGTTACAACGTCTCCGTGCATGTATATACAAAATATAGTACTATTAACCGTGATTACGATAACAACACGATGGCAAACATAAGCCTATAGGTATGATTTTATATATATGTATATATAGATAAGGCATTTCTAAATACATGAATCATTTGTGGACGGACTGGAAAGGTGCGGCGGTAACATCTTTTTCCTTACGTATAATTTATACTGTTCAATGCACAGTGTCTTTTTCCTGTTTTCTCATCATTTTCTTACAAAAAAGTCTCTCTACACAGGAGTGACTCCTCCAGTTTTGCACACTTTTTGCACCTTCTTCAATAGTCAAGAGGCGTCGCTTGCAAAGACTTAAATAACTGATTTATTGACACTTAACTCGGCTCTACCAAAGAAAAACACAAAGAACTGATAATGATCATCATAACCACAAAAAAGAAAGAGAAAGAGAAAACATAATAATAAACCTAATTAATACAATTCACTGTCATTAGTTCACCATGTTAAATAGGGCTGACTTACAACTTACTTTGGTTTGATGCTAACTGACTAGTCCCTAACTGTGTGACGAGGAACTGCCACGCAAGTCACATCACTGGCCCTGCGTGTTCGTCCTGCGCTGCGGCCACACTAGCCGGCGCTTGGTTCCTTCCCGTCTGCGGTCGCTTCGTGCGGCCAGCGTCGCTAACCGAGATCCGCATCCTTCGTGCGGTGTCCGGCAGGACCTTTGGGCCACTGGTGGTTCGGGATCCAGGGGGGTCTTTGGTGCTCTCTGTCCCCCTGGTTCTTCTTCCACAGCCAAGGCAGCGAGGTGGGTCTTCGTGGTTCCGGCGACCGTGTGCAAGGAGTCATGATGAATGAGCCAAGGACGAAGGAGTTCTCTGTCCGGGGATGCTTGGCGCGGCTGAGGCTCGTCCCTTCAGCTTCGGGAGATCGGAACGCCGTGTCCTCACAGAAGGAAGTGACTCCTCGTGGCCGATGAACGCTGCTCCAAGACGGCACCGTCCGGAGGGCTCAGTGGTGTTTCTTGCGTCTTTCCCTCAGACCCGAAGGATGACCACCGCAGGATGTGAGCGCAAGCGTCCCATACTAAGATGACGAACTCACACTTCGGTTCGGTCCTCTCGGATTTGTTTCTTCTATCTAATACTGAAGGATTTGTACCTCGCAAATGACTACGAGACTGTCCCGGTGCGTGCCCAGGCCATCGTCCGAGGCCGGGCACCGATAGGTCATCGCCTCATCTTCTTGTTCTGGAGACGAGTCAGGACAAGGTAACGAAGATTAAGTATAACGCGTATCCCGACTCAGGCAAGAAACTTGTCAAGTCTCCGACGGAGATTCTAGAGTTTCGAGACGCTTCGAAAGTATCCAACTCAACAAAAAATAAAATTAAAGGAATACATATATCTCCTTAGCTACAGTGCCCGCCGACGTCGAGTGCCACATTTCCTTCGGCATGTCCCTGGCGACGTCGCGGGCCCTCTCTGTACACACCATTATACATACACTACAGACACACACACACACACACACACACACATACTCACAGACATACGTGTGTATACGAGGTGTAACACCCACACCAAGTGCGAAAACCGTGTACTGTGCCCTTGAGCAATACTGTGGTACAGCGGTGTGATCGCCACCACCGGGCACTGCATGGGTCAACACTTTAAGTACACTGTCAGAATACGTTAGCGTGATAGTAGACACCTTCATCTATATGTATATGTCTATATACACTTCTTCCCACTCCACTCTGCGAAGGCTGCGGTGGGGTTGGGGAGGTTCTTCTCTGACCGTACACTGAGGGACACAACCCCGTCTCGCGCACCGGAGGCCTATATCTGCGTGACCAGGACCGTCTCGCTGGTCGCCGAGGCTTCCAACTCCGACGAAGGGTTGTTATTGGTGGCCGTCGTATCGTTGTTGTTGTCGCTGCTGCTGTCGATGTTGTTGTTGGCCTCGAGGTTGTTGTGCGCGGGGAAGGGCTGTGGCGGAGGAGGCGGAATATGCTCGCAGTTCGGGTGGACGGACTCGCGGTGGCGCCGGAGGTCCACCTTGCGCTGGAAGGCCTTGTCGCACAGGCCGCAGGCGAAGGGCTTGTAGCCGGTGTGCTTGCGCATGTGCGTGATGAGGTTGGAGGACTGGCTGAAGGCCTTGCCGCACACCACGCACTTGTGGGGCTTCTCGCCTGCCGGGGAGAGAGGAAAGCCATTAAGAAACTCGTTCACCAGAAAGAGTAACGGAAAGATCTAAATAAAACAAAAACACAAAATAGAACGCGGAGATGTCCGCGAGGGTGATTTAATGTGTGAGGAAGAAAACGAAATGAATTAACTCATTAAGCGAAGACAGCAGAGAAAATAACAACACCAACGAGAATAACAGCCTCAGAATGGGTGATTTATTATGCAAGGAATAATCATGCAAGACATAATGATGCAACTTCATGATCCTTCGGGGGTAGATCAACCTGTCAGTCAAACCAAAGTATGGAATTAGGCGCAATTAAGTCGAAAATATCTTAGGGGCATAATTCATCGCCGGTTGGATATTGCTCTTATTAAACTTCCCCGGCGAGAGAGATAATAAAATAAAGAGGTGGGAGGAGGAGGAGGGGGAGGGGGATTGGGGGGGGTCTGCGATGGAAGAAAAGGGATTATGAAAATGCCTGGCGTTTAAAAATACTGTAAAGTGACATCCTATGATAAAATCCTTGGTCATCTACCAAGCATGGCGATGAAGGCAGAAAGAGACCGGTCTACAGTGCTGCCCTCTGTTGACACTTCGACGTGACAGCATTACAGAAGGTGACAATGTTGTATTGATCTCTCTCTCTCTCTCTCTCTCTCTCTCTCTCTCTCTCTCTCTCTCTCTCTCTCTCTCTCTCTCTCTCTCTCTCTCTCTCTCTCTCTCTTAAATGCTCCCGAACTCTGTAAACACTCTGAAGAGGCGATGTTTAGAAGGCAAACGAAGTCGCCATCTAAGTGTGCGAACCTGTATTTGCGAAGTGTGACGCTGGCGCTCGAGTACGAGGTCACGCTTGACAAGGATTGGCCAGTCGTGGAAATCAGGTGCTTTAATGTTTTGCGTATTAAATGATATATAGGCACAGCGGTTTTATCTTTTATTTTTTTCTCTCTTCCTAGTCTTCGTTTTCGTTTATATGATTTGCTCTCATTTTACTTTCTCTCACAAAAGATACGCGTAGACACTCACTCACTCATTCACTCACTCATTTACAATCTCTCTCTCTCTCTCTCTCTCTCTCTCTCTCTCTCTCTCTCTCTCTCTCTCTCTCTCTCTCTCTCTCTCTCTCTCACATACAGGTACGTCCCACACATAACAAGCAGCAGCTCCATGTAATACCGTAACCGACTAACACGAGATGGTTCATGTCTCAACGTACTTGCGTCAGATTATCGACCAAACGACCGCTTGTATAAGGGCACCTTCATGTCTCCTCGGATTTGCCGCGCTTTGGAGGTGCAGGTGAAGGAACAATTAGTGCGCTTGCATTATTGATAGACTATCGAGTGTGCATAATTAAGATAATTGCCGGCGGGAGCGTGTATTGAGGCGTGCGGGCGCACGGGCGAGTGGAGATAAGAAAGGTTCCGACCTGATTTTGTCGAGGCAAAAAATAAAAAATAAAAAATAATAATGATAAAAAAAAAAATAATAATAATAATAAGGCGATAAGAATTTTCGTTTGTCAACGAGAAGTGGCTCCCTCCCTCTCTTAGCCCCCTCCCCCCACTTAACCCCCTTCCCTCCCCCCTTCCCCCACCCCACTCCAATCCAATAATGATCCGGCCATAAAACGCACTGTTATGAGGGTCATTAATACAGCAGAGCATTACGACGGCAAACAATGCTGTAATGAGCAGAGCAATTCATTGGTCAAGTAGACGTTATGAATGATTCAGGCAGGCACTCTGCCCCGGGCGATTAATCTTGACTTGGAGTAGAGACGGGGGGAGGGGGGAGGGAAAGGGGGGAGGAGAGGGGGAGGGGGGAAGGGGAAGGGGAAGGGGAAGGGCAGAAGGTGCAGAAGGGCATCCATTTTGTATCCATTATATATTCATATGAAAAATAAAAAATACACATGCCGGTGTATATTCATATCAAACACACACACACACACACACACACACACACACACACACACACACACACACACACACACACACACACACACACACACACACACACACACACACACACACACACACACACACACGCACACGCACACTCACACACGCACGCACACACACACACACACACACACACACACACACACACACACACACACACACACACACACACACACACACACACTATCGAACAGATGTGCTTCCGAAGTCGTACATCGAATTCTCTTTGAAAATTTGTGGAAAACAATCACCTGGATGCTAGTCACCATAAGTTTATTGCACCCATCAGACACCTGCACCCCCCCCCCTCACACACATACGCACACACACACACAAACATATTTCCAACATCAAACATTGCCACGCCCTCGTTTACGGTTCTCACGCCCACCTATATAACACTTCCCCCGCCAACCCCCACCCGACACTGCTATAGGCTATCGGTTAGCTCGGTTCATTTGAGCTTAAGCCTATTGTTGTTCAGCAAGGTCGATAATTGCATCGTCAGGCTGTGGCGAGGAGGGGGGAGGGAAGGGAAGGGGAAAGGAGAGACGGGAAGGGGGAGAGATTGAGAGAATGAGAGAAAGAGAGAGAGAGAGTGACTTAGAGAGAGAGAGAGAGAGAGAGAGAGAGAGAGAGAGAGAGAGAGAGAGAGAGAGAGAGAGAGAGAGAGAGAGAGAGAGAGAGAGAGAGAGAGAGAGAGAGAGGGGGGGGGGGCGACCGTGTCTCAACTCTCCAACCCTTCAACCTCCAGCACGATTATCCATAAACTCTAAAGCGAGGAATTACGCTAACCTCCCTAACATCATAAAAACAACCCTGAGGGCTATTTTCACGCTCACACTTCATATTTTTCTTGCGATCATTATTTCTGGCATTCTCTGGCGAGGCACAAAGCCGTAACAGCCGTCGGTAATGAGAAGATGACTGAATTACAACACCGTGTCGATTTATTTCACCGCTTGTGACAGCTCGGGTTCAAGGGAGAGGATCAGGGTGAAGAGAGAAGTTCGAAGGGAGGGAGAGGCGTGAAAAGGGGGTGGGTATATATCTCTCATATAGAGATAAATACCTTTTTTTTCGCTCATTTCCACTTCCTCACTCTTCGTCCTCTACCTTTCCTCTCTTCACACTATTCTTTAGCATTTACTCCCTCTCCTCTCTCCTCTTCTCGTCCTCTTCCTTATCCTCTTCTCCTCCCTTCTTCTCCCTTCTTCTGTTCCACTCTGCTCCTTCCCTTCCTCCTCCCCTCCCCTCCCTCCGGAGAGCAATAAATCCCCACCCATTGCGGGCGTGTGTGTTCTGAGACCGACTCATTGTCCGCCATAACGACCGTAGATTACACAATGAAACCCTATAAAGCATAAATATTCTGCATTCAATACTCCGTTTAACTCCTCAAGGACTGGCGCTCGATAAAATCCTTCATGCGACGGGCTACAAATCTTTGTAGAAACGAGGGAAGGGGCGGTGGGAGGGGGGGAGGAAGGAGGAAGGGAAGGGAGATGGAGGAGGGGGAGACTAGATAGAAAGAGAAGCTAGGGCGGAGTAATGAAGGGAGGAAGTGAAGGGAAGGGAGAGAGCATGGGATGGAAAGGGACGAGGGAAAGAGGTAGGCGGGAAGGAGGGAAGGAGGGAAGGAGGGAAGGAGGGAAGGAGGGAAGGAGATAAGAAGGGAAGAAGGGGAGGAGGGAAGGAAGGAAGGAAGGAAGGAGGAGGGAAAGAAGGAAGGAGGAGGGAAGGAAGGAAAGAGGGAAAGAGGGAGCTGGGAGGGAAGAGGGAGGGAGGGATGTGTAAAAATGAAGAAAAGAGGGAGAAGAAATATAAGCGAAGGGAGTGCGAAGCGATGAATGAAGGGAGGGATGAAGTATTAAAGGGGACGGGCGAAGGGAGGGAGGGGAGCGTGGGAGGGAGAGAGGGTAGGTGAGGCGTGACAATGGCGGGGTGTGCGCTGCCACGTAAGTCTTTCAGGACAAACGCCTTGACAAATGGCCGTCGCGCGTCGAAGCCCGAGAACGTTCCATCGAAAGCCTAATTGTGAACGATGAAATATCAATATCGGGTTACGTTGGAGCTCCCGGCCGGACGGAACCCCTCCCCCCTCCCTCCTCTTCTTCCTCTGTCATTTATTCGTCTCTTCTATCATTCTTCTTTTCTCTGATTGTCTGGCTCTCTCTTAGGGATATATATATGCTTTGCTTTTCAAATATATAACATGCCTCAGCCTGTCTCTGACTGTCTTTCACTCCGAGTATCCTTTCTTATCACCGCCCTTCTCTTCCTCCTCTTCCTCCCCCCCCCCCTTCCCCCGACGGCACTCCAGTCTGCCACGCCCTTCCCAAGCACCCTCCACTCACCGGCCCCTGTCATTTCTCGTCCCTTAAAGCACTTGTCCTCCTTTCGTGGCCGCGTCTCCCACCCCCTCTCGTTGCATGCAAAAGGATCACCCAAATTATCATTTCATTATTTTTTGCATTCTCGTTGCATGCAGAAGGATCACCCAAATTATATCTATCCTATTTTCTGCGATCCATTCCCTCCACTTCCTTCGTATTTGTTTCCTTCTTTTCGAGGAATCCCTTCCCTTCCGCTGCCTGACTCGGGACTCGTGCAAACCTATGTTCTCCGTCGTTACTGGTCCCCGACATGAACCAATCCTGTGAATGATTGATGAAATATCCACAAACTTGAAAGCACTCAAGATGAATACTTGATAGAATCAAACGAAGTGGGCGTCACACCCCGAGTCCTGATATGCGCCCGTGGGTAAACAATGTTTTTTCGTCCTCTCTCTATTTGCATATTGTTTATTGGTCTGCCTAATGACGAGGCAATTAGGACACTGTTTGGCTGCATGGGCGGACACTCGGCGCTGCAATGGATAATGCCCATAAATATCTGCTTAACAATCAGGTTAGAAGAAGCAGGAAAGGAGAGTAGGTCTGTCGGTCTGTCTGCTGGTCTGCTTCGCTTGGAAGAGGCCCGGGCAGATTTTTTTTTTTTTTATGCGGTGGGTATGGACTTATCGATCTTTTAAAATTTCTCTCTCTCTCTTTATCTCTTTTTCTTTCTTTCTCTCTCTCTCTCTCTCTCTCTCTCTCTCTCTCTCTCTCTCTCTCTCTCTCTCTCTCTCTCTCTCTCTCTCTCTCTCACTCTCACTCACTCACTCACTCACTCACTCACTCACTCACTCACTCACTCACTCACTCACTCACTCACTCATTCACTCACTCACCCACTCACTCACTCTCTCTCGATCCATCCATCTATCCACAAACCTCATATCAACTCACCAGTGTGGATGTACGTGTGTTTCTTCATATCCGACTTCTGGTGGAAGCGCTTTCCGCAGTACTGGCACGGGTATGGCCGGGTGTCGGAGTGGATGAGGAGGTGGGTGGAGAGTGTGGATGATCTCTTAAAGCACTTGCCACACTGCTTGCACTGCGGGAGAGAGGGGGCGGTTAGCGTGCAAGAACCGGTTTTCGCGGTTCTTAACTAACAAATATATTACTGTGTAAAATATATAGTTCATACATACATGTGTAATGTGTATGCATCTGTGAGTGTGTATGTGTGTGTGTGTGTGTGTGTGTGTGTGTGTGTGTGTGTGTGTGTGTGTGTGTGTGTGTGTGTGTGTGTGTGTGTGTGTGTGTGTGTGTGTGTGTGTGTGTGTGTGTATATGTGTGTGTGTGTGTTTATTCATATAGGGGATATACATCCAAGTATCATGACAAAGTTTTCTGTTTATAAAAGGCAAATCGGCTCGCTGAATGATTCAAAGAATCGACTTTTTCGGCCGACGAAAAGCCAAGAGAGAGAAGCGCCCTTACCTGGAACGTCTTTTCTGTCCTGGCGCTGGAGATCGGGATGAGGCTGGGCGGCGGCGGCAGGATCTTCTCGCTGTCGGAAAGGTCAGCGCCGGCCTTGTGCTGCGCGGCAGGCGAATGCGTCCTCTTGACGTGCACGTCGAGGCTGAGCGGCGAGTTGAAGGACTTGGAGCAGTGGTGGCATGTGTAGACGTCGGCGCCGCGGTAGACGGACGCCCAGGGCCACACGGACGGGCACCACGACGGCGAGAGGCCCTCGTCGCGCGGCGCCACGGGGCTCTCCGTCTCCTTGTCCCGCGTCGCCAGGCCCTGCAGGTTGACCACGAAGTCGGCGTACTGGCGCAGGCCCAGGCGGAGGCTCAAGGGGTCGAGCGGGGGCGCGCGGGGGTCTCTGCAGGCGTCGTCGTGGAAGGCGTGCGGCGCCTCGCAGTCACTCGAGTCCATGGGGCTGAGGCGGCCTGTGGGGGAGGGCAGGGACTCCTCCTTCTCCTCCTGCTCCAGCGCCGACGCAGGAGACCAAATGGCCGCCTTCGTGGGCCGCGAGCTCTTCAAGGACAGGTTCAGGGGCTCGTCGCGCTTCTCGGGGGACAGGGGCATCGGGCCGGCTGGGGGAGGAGGGGCAGGGGCGCGGTCAGCGAAAGAAACAGGGACGGAGAGAAACAAAACACAAAGAGATACTTATTTCAACAAGAAAGCAAAGAAAAAATGAGAGAGTGCGAAAGAGAGAGAGAGAGAGAGAGAGAGAGAGAGAGAGAGAGAGAGAGAGAGAGAGAGAGAGAGAGAGAGAGAGAGAGAGAGAGAGAGAGAGAGAGAGAGAGAGAGAGAGAGAGAGAGAGAGAGAGAGAGAGAGAGAGAGAGAGAGAGAGAGAGAGAGAGAGAGAGAGAGAGAGAGAGAGCAACTTTACCTGAATAGTGTTTGTTGTGGGAGCTGAGAGACGCGGAATTCCAGAGCGACCCGAGCGTTGCCGCGGAGGCGTAGGATC
>NW_028234424.1:16789679-16797179 GCF_977035675.1 Penaeus japonicus
GCCCCCCGACCCCCCCATCCCTCTCCCTCTTCTTCCCATCACTCTTCCCCCCTTCCACCCCCCTCCCTCCGCCGACCCCTCACTCACTCATCTTAATGACACATGTTAACTAAAATCAGACGGGCCGTCCAACCGCCACGTGCCTGCGCGGTCAGTAGAGACAATGATTTAGGCAACCGGGAGGGCACTTGGGTTGCACAAGCCGCCGCGAAAGAGAGGTCGTGACTAGGAGTGGATAGCAGGCCGGTGCTCTAAATAGTCTGGCGGTTGGAATAGTCCTAGGAGTAATAGAAGAAGTGGTTGTGGTCGCAGCAATAGTATTATTATTGTAATAATAATAGAAATAAAGAAAGTAGTAAAGTAGTAGTAAAAACGGTAGTAGTAGTAGTAGTAGTAGTGGCGATAAAAAATAGTAGCATTAACTGCAAAATAAATGTATTAGAAAACAGTTTGAAATCTGATGATATTGTTCCAAAGTTCACTCAAAACAAAACGTAACCCCAAAAAAAAAATCTTTAAACAACAATTCCAAAGTAACGCTTCATTTGGCTGTAACGAAATTTACGCCCATTAAGCTCCCCAATTACCTCCACTCTCCCCAAAACACCAGTGGGAGCAACTCATCTCATTACGGTAACTCATCCCCCCCATTAACTTTACTCACCGCCGCGATAATAGAGAGGAACATCCCCTCCCCGTCCCCCCCTTCCACCCCCTCACCCCTCACCCCTCACCCCCGTAAACCACCATATTGCCTATTACGGCGCTTCCTTCCTGACCTTAGCGGTAGCAATTAGACCCGAAGAAGGGGGAGGGGGAAAGGGGGAGGGGAAGCCAAAACGCTCCTTCCAAAAAAAAGCCAATCCAAAGGTTATCGCGATCGTCATTATCATCATCAGATGAAGGTGATGGGATGATGGGAAAGATGTAGAAAGGCTTTCAGTTAATCGTCTTTTGCTTTAAGATGTTATTGTTCTATTCATTTTGAATCAGAATGGGCAAAAAAAAAAGGTACCGATCGAGCAGGGCTCCTCTCATTTAAAAAAATATTGATTATGCTTATTGCTCTCCCATCCCCACTGGTCGCAACATATCATATCTTTCAGCGACTGGCTATTCGCAAACAAAAAGAGCCGTTACCGGAGCGGTAGGTCCCGAGGTAGACATGACTAATGGGCAGACGATTCATGAGGTCGAATTTTCTGATAGATTTTTAAGCTTTCGTTCGGGTTCTGTGGGAACGGCGAACGGGCCATGGGAAATTATCTAAGCAGAACGGCGAACGATCGAAGCATTTGAACCGTTTGTGATCGGGAACGAGATTGCCCCCCCCCTCCTGCCCCACCCCCCTCCCCGTCGATCTGTTGTCTGCTCTTGTTTTTGATGATCTTTCTTTCTTTTTATCTACCTCTCTCCAGCTTTTTGACTTCATGCTTCTCTCGCTTTCTGTCGCTTTCTTTTCTCCTCTCCCGCTTCTACTGCTGAATCATAACAAATCGCCGTTGATCTGCAAACGATTTATAACGATCTTTCATGCTCGTTCTATGCGTGCATGCATATGTTAGTGCTTGTGTGCGGTACATATATACTCGCACGGGCCTGTACGTAAATACCAACCCTTGTATATACATATATAGATGGATAGATGAAAAGGCAGACAGGCAGACAGACAGACTAACTGAGTGAGATACTGTATAGATTTATGGGTGCATTTAGCGAACAATGCGCTATATGTTCACATCTACACAATACGGTCAAACATCGACATGCTTTCTTCGTGCCATAGCGACATAAAAGTGACGATAACGCATCAGGCCAGTCATGTACACGTGCATGACGGTCCCGGCACCATGCAGACCCTGAGCACGATACTCATAGTGTAAACAAGACTCAGGAAACTAATCTTGACGCTTTATTTAACGATGTTCTTATCTCTCCTCCTGTAAGTGCCGCCATGCACGAAACACACACCATGCCCTCCCCCCTCCCACTCCCTGAAAGAGGGGAAAGGGGCCAGCCCCCTCTAGTCCTGCCCTTCCCCCATCCCCTCCCCTCTCGTTTCCCACATGACACAGGTATGGCACCGGCCCTTGCCCCCACCCTCCACCCCCTCCCTCCTCTTGACACACTCATACAGACACGCTGCTTCCGTTTCCAAAGTCCAAAGACAACTATCGCGATGTTATCAGTATAATAATAAGGTAAATGTTTCACTCTACCCTTCCTTCCCTCCTCGCCCCTGCCTTTCCTTTGCCCTCCCCCCCCCACCCTTCTCCTTGACTCTCCTCTCCCCTGAGGTCCTCAAGCCTGCAATGACATGGCCTTTGGCAAAGGAGTTCCCTGCGGAGGGGCGATGAGGGCCTTTCATGCATCAGACGTCTTGCGAAGGGCGGCGGGAGGAAGGGCAAAGGAAAACGGAGAAGGCGGGGATAAGAAAAGAGGGATGAAAATGGAAGAGAACGAGGAGGGAAGGGTGGAAGGAAGATGGGATGGGAGGAGGACGAAGGTAAGGAGGATGTGGAAGGGGTGGGAATGGATGGGGAGTGAACGGAGAGGGTTGGGGAGCAGGAATAGGATAAGGGTGAGTGTGAAGAGGAGTGGAAGAAGCAGGGGAAGGGGTAGGGGGGGGGACGAGGAAGGGAGGAGGGGAAGGGGATCGTTCACACGCTACTGTAATTCATTTCAAGAAAATAACAAGGAACTGAACGTAATGGACAGGGCGGCTAAACGCTTTTTCTTTTCTCCTTTCCTTTTTTTCCCTCGCAATCTTTGTCTTTATAACTGTAAGTGTCGAATAAATGCCGCGACGACGGCGTTTCATAAGGGTTATTGGCGGTGTCGTATCACGCCGGAGGGGCGCGAGGGCGTCGGGGGGAAAGGGGGAAAAGGAGCTTAACGAAAGGGGAAAGAGGAGAGAGGAAACAGGTAATGAAGAGGAGAGGAAGAGAGTAGTTTGATGGGGCTTTTATGTGGCCATGTCTGTTTGCGCGCGTGCGACGTAATTATTTTCTGAGGTAATGGAGTGTGTGTGTGTCTGTGAGTGAGTGAGTGAGTGAGTGAGTGATACCGAAAGCTACGGGTTCGAGAGTCAGGACTGGCGACGGAGTGTGTGTGTGTGTGTGTGTGTGTGTGTGTGTGTGTGTGTGTGTGTGTGTGTGTGTGTGTGTGTGTGTGTGTGTGTGTGTGTGTGTGTGTGTGTGTGTGTGTGTGTGTGTGTGTGTGTGTGTGTGTGTGTGTGTGTGTGTGTGTGTGTGTGTGTGTGTGTGTGTGTGTGTGTGTGTGTGTATGTGTGTGTGTGTGTGTGTGTGTGTGTGTGTGTGTGTGTGTGTGTGTGTGTGTGTGTGTGTGTGTGTGTGTGTGTGTGTGTGTAGCTGGGTGGGGGTGCTAATGGCAGATCGAGAGGCGTTTAGGGAAGGGGGCAGAGAGGGATAAGGGTCGAGCAGCGCCCCCTCAACATTTCCCACATAACACCGTCGCGCGGGGGCAGCAGCAAGGAGAAACAAAGATGGGGGTGAGGGGTTGGGGTGAGGGGGGAGGTGGATATCGGCAGGTGTGACTCCTCTTCCCCTGCCCCCTCCCCCCTTTTTACGCCCCCCACCCGACCCCCCGAATTACGGACAGGGATGCGCACACAACCAAGAGGTCATTTCCGCTCCAGCACGTGCCTCCTCCCCCTCCCCCACCCCAAACTGTCCCACCCTCAGCCCCTACTTCCCTTTCCACCCCCGCCCTCGCACAACCTCTGGTCTTTGCCCCTCCCCTCCCTACCCCCCTTCCGCTCCCTCCCCCTCACCTCTTCTCTCACACATCCCTCCCATCCCCCTCCCCATCTACCCCCATACCTCTTCTCATTACCCTCACTAACCCATAATTTCACTCCCTCCTCATCGTCATCTGCTCTCATCCCATTCTACCCCCCACCCACACCACCTTCCCTGCACCCTCCTCCCCCCTTCCTACCCCCGCTATTGTTTCACATTCAAAAGTCAATAGCCAGAGGAGAGGAAAAAATGGATCCGCTTTTTCCTTCCCTTTTCTATGTCGAGCGTTTGGAAAACCGTTAACAGCTCTACTTGAAACACGCACAAAAAAGGAAAACTAGCGAAGGAGAAAAAGACGGAATTCTGTGGTGCCTTACGTTCTCATTTGACTATTATTAGATTACTAGCTTCCAGGCTTCCAGGCGCGGCGTCGACGACCAATACGACGTCGAGACCAAAATTGCAAGTTGTGTAATTAATGTCTAATATTAGCAAGGCTATCAACATCTCTCTCTCTCTCTCTCTCTCTCTCTCTCTCTCTCTCTCTCTCCCTTTGTCAAAACCTCTTTATATCTTTACTTTCCTTATCAGAAACCCTCAAATTCGATCTATTAGTCAATCTCTCCAAAATCTACCCTGATATACATTCACAAACCCGCCGTAATGTATTCTTACGGTCAACGAGGAAAATATTTTTTCTACCCTATTTTCCCCTCAATTAGGGCTTCGAACACCTGCCATCTGACAGCCTATACCTATCCTGCGCCCCCCCCCACTCCTCCTCCTGCTTTCCCTTCCCCCAACCTTCCTCTACTTCTCTTCGTCTGCCTCCCTCCCTCCTTTAACCTTCCATTCTCTGCCTCTTCCTTTCTTCTATTTTGGTTTATTCGCTCTTCCCCATCTTCTCACTTCAACCTCTTCCTCTCCCTGCCTCCCTCTCCCCCTCCCCCATCTCCCTCATATTCATCAACCAGTCACCTGCCTCCCCCTCCCCCACCCCTATAGGTCTTCCCTTTTCTCCAAGGAGTCCGCCTCGACCACCTGCGGCCGACCGCCCTTCGACATCTGTGGCGGAATGCCCTTCGCTGCGGAGACGCCCGGCCTTTCTTTGCCTGTTTGCTGTTTCTCTTATCTTCTGTTCTCCATTCTTTGTTTTTTCTTTTCTTTTTATTTCTTTCCTTTCTTAATCTTGCTATAGTATATGCAGATGCACACACACACACACACACACACATACACATTCCGTCACTTGTTTTTTTTTTATTGTGTTTTATTGTCATTTTCTCGCCCCTCTGTCTTTCTTTCTTTCTCTCCGTATGGTCATCTCATTCACTTTCTCTCTCTGTTTCTTTGTCTCTGTCTCTCATTCTCTCTCTCTCTCTCTCTCTCTCTCTCTCTCTCTCTCTCTCTCTCTCTCTCTCTCTCTCTCTCTCTCTCTCTCTCTCTCTCTCTCTCTCTTTCTCTATGACCGCTCCTCAAAGACGCTCCTTCTCTCAGTAAAGGCGCCAGAAAGCGGGTCGAAATAACACGTAATTTCCAGCTTAATTATGTAGTTCAGTCTGTTACCTTTTCCTTCTCCCTCTTTCTTCCTCGCTGTCTTACTCTCCCTCTTTCCCAATTCGCGTTTTTTTCTGCCCTTCTCATCTTTTTCCCCTTTTCGCTTATCATTCTTTCTCTCTCGCGCTTTCTCCCCCTCGCCGAGTCCCTTCTCTGGCGCGCCATTTCTTTGTTTTTATCCCTTCCTGCTTCGACTTATCTTGTCATTTATTTTTGTTTCTTTAAAGTAATGAGACGGACTTCGTAACGATAACAACCATGAAATTTTTCATCTATTTATCTACTCATGCATCTAACTTCTCTCTCTCTCTCTCTCTCTCTCTCTTTTATCTTTCTTTTTTTTGTTCAAGAAAGAAAAGACAGAGGAATAAGAAAAAAAGATAAAAAAAAACCTGGAGAGGATAATGAGGGCGATATTGATGATGGAAACGGCCAGGGCGTGGTGACAGGCATAACGCAAGGCCATTCATAAATAATACAAGGTCAGAGCTGTGAAAATACCAGGGAGGAATATCGAGAAGGAATGAAAACCAAAAGACCAGGAGGAGGAGGAGGAGGAGGAGGAGGAGGAGGAGGAGGAGGAGGAGGAGGAGGAGGAGGAGGAGAAGGATTCGGGTAAGAAATAAGTGCATGAATGCATTTATACATTCATACATATACCGCATGCATAAATATACATAGCATACATATACATACAGAAAATCCATCATCTGAAGAGAGCAGAAGAAAAAGCGAAGCGAGCGAATGCCGCACACCTTTCAGGTCAGCGCGAAGAGCACATGTTAAGGTTATGAGGACCAGAGCAAGAATGACACGGGCACCTTGCAAGACTCCAGGTGCCGGGGGGGACAATGCAACACATCGCAGTTTTATCACATCCCTGGCCATATTGCAGGCGTTGTTGCAGAGTTGCCCCTGGGCGTTGCCGGCCTGCCTCAACCCCGAGCCAACTCCTGCTCATCTACGCGTCTACCGACACACACACGCACATGCACGTACACAGACACGTACACAAGAAGACAAGCACACACACACACACACACACACACACACACACACACACACACACACACACACACATTCCTAACATTCATTCTCTCTCGCTTTCCCACGCACATATACCCCCCCTCCCCTGCATACGCACAGATACCCCCCCACCCACTCCACTCATACGTCCACATTCTCTCTCTCCTTCTCACGCCCACGAAACGGTGCGACGCCCGTCCTACATGCGAAGTCTTTCCGCCCGTCCGCCTCCCCGCTTGCCATCCAGCCATCCTCAACCCCCCACCCACCCACCCACTCGCCAGCCAGCTGCCCACTGGCAGGGGCACTACCACCATCTAAGCCCTGCAACCCACCTGTCACCGCCCTCTTCCACGTGCTTTCTGGGCGCTCGCTCTCTCGCGCTCTTTGCCTTTCTCATTCTTTCGCTCTTTCACTCGCTCTCTACGTCTCTCTCTCTCTCTCTCTCTCTCTCTCTCTCTCTCTCTCTCTCTCTCTCTCTCTCTCTCTCTCTCTCTCTCTCTCTCTCTCTCTCTCTCTTCCGCGCTTTTATACATCCTTCGGTTCCCACACACAAGCACGCCGAGTTTCTTTTTTTTGTGTTTTTAACTTTTCATAAAATATATTTGTCTATCTGTTACGAACTTTTTGGTTTGTTTGTCTCTAATTCTCTGTCTCTCAGCTTTCTTATATATATATATATATATATATATATATATATATATATATATATATATATATATATATATATATTACTCCTCTTCTTTAATTTCCATATACACATACTTCACTCTATGAAATGCGACGCACATATGAACTATCCACAAATACAAACACTCATTCACGGAACCCCAGATCTCCCATGTGACATAAATACAACAGTGAGCGCCGCCCTTTATCTGACGTCCCGGCCGGGGTAGTTGGAGTCAGACAGGACCAGGTGGGTGATAGTCGAAGCGGTGACTGGGGAGGGGGGGGTCTAGGGTAAGAGATGGGTACCATGCGGCTACCACAGCGTCAGGAGGTCAGCTGGACAGACGGAGGTAGCAGCAGCCAAAGAAGGAGCAGGAGGGAGGTGGGAGGACAGGAGGGAGGGAGGTAGGGTGGAAGGAGGGCGGACGGGGAGGGAGAGGAGGCAGACGTCAGGTGGGAGGCGACACAAGGCGACATATGACAC
>NW_028234424.1:16819679-16824679 GCF_977035675.1 Penaeus japonicus
CAAGACCGTCCTAGTCTTGTGCGTGCCCCCCTCCGTCACTCTCCCTTCCTACCTCCCCCACCTCGACACGTGCCGAAGGAGGGACTTTAGCACCAAGTGACCGCAACGGATTAGCACGCTCGCCATCTCCTCCTCCTCTTCTTCCCTTCTTTTTTCTTTTCGTCCTCTTCTCCTCTTCAAATCTCTTCATCCCATCCCTCCCTTTTCCTTCTCCACCTAGTACGGTTCCTTCTCCTCCACTCCATCCTGGTCCACCTCCTTCTCGTCCTTCGTCCTTCGCCTCCACTTCCACCCACCCCCCCCGTTACATTCAATTACTTTGGCCGAAGGAACTTGAGATTAGCCAGCTGCTTACTGGAGGCGATATTTCCCTCCTCCTTCCCTTCCCCCCCTCCCCTCCCCTCCCCCTCCCAATGCCCCACCCCCCTAACGGCCCTTACCTTAAATTTTATGGATGGAAGGTCTCTGCGTCAGCGCGAACACACGTCAAAGATGTAACTTCCTTCCGATCGACTCTTGACGTTTTAAAAAAGAAAAAAAGTAGAGACCGTATTTAAAAACATATGAAAAAATAATTCAAAATCTTTCCCCGATCAACTGATTAAAAAAAAAAGTTTAACTCGAAGATAAAGTTTCCCAACCGACCGACCGCCGCTTCAAAAGAAAAAAAAAAAAAAAAAAAAAAAAAATCTGTCCTTTTCACAATTATCAAATTCGTTTATTTATCTACACCCGACGTGCGTTAACTTTACATTAATTTCAGTTTTATATTATCATTCTCACTGCCATGGCTGCTGTTGCTATTATCATTATTATTGTTATTGTTGTTATTTCTGTCATATTCATTATCATTACTATCATCAGTATCATTATCTTGTTACTACCATTATCATTGTCAGTATTACAATCATCATTATTATTATCATTATTCGTTGTTGTTGTTGTTATCATAATCATCATTGCTCCTATCACTATCATCGTTATTATCATTATCACTATTATTATTGTTATTATTACCATTATTATCATCATCATCACCATCCTTATTATCATCATCACCATCCATATTATCGTCATCATCATCAAAATCATCATCATCATCACCATCCTTATTATCATCATCATCATCATCATCATCACCATCATCATCACCATCAATATCACCCTAATCATCGCCACCATCATCACTTCCATCATCATTATCACTTTTTCGAGGAAAAGAACAGACATGTTATTACGCCTGTCCTCTTCACGGCAGCTGAGCCTGTAATCCTCCGGGTTGTACAGATGTGAGAGCAAACGGTATGAAAATATGTTGAATACAAAACTCAGTGAAGAAAAATGCAAGTGAATCATGGGATAAATATACAAATATATAAATGATTTGATAGTTAGGTAAAAGCATCAGTAAGTGAATATAAATACATTTTTTTATCTATGGTAGATAGGTATATAAATAGATAAGTAAACATAGAGGAAGAAAGATAGATGAATAAGTAGTTAGACAGACTGACTGATAGATGGGTAAAAAACAAAACAAATGGAAAGATAAAATAATCACGAACACAGTTCAGAGGGAGCCTTGCGTGATAGTGGATTAGGAAGAACTTGCTTTATGGAATTTCAATTAAAATCTAGATAAAGCTTTTTTGTCTTTTTCAGTCTTGCGTAATTATAACTTGGCATAAAGAACACTCGCCTTGGGACGGCTGGGAGGGGGGCGGCGACCCAACGTCTTAACGTTTCTGTTGTTCCCTTGAATTTGTTGTTATTGTTCTTCTACTGACTTTTATTGCTATTGTCACTCGTTTTTGTTGTTTATTTTCTTTTTTTTTGTTGTTGTTGTTTCTGTGTTTGTTTATTGCATATTCACAATCACTCTTGTCAGGATTTGTTCGCTTTTCCATCCTCTCGTTTTATGGTCGATTTGTGTTTGTTAGTTTTAAACGGCGTTGTTCTTCGAGATTCATTACCGGTGCCTTTGCTTTACCGTTTTAGAGGAATGAGACTCCCTTTTCTCTCCCATTTTTCAATTTAAAGGCATAGTTATTACGAATGTTATTGTTAGTTAGTTTGTTTTACTATCGTCGGGATCTCATGTTTATTTTGTCTTCTGTTACAGATTTTACTTTCAATATCTAGAAAAGTCCATAAGAAATCTCCTGGACGCGTTCGATCAGAGCTTTATCAGCGCTTGTGCAATGCGGTCTAAGTCTGATCGATCGATCTCGCGTTGTGAATTCAGCCCTTCTTCTAGTCATAACTTTTTTTCATCCTTCGCAAATTTTTTTTTCTTCAGTTCCATTTCTATTTCTTTCTTTTTTTGTATTTACTGAAGATAAAAGATAAAAGGATGTGTACGAAGGGAGATAGAGATAGAGAGAAAGAGAGAGAGAGAGAGAGAGAGAGAGAGAGAGAGAGAGAGAGAGAGAGAGAGAGAGAGAGAGAGAGAGAGAGAGAGAGAGAGAGAGAGAGAGAGAGAGAGAGAGAGAGAGAGGAGGAAGAGAGAAGAGAGAGAGAGGGGAGAGAGAGAGAGAGGAGAGAGAGAGATAGAAAGAGAGAGAGAGGGAGAGAGAGAGGAGAGAGAGAGAGAGAGAGAGGAGAGAGAAGAGAGAGAGAGAGAGAGAGAGAGAGAGAGAGAAAGAAGAGACGAGAAGGAGAGAGAGAGAGAGAGAGAGAGAGAGAGAGAGAGAGAGAGAGAGAGAGAGAGAGAGAGAGAGAGAGAGAGAGAGAGAGAGAGAGAGAGAGAGAGAGAAATCAGTGGAGAGAGAGAGAGTAGTGAGAGAAAAAAAGAAAAAACAATGGAGAGATTGAGAGAGAGAGAGAGAGTAGAGAGAGAGAGAGAGAGAGAAATCAGTGGAGAGAGAGAGAGAGAGAGGAGAGGGGGGGGGGGAGAGAGAGAGAGAGAGAGAGAGAGAGAGAGAGAGAGAGAGAGGGGAGAGAGAGAGGAGAGAGGGAGAGAGAGAGAGAGAGAGAAGGAGAGAGAGAGAGAGAGAGGGAGAGAGGAGAGAGAGGAGGAGGAGAGGGGGGAAGAGAGAGAGGGAGAGAAGAGGGAGAGAGAGAGAGAGAGAGAGAGAGAGAGAGAGAGAGAGAGAGAGAGAGAGAGAGAGAGAGAGAGAGAGAGAGAGAGAGAGTGATGATGGTGATGATGATGAAAGGAGAAGGATGGCAGAGGATGAGGAGAAGAAGGTTATAAAGGATTAAGGAAAGGACTTTCCACAGATGTAGCGCATGAATGAATAAACACGCAGGAAACCGTAACAAACATAATAAGAACTGCAATAAAAGCTGAATCGCACATATACCTATACTCTCCACATATGCACGGTCCCCTTGCCACCCCCCCCTCCCCGGCCCCACTTGACTCCT
Organism: Penaeus japonicus; assembly: GCF_977035675.1. Lineage (NCBI taxonomy): Eukaryota > Metazoa > Arthropoda > Malacostraca > Decapoda > Penaeidae > Penaeus > Penaeus japonicus. The sequence continues at coordinate 16,823,049 of NW_028234424.1, forward strand.
AATCATTCTCCCCACTGCCACCCCCACCCCCACCCCCACCCCCTCCCGCGTCCCTCCCTACCCCAGGGACGAAACATCTTTGTTATAAAACATCGATCACGGATCTGGTTTGTCCTGCTTGCCGCCTCGGCCGAGAAATTATTACCCGTTAACGGAACACGGGCGGGGGGGGGATGCGGGAGAAGGGAGGTAGGGGGGATCGGATAGACGATATGGGGAGAAGAGGAAAGGTAACGGGAGTAGAGAAGGTAAGGGGGAGGAGTGGGGGTAGCGAAAGAGTAGGGGAGGTGGAAGGGGGAGAGGAGGGAGGGGTGGGTTGATCTACTCGTGGGAGGGAGGGGAGGGGGGTCGGAGAGAGGCGAGGGGGGGTTGTGGCTGGAAATAGGGTTGCGGTGTTGGGTGACAAGGTATGGGTAGACATGGTTGAGGTAAAAACAGTGAGGCATAATAGATATTGAACAGTGTGTAGAAACAGAAGGAGAGAGTAACAGAAAAAGTAAAGAAAGAAAGAAAAAAAAAACAGTAGGAAAATACAGGATTTCAAAACTTAAACACCAAGAAAGAATAAATCACAATAATCACAGACGCAATAACTCAAGAATCAACACCGCCAAATCCCAAAAGATAATAATCTTAATACAAACATTATGTTTCAAGGTATATATATCAATCCCACCCACACACACGATCCACACGTTTCCACATAATATGACCCACCGCGCCATACATCATTACAAAGCCCAACTTACCTGCACGCCAGCTTCTCCCTATCTCATGGCTCTCCTTAATATACTTTGTATTATTAATTCACGTGCGTGCACCATCTGCGAGGACTCAGATTCCCCTCGCCATATGCTGTGGCTGGACGCGAGTCTCCTCTCGTAAACATTTTTTTTCTAATTAGGGCCCAGACTGTGCGTGTGTGTTTGTGTTTCGTTTGGTAATATTCATTTCTAGTTTCTCAGAATGGTGACAGTATATGTTGATTAATCATGATGTTAGATGTGATTATGGAATTTTCTTTTTCATTGTTGATGTCATCGTAGCTTTAGCCACATATTGTGAGTATTATTAAAGTAACAAAGTATTGATAATGTCAAGAGAAACAGCCAGTGCAAAGACAAAGTTGTTGATAAACAAAAAAGAAAAGAAAAAAAATATGTAATGATTATGAAAATAATAATGATAATGGTATTGATAATAACAACAACGGTAAGAATGATAACAATCACAATGGTAGTACAATAGCAAGAGTAAGAAAAAATAATGATAATGATAACAATGATGATAATGATAATAACCATAATGTTGATGATAATAACAATGATGATGATAAAAATAACACTAATAATGATGATGATAATAATGATAATAACAATAATGATGATAAAACTAATGGTGACTATTATTATTATCATAACAATGGTTATACAAATGATGATGATAATAATGGTTATGATAACAATAAGGACATGGAAATCCAAGTTCGCAATACAATGATAATATAATTATGAATATGATGACACCAATGATAATGATTAAATATAATCAATAATATGATAATGAAAAAAATAACAATAGTTGGTAGTATTAGTTAATAACAATATCAATAGTTATAGAATGATGATGAT
>NW_028234424.1:16832179-16834679 GCF_977035675.1 Penaeus japonicus
TGTAGTATACGTTTGATATATGGAAGTGAAATATAAACATATTATGGTATTTAAAATCAAGTCCATGATATGCCAAAAAACAAAGTGTGTCTTGATGAAACATGAAAAATCATGCCTGTTGTGCAGAAAAGCAGGAAGCTTTGTGGTCTTTAGGAGTTAAGAGTTCAGTGACAGGGATTGCAGGCAACAGTGGGAGACATCATTGCATGTCATAGTTAAGTTACCTCCCATTCTAAGTCAAGACCATAGGTAATAAGGTGCTACTCATATGGGTGTGTTTGGGAACAAATTATACGTCAATAATGCAAAACTTCAACATTTATTTGCATAGTGGCGGACTATGACTACAGAATGTCCCCGAACCTTGAGTTAGACAATGTTGATCCTGAACTGAGAAATACTGCCACCAGTGTTTCTGAAATCAAATATTGACATTGCCACCCTGCAAGGCTCTCTGACAAAGAGAATTGCATATTCTTCTGATTTGGGCAACTGGATGGAGAGCTGCGTGTCTATGTTCTAGGTATGACTATTTAGGGAAGTTTGGAGTGAGTGAAATGAAAGCAAGTGGCCAACAAAGTCTTTACAATGGCCGAATCCTTTACAAAACAATGTTGCCTGGATAACATTACAGAACGCAACTCTGGGCACATTCATGAAACAAATCAGGACATAGATTCCTGTTTATGCCTAAGCTATTGACATAAACAGTACTGAAATTCACTCTGTTTGGATACGGAGGTAAAAAGAGGTTACTTTGACACCGGAGGGATTATTGCTGGAGTGTAGAGAATCACAGAACCAATGACTCAGGCCCATGGAGAATTCAAATAGACATAATCAGATACCAATATGATAAACTGTGTTTCCAATTTCTCTCAGGTGCGAAAAATTGTAGGTGAAAGAAAACCCCAAGAAAATTTTTACTCCTAAGAAGGGGAAAGAGGAAAAATTGATTAGAAAATAACTGGATTCCAAATTATTCTACCATCGTCTTCATTCACGTGATTAAATTCATCATATAACGAATAAAGGGAATTAAATGCTAACAAATTCGATAACGGTATCAAATACCAAGATAAGTCATGAATCTACATATCTAGTCGTGTAAGGCATTTGTTCATGTTTAACATCCGCCAAACGTTGACGGATTTGTAATTGGTCATGACTAGTTTTTCTCATTATATGCCTATACCGCAAACCGCTGAATATATCAAGACAAATGCTACAGTATTGTTATTACAGCTGAACAAATTGTGAGGGTGCTCTGTAATCAATTAATCAAACAGAGTAATTGAAATTTTCCTTTAAATAAATTTTATAGACATAAAAGGCCAGGTAATTTTATTTTTGTGGGGACACATTACTGTTATGAATGAAAGAATTACTATTTCATATGGATTAGATGAACCCATTAGATGCGGGTGACGAGAACATGCCGACGGTAAAAATCCTGTCACAGGCACGAGTGAAGTGAATGTTCAGATATGGGTAGATCTTTGTTTTTTACCTACCGGAGTGCTTTCCATAACTGATTTCACAATCATACTATGAGTAAAACTTACTTTTAGTGCCATTTAAAGGAAATTGCCACAAATATTATAGTAACCGACATAAAGGTTTAGTTTAAAGTACAAAACATTGATGACACCACTCTTCTGTCATTAGCAGGAAATAAAGCCTTAAATGGCACCTATTCCCGGTCTTTACTTTGTACTAAGTTCAGAGAGCAATGACACTCAGTAAGATGCCAACCTCCGACTCTAAAGTACCGGCGGTGCCGGGTGTGTAGGCTGAATAAGAAAAGGAAGGTGAAGCTGACCAAGTACAGTTGCTTTCATGTTTCTCTATGCCATTATTGCGGGTTTGTGCTATGGCACTCACAGCCGCAAGCACGGGTCGACTTGTCCATCTCTTCATGTTTTTGTTTTTGTCTTCGTTTATGGTGGTTATTTCTTTCCATATTTATTTTCGAAAGTGAAGAAAAAATACGAAAAACAAATAAAAAATATATCAAGCTGATATGGACATTATTAAGAAAGCCTGTCAGGTAGTATACATAAACCTCAAATTATAGTAAAACACAAAAGTTGACAAGCACAAAAAAGGCTCTAGTATCATATCAAGTGAAGGAAAGCGAGAAAGGTCATGTAATGCTCCCTTCCTGTGAAATAAAACCTATATTGTGAACCGCAGGTTTCACTGGTGGCCGTCCAAACTCGAAATTGGATGCCCTGTATCCAGGAGGTTACCAATGCATTTAGATAGTGTGGTTTTTTTTATTTATTTTGGTGGGTGTTTTGTGTTGGGGTTATTGGCCCTGTGGTGTTTTTTTAGTGTTGGGGGGGGGAAAAGGGGGGGGGGGGGGGGGGGGGGGGGCGGGGGGTTTTTTTGGGTGTGGGGTGGGGTGTGTGTGTGTTTTTTTTGGGTGTGTGTGTGTGTAGTTTTTATTTTTTTTTATTTTTTTTGTTTTATGTTTTTTTTTTTTTTTTTTTTTGTG
>NW_028234424.1:16867179-16872179 GCF_977035675.1 Penaeus japonicus
ACTGATCTCTCATAGGTGTTCTCTGGACCATGCCTCGACCCATGCCATCCATTACATAATTAACTAATCTACAACCCTTTTAAATTATATTTTTATCATTGTTTGTCTTATCATTTGTTTGTCTTATTTGGAAAATACATTTAGTCTATAATGCTATATTTATTGTTTTGGTGACTTAGCAAATACAAGGATAAAGGAGTGTGTTTATATGTGTATTGGTGTCAGGATAGGGGGTGGTCTGGGAAAGAGTTTCGTGTGTCCGCTTGTCTATTCCTAATGGCTTTTCTTAGCTCTCGCCTAAGAAAAGTTTCGGAACCGCTTGTCTATTCTAATGGCTTGTCTTAGGCTCTCGCCTAAGAAGTGTGGGGACCCTGACAAAATTGATTTTATTAAATAAATATTAATGTATTATACAGGACACCCGTAGGCCCAAGGAGTCCCACCTACCAACTAAGGTGTCTCAACCCGCTGCAGACTGGGGTAGATTTGCTTGACTGGCTCCCAGGACAGGCACTAGTGCCACGTGCGAGGCATCCCAGATGGGTTTTACTTCAGAGTGAGGAACTTTACCCGACGCATTGTATCGTATTGCGCTCACTTTCACTCAGTCGTGACTTGGCCCAGGACAGCCCACTATGCGAAAATTCCCGTGGCGAGCATCCAGATGGGTTTTACTTCAGAGTGAGGAACTTTACCCGACGCATTGTATCGTATTGCGCTCATTTGTCCTCACCTCGACAGTGGTTATCAATGTTTGTACTAGTGCTAGACTTAGAATTCGCGTTAGTGTGTTAATGCTTTACTACCTTGCGAAACTCATTTGTCCCACCTGACAGTGGTTATCAATGTTGTAATAGACTAGAATTGTATGAGTGGTCTAGAGAGCCGAGGTCGGAAACCTCTTGTACTAAGACGTAGTATTATTAGAAACTGTGGATGGGCACCCTTATCATCGATTCTCTACTTTAGAGCCGAGGTCGACCCTCTGGTGCCAGAAGAGAGTAGTGTCATCTATGCCTGGTACTTCAGTCAGTGGGCAATACTAAGGATAGTCAATCTTTTCATCTGAGGTCCAATTGTGGATGGGCAACCCTTATAGGCGATGATGTTCACGGAGCATCCTGTGGAATGGTGCTCAGAAGAGAGTAGTGTCATCTATGCCTGGTACTTCAGTCATGGCATCGTATATGGGGCAAGCTGTTCCAATCTGAGTGTCCACTTCCAAATAAATAAATGATGTTCACGGAGCTGAAATCCGAGGAAACAGGTGTCTCAGTAGGGAATCCCATGTTTCGTAAAGAATAGTGCAATACAGTGTTATAAAAAAATTGCATAAATAATAATTTTGTATAACCGTCCTGAGGCTAAGAAAACAGGTAAGCTATTTCGTGTAGTGTTGTTCTTTTATTAGTGAGATAAGAATAGTCAATATTCAGTTGAGGGAAAGTTTGAAAAAACCCCAGATCAATTTTGGTAAAAGAGGCTACAACACTACATTTCGTGTAGTGTTGTTCTTTTATATGTGACTGATAAAGGATGAGGAAGTTGAAACACCCCAGAATGCGAATGTCTCTCATGGATGTCTCTCAAAGGAAAGCAAAGAAGCCGCCAGGAGGTTGTGGCGTGTGGCGAAAAGCCGCGGAGGTGTGGCGTGGGCGAAAGTCAAAAACTCCTAGTCAAATAGATGAACTAAAAATAAATGAAATGACAGAGGAAGGAGCAGGAAGTAATACAGCACAGAAATATTGTGATTAAGTAAAATCACAAAATAAAAACTGTCTCTCCATGCAGGCAGGAAGTTGAAAAGATAAGCAAGCAAAACAGAGTCAATAAATTCGAATATAGGTCTAGTTATATCCGCTTTCTAGGAGTGTTGTACGAGTGTAATTCGACAGCACTTCCCTTGGCCATATAAGCACACACTCATGCATTCACTTTCACACAACTAAACATACAACAACACATACAACTGCACACTCATACGTGTACATAGTCACATATGGCACACACACACACACACACACACACACACACACATACAAACACACACACATACAAACACACACACACACACACACACACACACACACACACACACACACACACACACACACACACACACACACACACACACACACACATCTTTCCCACGCAGTCACAAATGAAATCTCACGAGTTGCACACACCAAAGAAACGTACAAGACACACGCAGTGCACAACGCAATGCACGTAAGAGCGGGGAGTGCCGAGTGTGTCCTTCTGACATAAAGTTACACCTGTCGACGCCAGCTGCTAAAGCGACGTGCAGCAAGTTCATATGGGGAACATAATATTGAAACTAGAATGATTGACTTGGCACCAGTCGGCACGGGCCCAAAGACTCACCGGCGCGCAGGGAGTTGCCCGCCGTCTCGACGGCCCGATCGTCTTCTTGCATGCATACATAATGTGAGCTCATCCTTCATGTGATAAACATTAATAGATGATAAAAAGGTAAAGCTAGAGAGTGGAAAGGCCGGATAGCAACATTCAGATGTATAACAGGTGTTAGTGTGAAAATGTGTGTTCCTTCTGTACAACTTGAACACTTGTTCTCCCTTGATACGTAAAGATCAGTGTTTTGTTATCAATTCTGCCGAGATCCATTCTGATGTGTCAGAATAGAAATTCTCTCTCTCTCTCTCTCTCTTTCTGTGTCTGTCTGTCTCTCTCTCTGCCTCTTTCTCCCTCTCCTCTCTCTCTCTCTCTCTCTCTCTCTCTCTCTCTCTCTCTCTCTCTCTCTCTCTCTCTCTCTCTCTCTCTCCCTCTCTCTCTCTCTTTCTCTCTCTCTCTCTCTCTCTCTCTCTCTCTCTCTCTCTCTCTCTCTCTCTCTCTCTCTCTCTCTATCTCTCTCTCTCTATCTCTCTCTATCTATCTCTCTTCCTCCCTCCCTCCTTCCCTCTCCCCCCCCTCTCACTGTCTCTCTCTCTCACTCTCCCTTTTTCTCCCTCTCTCTCTCTTTCTCTCCCCCCCCCCTCTCTCTCTCTTTCTCTTAGAAAAAAAATCAAAATTAGTGTTCATTGTCAAATGATTATTATAATAATAATAATACGATAGAAACTATGATAATGATAACGATAGTAGTTTTCGTAATAATGCTGATGATAATGAAAATAATAACAATAATGAGAGTGTTGGTGGTACTAGTATTGATAAAACTAATGTTATCAATGATGATAGTAATGACAATGATGTTGATATAATAAAAGAAATGTACATCCCACCAGCCATAAGGCCGCTCACAGTTTGGTAATATACCTTAATGATTAGGAACACAATTACCCTGTTATTGAAACGTCATCAGAGGAACAATTTTACTTTGTCCACATTTCGTTTCTTGCTGTTGTTGCAAATTAGCTTCCCGTGTATTTTGCCCACAGATGAACCCATCAGTGATGATTAGATAATACAATAATTTCATCTTGATATTAGCAATAGCAATGATTATTCCAGACATCCACCCTGCCTTCCAGTCAGCTATCTACCCTGCCTTCTAGTCAGCCATCCACCCTGCCTTCCAGTCAGCCATCCACCTTGCCTTCCAGTCAGCCATCCACCCTGCCTTCCAGTCAGCCATCCACCCTGCCTTCCAGTCAGCCAGATCCCCGCCTCAACCTGGCCTTCCAGTCAAGCCATCCACCTTGCCTTCCAGTCAGCCATTCCCACCCCTGCACCCTGCCTTTCCTGTCAGCCATCCACCCTGCCTTCCAGTCAGCCATCCACCCTGCCTTCCAGTCAGCCATCCACCCTGCCTTCCAGTCAGCCATCCACCCTGCCTTCCAGTCAGCCATCCACCCTGCCTTCCAGTCAGCCATCCACCCTGCCTTCCAGTCAGCCATCCACCCTGCCTTCCAGTCAGCCATCCACCCTGCCTTCCTTTCCAGCAGCCCATCCACCCTGCCTACCAGTCAGCCCACCACCCTGCCTTCCAGTCATCCATCCACCCGGGCCTTCATCACCATCCACCCTGCCTTCCAGTCAGCCATCCACCCTGCCTTCCAGTCAGCCATCCACCCTGCCTTCCAGTCAGCCATCCACCCTGCCTTCCGTCCACCCAGCTACACACAAGGGTGACATCCCCACCTGATGGATTTCCAATACCGGAAGCTGACACTTGGAGCTCACGTGGCCCACTTACAAAGGATTCGCCAATTATGACACAGTTACAAAGCAAACAGATGCGAGGGGAGCCGTGGCAAATCCCAAAGCACAACAAAAACACCCTCCTCCTACTATTACTCCTCTTTCCTCTTTCCTAACTACTTGCTTACCGGGCGCTCCTCTTACCTCCCCCTGCTAAGAGCAGGCACTTACTACTTACTAATACTAACTTACTGCTTCTTGCTTCTCTACATCAAATGCCTCCTCCTCCTCTTCCTTTTCCAGCTGTTCCCTTTTCCCTCTCTTTACATTCCTCGATTCCTACCTCCCCTAATTTCTCTTCCGCCGTTCTCCCTATTTTCTCCTCCTTCTCCTTCTTTTTTTCTTTCTATTTTTTCCGAAATAATGCACAGGTGCCTTTGTGCCATACTTACTGGCTATGCTACACCTTGTGAGTTGACGGATTACTGGGAGAGCTTGACACTCCTCGAGACGACCCATCCTGCCATCTCTAGAGTGAAGAAGGATGTATCTCGTCCTGATTACAAATTGCCCAAAGCTCTTTTCGGACCCACGTTCGATTCTCTTTTTCGACCGAATTCGTCCGTTTTTCTTTTTCGACATTTCTTTTCGCCGACGTCTCGAACCCCAAAACTTCAGATCTATCTATATCATCCATCATATATCTAAAAATGACTTCAGTCTATCCCAGAACTACAGAAGTCAATACTTTTTTTGATGTTGCACTTTCTGATGCATGTGGGACACGTGGAATTAGTTTAACGTCTATCTTTTCTGGCCAAATGTCTATTTCATTTAATGGAACTTATTTGTTGTTGTCAACAAATTGTTTGTCTTCT
>NW_028234424.1:16904679-16912179 GCF_977035675.1 Penaeus japonicus
GAGGGAAGGAGGGAGGGAGGGAGGGAGTGAGGGAAAGAGGGATGGAGGGAGACTGTAGTTAGATGGGAGGTAGGGAATGAGGGAAGGAGGGAGGGAGGGAAGGAGGGAAGGAGGGAGGGAGTGAGGGAAAGAGGGAGGGAGGAAGGCTGTAGTTGGATGGGAGGGAGGGAAGGAGGGAGGGAGGCTGTAGTTGGATGGGAGGGGGAGGGGGAGGCAGTAGTTGGATGGGAGGGAGGGAGGGAGGGAGGGAGGGATGGAGGAAGGCTATGGTGGGATGGGAAGGAAGAGAGAGGGAGAGAGGGAGGCTGTAGTTGGATGGGAGGGAGGAAGGGAGGAAGATGAAATGGACAGGGAGGGAGGCAAGAGTCCTCCTTTCATTCTTTGCTCCCTCCTTTCCTCCCTTCTTCACTACTTTCCTTCTTCACTCGACCCCCTTCTTCCATTGCTCCCTTTCCCAATCCCTCTCTTCTCCCCTCCCACGCCCCTTTCCTCGCTCCTTCCGCCCACGCCCTCTTCTATTCCTCCCTCAATATCTCGCTCCCTCGCTCTTTTCCTTTCTTCCTTTCTTACTCCTTCTCTCTCTCCCTAGAGATAGATTGTTAGCTAGATAGAAACACAGATAAAGTTATAATGATATCAGTAATTATGTAAACATATAGATAACGGATAACTAGACAGGGACGCATGGATATATAAACATGATTAACGGACAGAGGGATTTTTAAAATCTCGAAAAGTACAAATGCACATCTCTCTCTCTCTCTTTTTTTTATTATTTTTTTTTTATTAGGCATTCATTGATCAGCTGATGAAGCATACAGACAATGCGCCTCGCGAACAGAACTGCAGATCAATATCCCTAATGGTTGATAACGAGCGTAATTAAAGTTATTAAGACTCGGGCAACTAAGGGCTGTCCATAGACAATAGCAGGGGCGTCTTCAAGAACGGTCGATAAACGAGTCTCTCCAATCCTTTTGTTTACCTTCCGCTGGCTAGCCACCATCACGTCACGAGACAACAGAATGGATACGTAACTCTGGCTGGAGATATTTTTTTATTATAACATTGGACTTGTAAAACTCGCCAAACCGGTTAATGAACTAGAATTTCTTGACTCCCAAAGGAACGGGTTATGTTAATGTAGTCTATAGCTGTAGCACGAATATATGAACATTTGAATAATATGACTACATTTGGTATGTTTGCTTCCATGTTTATGCTTGTGTGGGTTTACATTTTTTCCTAAATAATACAAATGCGATCAGAATTCTGACATATGTGTGAGTACTGTTATTTATTGCTAGTTTGTGAATATACACTATACATGTACTGCACATATACATGTGTATTAATTACGCGCGCGTTTGTGTGGGTGTGTTTGTGAGTGTGTATTACATGAAGCATTATACAAACTTCCTGCAAGTAACATTTTGATAAAAACAAATAAACAATCAGCTATTCTTGTACAAAGCCTCGTTTACAAAAGAAAAAAAATCCTACACAATACAGCACACATAAAACACAAGTAAATATTTTCCCTTTCTGTTACCCTCGCCCAATCCACCCCTTTTTTAGATCACTAACATGTCCTTCCTGCCCTTTCCCCCCTTTCCCCTAAAAGACAAAATATGCAATTATAAACGGCGTTGGTCTCGTATCTGGTCACCGTTAAATGCCATTGTGATAGATGAAACCTTGCTGGGCAGCTGAGGCGCGAAGGACTCCATCTGGCTGAAGTGTTTCCGTTCTTTTTCTTTCTTTTTCGATTTTTTTTTTTTTTTTTTTGGGAGAGAGAGAGAGAGGGAGAAGGGGGAGGGGATTGATGAGGTAGGAGGACGAGGTGGGTTTTAAGAGGAGGAGGGATGAGGTGGAGGAGGGAGGAAGAGGAGGAAAATGAGTAGGAGGTGGATAAGAAAATGATATTGTGTGAAGGGAGAAAGGGAGGGAGAAAGGGGGAATAGGAGGAAGAAAAGAGAGAAAGAATGTGTAGGGGAAGTAAAGGGTGAGTAAAGATGGGGTAGAAAATGAATAAAAGTATGATGAAGAAACAGAAAGAGGGAGGAGGAAACAAGGAAGAAGGGAGGACGAAGACGGGAAGGGGAAAGGGAGATGGAAGTTCGGCGGCGCCTTTGTTTCCGTCATCAGTTCCCCGTCGGTTCCGCAGGCCACTTCGATTCCCGCTCCGCGCCGCCGCGAAAGGCGATATAAAACGTGGGTGGGGTAGGGAGGGGGTGGGGAGATTAGGTAGGTGGGGTAGGAGGCACAGGCTGGAGTAATTGCGGATTTGTGCGTCTTTAAATGTCACTGATTTAACACATTGTACGTTATCAATTTATCTGTCTATCTATTTAATGCTACCTACCTACATATCTACATGTATTTATCTATCTATCTATCTATCTATCTATCTATCTATCTATCTATCTATATATATATATATATATATATATATATATATATATATATATATATATATGAAGAACCCAAACACATACATGAATGCATGTATGCATGTGTACATGTACGTGTGTGTGTGTGTGTGTGTGTGTGTGTGTGTGTGTGTGTGTGTGTGTGTGTGTGTGTGTGTGTGTGTGTGTGTGTGTGTGTGTGTGTGTGTGTGTGTGTGTGTGCGTGTGTGTGTTTTTAAATTCACAAACACGTACATCAAAGACCAGCCAGTGATGACAGCGAATCTCTCTGACCTGAACTGATCAGGAGAAGAGCGCGCGCGCGCTCAGAAGGACTGCTCGCACGCCAAAACATACACAAACCATTAAAGGTAATTAAGGCGTTAATAAGGGACCGACAATCTGGGCAGCGCGGGCTCGCTTTCCCGCCTTCATTTGTTTCGGGCAATTTTGTGAGGTCAGAACTTTTCAACGAATTTTCCCTCTCGTGCATAAAATGGCCATAATCAGTTTCAAATAATGGTGAATGGTAATGGGAACCGTTGACGCGTAGTTATGAATGAACGTTTTGAAAGGAGTTCTCGCAATCCGATTCAGACGTCACGCACACGGCCATCGACACATCGCATATTCATACATACATACACAGTCATAATGACGACTATCATCAATGCTACTACTACTACTTTTGTTGCTATATCAATGATATTAACGTAATCACTTTCATAATTATCTCACCATTGCTCTCATTATTTTCACCAACGTTATCCTTCTTGTTTTACTATTATTATTGTTGTTATCGTTATACTTGTTGTTGTCATTATCATTATTGCTACCATTATTATTATTACTATTATGATCATTATCATAATTATCATTATATATGTTATTATCATTATCATCATTGAGATTTTCATAATCGTTATAATCATTATAATTGTTGCTGTTGGTGCTATCATTATTCTTATTACCATTATTGTTATAATTGATATTATCATTATCGTTATTATCATTATCATTTTACATATTTTTGCGATTATCACTCTCACCATCATCATTCCTATCACCATTATCAATATTGATTTTTTTTTACCATCATTATCGTTATTATCATTATCATAGTCATCATCATTCTTGAAATCATCATCATTACCGTAATGATCATCCTCCCCATCACCAACTAATAATGATAACGACCCGGCTGGACGCCTCGATCCCCTTGCAGGAGCCCTCGCGGATCCCAAAGCGAGATCCTTGTCCCGAGAGGATGCCCTTCGCAGCATCAGACCGTGAGCAGGACTCGACCCCGCTTGCTTGGAACCCCTCCTGCTCCCTTGCCACGCCCATGGCCGCTGCTCCCCGGCGGCGTCCTGCTAACGGCGATAGCTTATAATAGTGATCTCGGTGATTGTTGTCATCATTACTGCTTCTGCTACTATTAATAGTAATGGTAATTATCATTGACATCACCATTATCATTGTTATCATTATCATCATTATCATTATTATAATCATTATTATTTTATCGTCATTTTTATTGTTGTTGTTATTATCATTGTTATTACTGTTTGTTTTTATAATTTTCATTTTTAGTATTAGTATTATTACCATTGTTGTTGTTATCCATATCATTATCAGGTATATTGTTTATCATCATTATCATTATTATTACCATTATCACTATTATTACTATCATCATTATCATAATCATTATTATTGTTATCATCATCATCATTTTTCATACTATCATACTTATTTAGTATCATCATAATTACCACAAGGTTTTGTTATATGATTGCAATCATCATTATTATCGTTATCATTCGGTATTATCATCTGAATACCATTGTCGTTAAAACTATTATATCCTAACTCTTACTGATATTATCTAATTTTTGACTACCAATGGTTTCATCCTTTTGTAAGTAGTAAAGATGATAAAGATTATATAAATATCACAAACGACAACGATTGTGATATTATACTGATAACAACGCCGATTGCAATAGTAATTGCAACAATGATAACAATAATGGTCACAACTAACGGTACTTCAACTAAGGCGCTGTCATGCTCACTATTAACTTCGTAGTTTATTTCATCGTCAAAACATTTCCTGTGCTGAAAAAGAGGCGCGAAGGTTGGCCATAATACATAATTACACGCATGTTCTTCACTGTAGGAAAAAAGGAGCCCATGTATGCAGAGAGAATAGCACATCTGAGCGTCGCATGAGAGCTTAGTTCGGGCTCCATCGGTTCTGGTGGTTCTGCAAGTTTTGGAAGAGCGGGGGTTGAGATAGTTGTTCCCGGCACCGTGGGCGGGTTTCGTCTCCTGGTAGCCTTACGCCTTGCAAGGCGTTAACAGGCGATTGTGCACAACGTCCTGACGCCGAGCGAACCGCGTCTGGTTCTCAGTGGTTCTCAATGGTTCCACGTGTCTTACAAGTGTGAAGGTTTTGTGCTGGCAGATGATTGTGCTGAGCCTAAGGGCCGCGGGAGGGCACACTGGGACGGCCGCGGGGCATGCAGGCAGCGTCAGCTGGAGTAGCGGCATATGACCCCCGGAGCCCAGCTGCGATCTCTACCCACGGCGCGGCTGTAGGCTGTTCCCTTTACCCTGGGCAGTACCCTGCTCCCTGCCCGGACTTATAACTTGTACTCCGAGATGTACTTTGGTGATATGCATTCAGGCTTGCATGTAATTCAGCAGTGTTTTCTTTCTGAACTCCAGAGGATACATTTTGCCTGGCTTCTGCACTCTGAGCTACAACGCTTGGCGAGAGCTTTGACTGACGCAAAGTATCCCGGTATTTAACAGCCATGGTTATTAGTTTTTTCAACCTATGGTAGACTTTAATTACACCTTGAATAACCAAATCCGACCTGTTCTTCGATCCAGCGATGTGTAACGTAACGACGGCTACTCAAGCTGGAAGCGTTCTTAGTGGAAAGAAGTAATAATAATGATAAAAAAACACGATTAAAGGATCTTTCTTGTCCTTCAAACTGCGATGTAGCCCTTCTGACGTACCATGGCGTGTGCTGTGTACCTCCGCTGTACATGCTGTCGCAGCAACACCGAGTCCTTGGCCTTTTAACCCGAGCTTTGGTCTTAGTTCGGCTTCTGGCTGCCTCATCCTGCTTCTTAAACGTCTGTACATACCATGGCCCGCTTGTCCTTTCTGTCTCCTTCCAAGGATATGTGTATATATATATATATATATATATATTATATATATATATATATATATATATATATATATATATGTATTATATATATATATAATATATATATATATATATATATATATATATATATATATATATATATATATATATATATATAATATATGTATATTATATATTTATTATATATATATATATATATATATATATATATATATATATATATATATATATATATATATATATATATATATATATATATATATATATATAATATACATTATAATATATATATAATATATATATATATATATATATATATATATATATATATATATATACATGTTTATTTTGTTTATTTAAATCTCACGTTTCTTTTACGCTTCCTTAGGTCAATGTGTTTTTTCAAGAATTCTTATGCACCATAACCTAGCCTTAGTTATAAACAGAAGGTGCTTTTATTGGGTCCCTATGTTGTACAGGTGATGTTATGGTTTCCCGTAATGTTTACATCGCTTTTCGTACTGACAGTATCTTTAGCAACCCACAACACTGTATGTGCCTCACTAAGTGCATTCGACCCCCTCTGTACACCCCTCCCCATGTGCCTCCCTCCCCCGCCCCCTATGTGCCTCCCCCTCCCTCTCCCCCGCGTGCCCCCCATATGTATCCCTCCTCTTGCACGTCGAGGCTCTCTCCCTCAGCGTGGGATCCTGAGCTGCCCGGAAGGACCTCGAGCCTGGCTGCGGGCATGGTCATCCGCAGGGTACCGATCTGGTCCTCTCTTCTCCTCCCCCTGCCTCTCTCTTTATCTCCTTCTCTCTCTCACTCTCTTTACTACTGTCTCGTTCGATCTCACTTTCTTCACGTCTCTTTCCCTATTCTTTTGATTTTGTTTATTCTCGCTCCTTCTTCTCAAACGTTTCTTTCGTTCTTTCTCCTTTCCTCTCTCTCTCTTTCCCTCTCGCCTGTTTGGCTTTCCATTTGATTTTTCACCTCCACTCTCTCCTACAGTCTCTGTCCTCCTCTCTTCCCTCTTTTCCTCCCATCTCTCATTTCCCTGCTGTTTATCATCTCACTCACCCTCTCTCTCTCTCTCTCTCTCTCTCTCTCTCTCTCTCTCTCTCTCTCTCTCTCTCTCTCTCTCTCTCTCTCTCTCTCTCTCTCTCTCTCTCTCTCTCTCTCTCTCCCTCTCCCCCTCGAGCAATCTAGCCTCTGCTAGCAGGACCTTCTTGGAACCTGTACTGCCACCTTGAAACATTTTTCTTTGTTCTCCTGCTTTCTATTTTCTACCGTTTATCCCCCTCTCTACCTGGCTGAAGTTCAGATCACCAATGAAAGTTAAGATATGCGAACGCGCTCTTGGGTTTCGCGGGAAGGAAAGGTGAAAATCGAAGTCGACGGTATTTCATAAGTATCTTTTTTTAATGAATGAGACGTGGTGAATGGCGGGCGGATGGCTATTAGGGAGGCGTGGTAGGGAGGGAGTTGGATAGGGGGAGGGGAGAGGGAGAGGAGGTTAGGGAGAGGGAGGGAGTAAGGGTAGATGACTAGGCAGGAAGGGAGGGGAGGGGAGGGGAGGGAGGATACTTGGCAAGGAGGGGGAGAGAGGAAAACATATAGATAGATAGACCGCCGGAGAGAGAGAAAGAGATACAGAGATAGATTGATAGATAGATAATCAGAGAGGGAGACAAAGACAGAGACAACAAGCAGAGAGCGAGAGCGACGGAGGATCATATAAGTAGACAAAGAATTAAACAAACATATATCTAAAGATAGGCAGACAGATAACCCCAGATACTTAATTAGGCAGAAAAGGGAGATAGAAAGAGAAAGAAGGAGAGAGAAGTGGGGTGATTGGACATATTAGCAGTGACAGATGGGGCGGTGACAGACCA
>NW_028234424.1:16934679-16937179 GCF_977035675.1 Penaeus japonicus
ATTTTTGCTTTTATAAAAGAGACAAAACACCTGAGATCTGTGTGGACAATGTCAGGCTCCAGATCACCAGTCGACCCGGCTAATTTGTCAGCCTGTTCATTGCCATGGATACCCGAGTGTCCAGGTACCCATATCAGTTTGATTGATTTATTGGCACTATGTAATTTACGAATGATATTACCCTGTATTTCATTTTTGGTGGTTTCTAAGGATTTAATGGCTTTAAGTGAACTTAACGAGTCTGAAAAAAATGACTATTCTATCGTGGGTCGTCGACAGGGCAAAAACAAGCTTTTTAGAAAGAAAAAAAAATGAGCAAGAAAGATCGATGTATGATTCGGCAATCTGAATCTCAACTGGCATTCAGTCGACCATACACCTGCTCCCACACACTCGTCTGTCTTAGACCCGTCGGTAAATAAATGAAAAAAGGAAAGATGTTTAATTAGGATCTCTGAACCTCTGGAGTACCTCCACCTCCGGCACCGTGGCTTTGGCTGATGGTAGCCAGTCAACTACGGTGGAAAAATTGGGTGTCTCCCACGATGCTATATTTGACTGAACCAGGGTATCGATGGTAGAGAGAACTATACCGACTTTATTTGTGAGGTCATCGAGTCTATTGCACAGCGGCTTTCCGCCGCGGTGCTGTGGCCCTAACTGCCGGCGCAAACAACGGGGGATACGATCACGAACATAAGAGTTAAGTACTGAAGTGCCTGACATTCTTTGCTTAGGAGATAGACGTGATCTAAAAGAACATTTTTATTAAATCATCTGATCAGACCTTTTTATTGAACTTGGCTGGATTCCTTTTACTTCATTTTTTATTCTTTGTGGTAGGAAGTCTGTGTTTTTATTTCATTTTAGTTCACCAGACGGTTGTTTTCTTTTCTGCCGTATTTAGATTTTGTCAATTCTTAAGCCTTCAGCAGTGGCGTCAGACTTGCTGATCTAGCCTTTGTTTCTATTGGTAATCCTTCTGCCAGATACACCACTCTGAAGTATCTTTTCTTTAGTTTTAGTATACGGGAGCCTTAATCATTCAAAGTGCCTTCTGCACATGTTTTTGGTATTTTATGATTCATATTAGTATTTTTTCAATTAGTTTTATAATTTTATTAGGCTGAGCATCAGAAAGAGATTGTCACACTGGAATACACCCATGTAACTGATTCAAACTCTCTCCCCCACGCTACCACTTTCAGGGGTTTTGAATTGACGGGGGGTTAGCCAGGCCCTTAGCGCTTGTTTCCCTGGCCAGCATCAAGGGAGGACAAACAGGTTTTCACCTTTGACTTGATGAACTGGGTTAACACGGACATCACACTACATATATATATATATATATATATATATATATATATATATATATATATATATATACATATATATATACATACATACACATGTATATCTTTGAGTGTGTTTGCTATCTCTTTTAAATTTCCTTCAGATTCAGCTTTGGAACATGCAAACTTTTATTTTTTCTGTCTCTATTTCCCTTTAAGAATATTTAGTGACCTCAAAAAGGTAATCAAGTCACGTATGTTCCCATGTTGGCAAACAAATTGTATGACCTCTGACGCCGTGCGTTACATGTGTTTCTATGCAATGAAGAGCTACTCCCAAAAAAAAGAAAGAAGATAATAATAATAATAAAATAAAAAAATTGGGAGGTAGAAAGAGAGAGTGAGAGAGAGAAAGAAAGAAAGAGAGAGAGAGGGGGGGAGGGGGAAGAACGAGAGAAAGAGGAGAGTTAGAGAAGAAAAAAAAAAAAGAGATGGAGAGAGAAAGAGAGGGAGAGATAGATTGAAGGGTAGATAGATAATGAGAGAGAGAGAGACATAAGGAGAAAACAAAAGAAAGAATGAGAGAGAGAATGAAAGAGAGATAAAGATTTGAAGATAGCAAAATATAATAGTCCTTCCTAACTTAATACATATATCTTCATAGAAAATGAACATAGTGTTCGGGGGGGACACTAAGAATATTATGGATAAAAAGTTTGATCTATCATTATAGATATATAATAAAAATATGATGATAGTGATGATATCCATGGTGTTTGTGGGGATGATGGTAGTGAATCATGTCCAAAGTTATATTGATATTCATATCAATTATGATAAAAAATATTGGATATTTATAATAATCAGATGATTATAACGATGGCGACACAAAAAAAGAGAGAAAGAAAGAAAGAAAAAAAAAAGTTGGTGATGGAAAAGAAGGATAAGGAGGATATTGATGAAAATTGAATAATAATTTTGAGAATAATGAGGAGGAGGATGAATTGATAACGATACTGTTAATGATGGTAATTATATTAACAAAAATAGTAACAAGAATGATAATGGCAATATATTGATAATGATAATAGCTGTAGCAAGGATAATAATGGTAACAACCATAAGAAAAACTAAAATAATGAAGATAATAACAATGCTAGTAATGTTGATAATGATAATGACAATAGTTATAATAATAATTGAATAAA
>NW_028234424.1:16972179-16974679 GCF_977035675.1 Penaeus japonicus
CACACATATATATATATATATACACACATATATATATATATATATATGCGCAAACCAAGCGACCTAGTCAGGAGTGTGTTTGTTGAAATTCGAGAGAGACACATGGGGAACCCAGCCTGTGATAGTTAATGTGATCTCTCACTTTTTAGTTTGGTCGATTGTAGCGTTATTTCTTCCAAGTTGTGATTATTGTGTTGCTTATTGTGGATTCGATGGGTTCAGCTATAAGGTTTGGTGGATGTATTTGATCTCGGTGGAAGGATTATTGTGATATTACCGGAAATAGTTAGTGTTCCTACAATGGGTTAGAGTCCATTGTTTACACTTGGGAAACAAGGACAGAAGGTTTACTGGATATTTCCATGCTGTGTGATGTTGTGATTTGCCTTTTCAGGTTGTTAACTAAAATAGTTAATGTTTGTCTCACAGTATTTGGAAAATTCGTTTATATGGGGATTGGAATTACTACGAGTAAATACGGTTGGAGGTGCTAAGATATTCTATTTAGTCTTGTGTCAGTTATCTGAAGATTCATGTTATGTTTATTTCTTGTGTTTTGTTAAATGAAGAAAACAACTTTATTTCAATATAGTTTTGAATTTTATATGTAGAAGTGTTTCATTATCTAAAGTTGAACAATTAATGCTCTTGTATCTTAACATAAGATTTGATCACTGTTGTCACAATATAAAGACCAGTGTTGAATCAGGTGTTAAGTTTTCAGAATAAAGAAATGAAATGGATTCAACACAGACAAGGCCAATCATACTAATTATAAGAGAAGTGGTCGTAATAATAT
The DNA here is from genome assembly GCF_977035675.1 of Penaeus japonicus. Taxonomy (NCBI): domain Eukaryota; kingdom Metazoa; phylum Arthropoda; class Malacostraca; order Decapoda; family Penaeidae; genus Penaeus; species Penaeus japonicus. Next base: position 16,972,979 of record NW_028234424.1, read on the forward strand.
ATATATATATATATATATATATATGTATATATATGTATATATATATATATATATACACACATATGTATATATATATGTATATATATATATATACGTATATATGTATATATATATATATATATATATATATATATTATATATATATATATATATACTATATATATATATATTATATATATATATATATATATATATATATATATATATATATATATGAGAGAGAGGAGATGTATATATATATATTTATGTATGTACATATATATAATATATATATATATATATATATATATATATATATATATATATATATATATATACATGCATATATATATATAAATATACATATATATATATATATATATATATATACATTTATATATATTTATATATATATATATATGTATATATGAAAGTATTTATATTTAAAGTTTAACAACGCAAATGTCTGACCTGAGAAAATATGATCAGGTTACAATACACAGACGTGATCTTCATAATTACCGGGTTTCGCATATCACCCAGGGATCGGACAAAGGCACGTCCCAGGCAGCACCTGCGATTTTGGCCCTTCTGGAGAATCTGGTCATTTCCAGATCATAGGAAAATCACCCTCAAAGGCTGATCGAAGGGCAGACCTATGAATTGCGATGATCCGAAGCCAGCCAATCAGGAAATAGCGACCTAAGTTGACATTTGGATCAGCCCCACCTATTTTATCTGTAGACCGGTCAATGCCCTGCCTAGCGTGCTGACCTGAGATATGCCAACGGTAGCAAAGTTACATAGGGTCTTCTGACCTTAACCGCCAACACCAACCTCCCACACATCTGCATCCACGATTTGTGTACCAGTGCTAATCTTGATCTTTATTTCCAGAGTCATTTCTTGTCATATACATATTATATCGTGTCTTTACACTGTGATTATTTTGAAGTTATGATATATTGTTATCATATCAGCTGCTGTGTTTTGACACCAACCTTTTATTTCTCTAAGTGTGGATATTAGAGTAATCTTATACCCATGACATAATCTGGTGGCAGTGCAAGATAAGAACCTCACGTCTTTTTTTCGCAATAATTGGTACAATAATTAGCTATGTACTACCATCGCGAATATTTTTTTCAGTGTCTTTCACAGCAACAGCACACCAAGTTGGAAGATAGAACTAAGACATCGGTAATGAAGGTCAGTGACGGCTAAAGTCGATATTCCTTGTGTCATTTTTCTTAATCTTAATTGTTTTTCCCACCCTCGTGTTGTACATGGTGTTACCCATTGTTTTCCTCTACATTGTGAAGTGACCAGATTTCTTTCTCATACTTATTCATGAGTTAATTACGAAGTGGTTAAATATTCAGAAATCTCAGGGAAACTACCGAAATTTTCTTCGGGTTGGATAGCGTTCCTTCGTATTCACCCTCCCGTCCCGTTTCCCGATCATCTCTGATTCACCCCAATAACCCCTCAACTGCTAATTCCACCACTGACCCATCCTCTGACCTGACCCCTTCCAATCCCACCGCTGCCACCAATTTATGTGGTGGGTAAATGTATGCCACTTCTGCTACCCATTTATGTAAAAGGTATATATCCCAAATTCTGACACCAATTTGTGTGATGATCATAGGATGTGTCCTGTGGCTGCCACCAGAATATGTGGCAAGCAGAGATTGTTCTAATTACCCACTCATAATAAAT
>NW_028234424.1:16984679-16987899 GCF_977035675.1 Penaeus japonicus
TTTTAAAATATATTAGATATTCAGATATGGGAAGCATCTTGTATTCTATGTTGCACTTGAGATCTACATTAGCTTCTTAATTCAGCAATGTTACTGTACGGACTCGGCGTCTTTAATGAATACGTTGCACAGGAGAAGCCCCTGCAATCTGAATGTTTCCACTCTGATTATTAAGGTAAAGATCAGAATGACTATGATTATGATATACGCGCACGTGTATCTATTGTATAAAAATCATAGACATTAATAACCAATAAACAAAATGAAAAATGCCGAAAGACGGAAGGACGATTGCATCTGAAATGTGCAACTGACATGTTCATCATACCTTCCAGAAAAAATGGATAATTCCCCCATCTCCGAAACCAAGTTGTACGCTATGGCATCAGTAATTGTGAATATAAAGAATTTAGGGTTTTCTTCCACATACAAAAGATTTAAATTTTATATTTTGTAACTTTAATATATTGCGTATCGATAAGTCATATTGTCATTTTTTAAGCATTTGAAATAATGCAAACTAATGATCCGGTGCTTCCAGGTTACCGAAATTCGTAACCACCAAAGATTTATGACATCACGTTTGCAAGGCTGTAGTAACGGGTTTTGTATTTTTGACCATTGAGATATATGTATATTTCGTATCTTAGTTTTTGGTGAATTTACAAATAGGGTCTCAAACACCACTAAAAGAAGGGAACAATTCCAGCAATGAGATTCCCTATTCTACTGACCGTATGCTGTAGTGGGAAAGCAAGGAGTGATTGTTGAAGACGCTGCATAGATTTCCTTTGACCCTAAACCATGCATGACAGTAAATTAAATACCCTTGTGCTTTGCGTGTAGTTAATTGAACATTTCCAAAAACAGATCAATGACCCTTATCGCCGCTTTGGAATTCAAAGACAATATGTTATGAAAGATAACACTAGAATTCCTATATCTAACCCATGAGTTCTTACATTTATTGAACTTTGATAACCCCTTTATGAAAATAATAGTCATTATAACAATAATTACTCACCAATGAATGCGACACACATGAGGAAAATAAGGAATATATTTATATTCCGAACAAAAGAATGTAACAGTATGAAGTACCTTTGAATATGCATTTTGGAAATAAACCCGCGATATTGGAATCTCATAAAGGAATATAACTTTCAGCCAGACATAAAGGTGCAGCGAACACTGATTTATCATCTCTCTCTCTCTCTCTCTCTCTCTCTCTATATATATATATATATATATACATATATATATATATATATATATACATATACATATATACACACACACATAGATATATATCATCATCATCATAGACGGATGGGTCGAGTACGACCCGCCGTGGCCCCCCAGGTGATAAGATCATGCCTTAGGAGGGTAGACGTCTTCTTATGAAAAAAAGAACTAAGTAGGGGTCCCAAGTTTCCTTTCTTAGCTCGCAGTCTCCTGCTAACTTGGAGGAGGCATCTCCGCCGCTGATAACAGTTGCACTGTTGGGCGCCGGACATGCGTGATGACAGGAACCAGAGAAAAAATGGTTGATTACCATAGAAAAAGCTTCCTGACACTCATCCACCATTCTGCTGCCAATGGTTTTCATCCGTGTGACCCTGGTACGGGGCCCTAAGCAGGTTACTACCAACCTGGGTAGGGTTTGGACCTGAGAGCAAGTAAGGTTAACGGGGGTGACTGTACACTCCCCAAAACTCTGGCTTTCCCAAGCCTCTGAGTTCCTTACCGGTTGCAGTTTTCAGGTCTTACCCAGGACTTACAACCAGATATTATATATAGTATCTATTGAGATATATATATAGTATTATATTATATATATATATATATTATAGTATATATATATAAATATATATATATATATATATATATATATATATATATATATATGTATATATATATATACATATATTATATATATATATATATATATACATATATATATGTATATATATATATATATATATATATTCTATTATATATTAAAATGTATATATATATAATATATATATATATATAATATAATATATATATATATATACATATATATATAAATATATAATATATCTGTGTAAGTCCTGTGTAAGACCTTAAACTGCAACCGGGTAAGGAACTCAGGCTTGGGAAAGGAGATATATGTATATATATATATATATATATATATATATATATATATATATATATATATATATATATCAACGAGTGATTTTCCTTTCGGGAATCGTAACTTGATCAGGAAAAGTAATACCAGCGCAGCTATGTACATCATCTTTATTTTTCAAACGTTGTGAAGTTTACGAACTTCATCATCAGTGCTTAAAATATACAAAAAGAATCGTTAATACAAAGCGGATTAGCTAAAAATAATTTAAAGTAACAATGGTTGAAACTATTAAAAAGGCTAAATAAAAGATAAATATTACTAAGTCTGTGTGAGGAGGAAGTTAGAATTTGGAAATCCTTTTGTGTGAGTGGATGTCCTGTGGCAAAGCATAGCATAGTGTTCTCTTATGGCAGATGGTAATGGTGAACTTAGCTGAATATATGGACGGTAAGACTTTCCATTTGCTCAAGGATACGGTGCTGTAGAGGACGTGTGATGCTACCCACATGATATACAGCACATGATTTACGAGCAAATTGCAATTGTACCGTTTTGTTCAGAAGAGAACGCATTATAGTGTGTGTCTTAAATATAAATCTAAAATCAATTTAGGGAAAACAATCTTTGAAGATGTTCTGCAGTTACTTTCTTATGTTAATACTTAAATGTCCAAGGTATGGCAATGTGATGTAACAAACATCTTTAGTAACCGTCATAGCAGGAGTAGGAGGGGAGTGTTTTTGTTCATTCATTTTGCTGGGTAAGCGTTCTGCGTGAAATAATTATGTAAGAAAATCATCTCTTGGTGGAAGCTCACGTAATCCGAGCAGATAGTGTAAGCTCTGTTGATAAAGGTTGAGATATTCTAATTATACTGATCTTCAACTTCATACGTAGTAAGCAAAACGTTCAACCAGAGGAGGAGTTAAAGAGGAGTAAGATATCATCCACATATCGACGGTAGAAAATAGGTTTGAAATCAAGAGGACACATACACATACATGTATATATGTATATGTATGAACATAGATGTATATATATGTATGTATATATATATGTATAAACGTATATATGTGTATATATGTATATATATGTATA
>NW_028234424.1:16992999-16995499 GCF_977035675.1 Penaeus japonicus
ACGTGTCGGGCGCCGTCGACCACGGCGACTACGAGATCGAGGTTAAGGCTGGACCGGCGAGGGACACGCTGCCACTCTCTCTGATTGTCCTTGGTAAGTTTAACTAAGAAATGAGAGCATGTTCACACTTATACGCACACACGGCATCAGAAAAGAGTGAGGGAATGAAGACGGCATGGCGAGATTATTGATGATGAATGATTATCTTTTCTATTCTTACCTACACAGAACGTTCCGGGTGAGTGTAGCTAAATAACTAACCATAACTTGCATTCACCTGGTCCGTAGGTGGAAAAAAAAATAGTTACAATGGTGCGCACACAAGCAAATACTAGGAATAGGACGCATGTGCTTCCCACTAATAAAGGAGGTTTTGCAGCCACTGCACATAAAGGACTCCATTTCACCTTCCCCTTCTTATCACGTCAGCATGATAAGATTTGTCACTAAATATAATTATTAATTAAGATTTACCCACGTCGACACGTTCACGATACCTGTAGCCAGTGGGCTGATAATGTGTTATAGTCACTTCCTCGTGATTTATTCTCATTTAGACATACTAATACATCTATGTCAGGCTGATATAAAAGAGATTTATTTTTCCCATGTCTTAATCAGCTTTAAATCAAAATGGGAATTAATTCGCAAATACTTTGATTTGATATTAATGTAGTTGTTTCCTGATATCTAAAATCCATTCTTTCAATCCAGTATTCAAATTTTGTATTTGAATGAAATATAGTTTCTCATATAATGTATTTTAAAACATGTTAAAGTATATTCCACTGATTGTGAACGAAATTAGGGTTTGCCTAGTTTGTGCACTCCCGAATGTAATATCATCTTAAATCAACTTTTCACCCTTTTGCCACTTAAACTGACTTTGAATCATACTAAATTACTATGATTAAAACATATTTCGTGAACAGTATAGAAATGCCGATTCTGTCCAATTCACAGATGATTCAATATGCATATATTGTACTGTATTCTAAAATATCTTATTCAGCATAAAAGTATAGGCCTATTCTAAGTGGTAAGATTTCTCGGCCTTATGCAACAGTTCAGTAAGACACAGAAGTATAATGATCCTTCTTCGCTGAGTGTATGCATGTTGGCAAAAGCCTAGACCATTTTGTCACTTAAGTACAGGCAGGAAAACTGCCCACAAATTCTCATCAGCTGACACACTATCGTATCCGCCTATTAACAAAGCGTAAAAGCGTTCAGCATAATTGTGTGATTTCATGGTTTTCTCTTCCTTATCTTATTAACGTTTTGTTCAGCATTCATCAAGGGGAGATTAGGAGGAAGGGAGAGGTGAGGAGATGGAGGGAGCAAGGAAAAGAGATGGAGAGAAAGAGGGACAGGGGGAAGGAGGGAGAAAGGGAAGGAGGGAGAGAGAGAGGAAGGAAGAGAGGGAGAGAGAGAGGAAGGGAGAGAGGGAGAGAAAGAGGAGAAGAGAGAGTGAGAGAGAGAGGAGGGGAGAGAGAGATAAGGGAAGAGAGGAGGAAAGAGAGGGAGAGAGAAAGGAGGGAAGAGAGGGAGAGAGAGAGGATGGGAGAGAGGGAGAGAGAGGAATGGAGAAAGGGAGAGAGAGAGAAAGGGAGAGAGAGAGGAAGGGAGAGAGGGAGAGAGAGAGGAAGGGAGAGAGGGAGAGAGAGAGGAAGCGAGAGAGGTAGAGAGAGAAGACGGGAGAGAAGGAGAGAGAGAAGGGAAGAGAGGGAGAGAGAAAGGAGGGAAGAGAGGGAGAGAGAAAGAGGAAGAGAGAGAGAGAGAGGGAGAGAGAGAGAGAGAGAGAGAGAGAGAGAGAGAGAGAGAGAGAGAGAGAGAGAGAGAGAGAGAGAGAGAGAGAGAGAGAGAGAGAGAGAGAGAGAGAGAGAGAGAGAGAGAGAGAGAGAGAGAGAGCATGGAGGGGGATGAGAGAAACAAATAGATGTGGACAAAGTGTGAATCGCATTGCGAGGAGCGAGGCCAGGAGGGGGTAACGACCGCGCGTCGGCAGTAGCAGTAAGCAGGCGACTTGCCTGATTGAGGATGTGTGACTGATTTAATTATTTTATGACTCAAAGTGTGTTACCTGGGATTGGCGGAAGGAGACACGGACATTACAAGCACGGTATGTCCTATATGGTCTGACGTCCTATAATCACGATATTCTTAATTTCCACATCCTAATATTACTACCACCTTGCAGGATTTTTTTTTTTCTAAGACTACTCCGTTTGTCCCAGAATCGCTCCTAGCAGACGAAAAAATAAGGGTAGCTGGCGAGGTATCATAATATTACTATGGTGAGAAAGAAATATGCAATAGTTTGACGGCACAGGAATAGTTTTATGATCGATTAAATCTTCATTCGTTATGCTATGACGTGAGAGAAGACGATGATAGACTTAAGAAAGAAGAAATCATACTACGTATTACTTAAAGCATATAAATTTACTGATTCATCATTTTACTTTCCCTTGCGTTACATATTCTGTTACTAGTAAAA
>NW_028234424.1:17050499-17052999 GCF_977035675.1 Penaeus japonicus
TTATTATTATGATTATGATTATGATGACTATTTCTATCATTATTCATACTTTTTGTCACCACCATCGCCAGGTCTGATAATGCTGATACTAAAGTTAGTGATGATAATGAGGTAATTCTAATAGTAATGATATTAATAATGATATTGATAAGAATGAGGATATTATCATTCTTTCATTAATATCATTATCATCATTATTGTTATTTGTAATTATCATTATCACTATCAAGTTTATTGTAATTGTTATTGTTATCAATATCATTTTTATTGTTGTTATCATTACTATGATGTATCTTTTATAGTAATTATTTTTGTTATTATTACTGCTAAGATTATTGGTATTACTATCATTAGTATCATTATTGTTATTATTGCTATTACTATTACTATTGTTATTGTTATTATCTTTATCCCTCCTATCAGTAGTATTATTCCTCTAATTATTACTATTATCATTATTATCACTATTACCATCATCATCATTATTATGGCCCTTATTCATAGCATAACTTTTAATCCCATCCTTATTAGAATCATCATTACCATTATTACTTTTAATGTTGATGATAATGATAGAAGTAGTACTCACGTTGATTTTGTTTTTCTTCTTTGTAACGCTATCCTTATCATCATTATTACACTCATCATTAGAATTATTATTTCTTTACTATTATCGTTATTATTCTAATTCTTATTCTTCTTTTTCTTATTATCATCTTTGTTATTATTATTTTCATCAACAACGATAATTATTATCATCATCATTATTATCATTATTACTATCATCATTGTCATCACTATTATCATTATTATTATAATTATCATGACAATGATTATGATAATGATGATGACAGTGATAATGAAAATATCAGTAATAATAATATTCATCAAAATGATAACAGTAATAATAATGATACAATGATATTGTTAATATTGTTGATAAGATTTATAGCAACAACGATATATAATAATGATAATTTATCATCCTCATTATTAAAACAGTGATAAGAATAATCACTGTTTGGTGCTTGTTATTATTAACGATATTCTTGATTGAATATTTTCATTATTATATCAGTAATGGTGATAATGGTGATAATCATCAACATCATAATCATCATTATTATTGTTGTTATTTTTTATGAATAGTCTTGTTTTGGTTATTGATATGATCTTCTTCATAATCATTAGCAATATTATTATCTTTCGCATTATTTCCAATGCTACTATTGTTATTTTTGTCAATAAATGTTACTACTTTAATTAATATCATGATCGTTATTATTACATTTGTTATTATCATCATTATTATAATCATAAGTATAAGTATTATTATCACCATTATCATCATTGTCCATAATATAATAACAATCATTATCATTATCATCATTATTTCTTAAGTTATTGTCCTTCTTTTTATATCGTAATAGTTTCCTTTCTTCCTATTATCAATAATATTTTCACTGTGACTCTATAACAGTGATATAAAGGATAACAGTGATAATAAAGATGATAACATTAATGATGATAACAATAATGATGGTAATGATATTAATAATTATGATAATAGTTATGATGAAAATGGTAGTGATAATGATAATGATTATGTTTTTAAATTCTTTATCATAGATTAAGAATAATTATACTATGAACAGTTCAATAAAAATGATAATAGTACTGATAATGATAATAATACAGATAATCTTAACAGTAATAGTTGAAGTAGTGCTTATTTTCATTTCATTATAACTATTATTAATATCATTATCATAATTATCATCATTATTGTTATCATAATTATCTTCATTATTGTTATTATTATCATTATCATTAGTAGTAGTAGTATTACTATTACCATCATTATTGTTGTTGTTGTGCTAATAGCAATATTGCATTCATCAAATAAACAATATTAATACAAAAGATGAAAGAAAAATGTTAGCAGCGGCAGCAAAGTACCTTACTCCTTATTATAACAATGATAACAGTGAAGATGATTAAATTATAATAATGATAATGATGATGATAAAATAATAAAGGTATGGTCAATTATGGTGATAATGACAATAGTAATAATGATAATAACAATAACAATAATGATAATGATAACCAATATTGATAAAGATAATGCTGATAATAAGGATAATTATAATGATGGTAAAAACAATAAAATTGATAATAAGGATTATAACAATGCTAATGATATCCACGACATAACAGTAAGTATATTGATAATGATGGTGATAATGATGATAACAATAATAATAATAATAACGATAATTGTGATAATTAAAATAGTAACAGTAATGATAATGGTGATAATGATGATAATGATAACAATAATATTGAAAACAATAAAAGGCATGATAACAAAAATTAAGATTATAATATATATATATATGTATATATATATATATATATATATATATATATAATATATATATATATATATATATATGTATATATATATATATATATATATATATATATATATAGATAC
>NW_028234424.1:17060499-17070499 GCF_977035675.1 Penaeus japonicus
CCCTAAGAAGACATATGACGATGAGGATTCACCATAAGAATGAGGAAAACAAGCTGTGTCTGAGCCGCAGATGGAAGGCCATGGGTCACTTTTTACCAGGCGTCTGTCATTGGCAATAGTATTAATAGCAGTTTTTTTTCGCAGAACATAATCTGTCCTTTTTATTTGCAGACCACTTTATCACTCTCCTGCAGGTAATTTTCCACGACCACCCCATAGCCCAGGCCCTGAAGATGAAAAGGACGAAGTGCACCGAAGTGGTAAAGGCTCTTGGAAACGTAGTGAAAGACGAGACCATCTGAAAGTTGCAGAAAAACAAGTTTTCTATTTTAATAGATGAAACAACAGATCTAAGTACAACAAAATCATGTGCTGTTGTTGTTCATTTTTTATTGTAATAATAGGAAAATGCTTACTAAGTTACTTGATTTGGTTGACGTACATAATGAAAGTAAGACATCAGGTTCAGGATCGACAGTTAAAAATTTATATGACATAATAATGTACACCCTTAATAGCCACAGTATACCCCTCTCTAATTTTGTAAGATTTGCTGCAGATGGGGCCTCTAACATTATGGGCAAACATAATTCCGTCAGTAGTAGACTTCTTGAGAACATACCAGGCATAACCATAATTAAATGCATGTGTCACTCATTTCATCTTTTCGCTTCAGAAGCGGCAAAGACACTACCGAGGACCAGCGAAGATCTGCTATGTAATGTATATTCATTTTTCTCCCCCAGCTCAAAAAGAGTTCATGAATTTAAAGAATTTCAGGATTTTTGTCATGTTAAACCTCACAAGATGCTTCACCCCTGTCAGACCCGATGGCTCTCATTCCATCAGGCCATAGAGAGCATTCTTGAACAGTGGCAACCTCTCAAACTCTTTTTTTCATCCAGTGTCTGAAGAGAAACTTCTGTCTCCTCATCAAATTTGTGAAACTGAATAATCCTGCAAACTATTGCTATTTTGTGTTTTTAGATTATGTTTTATCAAAAATAGCAAAACTAAATTTGCTTTTTCAAAATAAAGGACCAACTATTCATCTGGTACATGACAGAATGGTTCAGGTTTATGGTACGCTTCTGAGTTGCTACGTCCAGCCAAATGCTATTATTAGGTATAATCTCGCAATATTTGATCCTGCTGATGATAAATATTTTCTACCACTTAATTAGATTTATCTAGGAGCAAATATCCATAAATTATTTCAGGACTCACAATACAGCCGAAATCCTCAAATGATACTGGATGTTCAAAGCAGATGTCGACTGTTTTTAATAGAATTGTGTGTGCAAATAAAAAAGAGATTTGCTTTGGAGAATAACTAATGGTTTATGGCCTCTTTTTTCAGTCCTCAGAATTTTTTTGATAAGCAATCTAGGGTAATATTGAACACGCTCTCTGGATTCGTCGACCTCGTCCCTAGGATTTGTGATGGGGACATTCAAGAGCTAGATGATCAATGGCGAAACATTGATTGGCTTCCTATACCTGAGGGTATGAAGGAAAATGAGGACATTGTGAGTTTTTATGTACATTTAATGAATTTTGATAACTCTAGTGAAAAACCTCTACAGCTCCTCTGTAAATTTGCGTTACAAGTATTAGCCTTCTCATTATCAAATGCCGATGTAGAGAGGCTAATTTCAACACTCAGTTTAATCAAAAACAAAAATAGAAATGCTTTGGAGCAACCTGCTATCAGTGCACTGCTCACCCTATCTGAAAGAGGATGGTGGTTGCATTAATTTTAAGCCCACTGAAGGTATGTTGAATGTTGTTTGATTTAAATGGTTTATATTTGTTGTCTTTGTGTTTGTTACAAGTATTTATTTTTGTATTTGTGATTTTTTAAATAGATTGCTGCATATAATGTGTTATGAATATTTTTTGTCAATTGTCTTTTACATATTATTTGTATTCAGTAAGCTGTGTTATTATTTATATTCATAATACGGTTTTATATTAGCTGTCCATGTATTTATTACATCTATTTATTTTTGTTATGTGATTTTGTTAATAGCTTTGTCTATATCCTTTGTTGTGAATTTCTTTTCATTGTCTTATACATATATAATCAATATGTATTCAATGAGCTGTGATATATATTATATATTATATATATTATATATATTTATTTGTTAATTTTTGTCAATAATTGTAGATAATGCTGTGGACTATATATTCTAACAGAATGTCAATCTGAATAAAAATGCATACGTAAAATGTGTATTATCTAAATCCTGCACCCACGAACTATGTAGTATTGGCAACACTGGAGTAGGGTTGGCAACACTGAGGCGACAAGGCCTGGACTTATCAGCGCGAGTTGGAATTCAGGGGGTGGAAGAGACGGCAGCGCTGTTACTCTTCTCAACAGCCAAGAACCTATGCATGTTGGCGGGTCTTTGACCTTACCTTTGTCACTGCGGCTCTGGTCGAGAGAATTAGTTGGTCTGTGGACAACACTGCCACGAGCGATCACTATTTTATAGTCACCACCATCTTGGACGCTGGCCTGGCACCCCTGCCCCGGCACAATCCTTGATGGAAGGTGGACATGGCCAACTGGAAAGCTTTCCAGGAGGCCCTGGCCAGGTGTCTCAGAACCAGTGACTTCTCACTTACCGATAATGTGGATATACTTGAGGCCAGACTAATAAATGCCACACTCTTTTGAGAGAGGCTCTCAGGGATGCTCAGGAAACTGCTAAGAGGTTAAAGCAGGAAAAGTGGCTGGAGTGGTATGAGTCCTTTGGCCACCAAACCACCCTTTCAGAGCTGTGGAACTGTATCAGACGGTCCAAAAAATCGCTCAACCCCCAGAAATACCCACCATGACCCGCGGTCGGAGGCAGAGAGACTGGCACTCGAGTTCTCTGCCAGAACAAGTAGCGTCGGCCTATCAGCAAAGTTGAGGGCATGTCAAGAGGAATTGCTTCCAGGCAGGCATGCCCTCATCAGAGAAAAGGCAGTCGAGGCTGATGAAACAGATGTTATGTTCTATCTGAGGGAATTATGGCAGACGTATAAGACCAGTTCCTGGTCAGCTCCGGGTTGTGATGGGATCTCCTACCCCATCATTTCCCATCTAGGACATGAAGGTGAGCTTGCATTCTTGCACCTCATCAACAAGTCCTGGGAGACTTCCTCGCTACCACAGTACTGGAAGAGGGCTGACGTAGTTCCCATCCCTAAACCAAAGGAGCCAGGATGGTACCCTCCCATTTCTCTACTCAGCTGTCTAGGAAAGACAGCAGAATGGTACTGAACCGGCTCCAACGGAAGTTGGGACCTCCACATAAACACCTACATGGGTTCACAAAGGGTAATAGCACTGCTCACAGCATGGCCACCTTACTGAGGACTGTCAGCAACACCAGCTCTGTCATTGTCTTTCTGGACCTGGAGAAGGCCTTTGAACTGGCAAGCCCACTCGCCATTCAGGAGATCCTGATCCGCATTGGAATCAAAGGCAGACTGCTTGCCTGGATTGGTGACTATTTTCGGAACAGAACTGCCAGAGTCAAGTTTCAAGGGCATTTGTTTCAAGGTCATTATTTGCCCTTGGAAAATGGCACTCCACAAGGGGGGGTCCTTAGCAAAGCTCTGTTTAACACCCTCATGTTAAGCATCCTCGACATTCCACTCCCAGCAGGGTGCAAGATCATTTCATATGCAGATGATCATGCAATTATCTCAGCTGGGAGACAAAATGAGAATCTAATTAGAAAGACCCAGTGTTGTCTGGACCAAATGTCTGACGAATGCCGCAGAGTCGGGCTTCAGATATCAGCAGGTTACCAACCTCCTCTTCAAGGCCAATCTTTTCCCCTTGATCACCCGGATTAATCAGATGGCAGCCCAGTTATTTGCCAAATTTTTACAGTCCCTGCCGGGCTCGCAGCTAAGACAGAAAGTGCAACGTCGGCTTGCACAGAATCATGAATTCTTTGCTAACAACACCTGGCTGTATCACACAGCCAGGGTGCTAATATGCTTCGAGCTCAAAGAGACACTACTGGTTAAGTGCATGGACCTCCCCCACCCTGACTATGTCACAGCTATGTCACAGAGTTTTCTGTCATGAGCCTGTCAATGAGAAAGACACTCACCGCCTCTGTTAAGGGATGAGGCAGAGATGAATATCACTCCACTGGGTAGTAAAACCTATTTCTGTAGACCCCATCACTAGCACTGCAGGCACCGGTTTTGCAGCAAAGGGTACAACGAGAGCTATACAGGTATCTGACAATGCCTCCTCGCTCCAGGCAGAGGTAGTCGCTATTATGGAAGCCCTAGCCCATGCAGCTTAGACAGATGGGCATGTTGTCATACATACAGATTCTAGGGCCGCCATTGACAGCCTACAACAAAGCACGCCTCTTGATAACGTTTACATTCTGACCATGATTCTCACCATTGCTCTGAGAATCCTGAATCAGGGTAGACGCATTGTCATCAACTGGTATCAAAGGGAACGACTTAGCCGACAGGTTGGCAGAGGAAGGCAGGAAGAAACCCTTGAGTGATCTTGTGGTGTATCCTAGGAACTGCTAAGGCGTAAAACGATGGCTGCAGGGCAGGTTAGTGCCCTGTTGGGACATAAAAGAGGAAGCGAGAACCTCCCCCTCGGCCAGCTGGTACTCGGACGCCACAGGCTATGAGACGACAGTCGCCGGGCTAGTTAGATGGCTATGCCTGTTGCTTGCCCCCTGGCAAATGGAGCGCATACAGCAATCCGACCGCCACGGTAAACATTCAGTTACAATGATCAGATCAGTCAGGACTTATAGCTGGCAGAGGCTGGGCCGCCTCGTCCATATAGCCCAGGCAAAGCGATGTCTTCGTGAATCTCTCTGAACTGAACTGAACTGCCCATTGGCAACTGGAGCGCCCGCAGGCAATCCGACCGCCAGGGTAAGCATTCAGTTATGATGATCAGATGAGGCATCCATCACAACAACCTCAACCCCCTCCCACCACTCAACATCTGATTTTGCAACCCCCACCCATGACAAGTCTACATATGAACCTTTCCCCTTTACATTCCCTCCCCCTACCAGAATGTCCTCTACCTACATGCCACAAAATAAACACACACATAACCACTCCTCTCCTACACCTTCCATGGCAGTATCCATAACCAATGCATCTCCTAGTTCTCCCTCACTACCACCACCCTTTCCTAACACTCCGCCCCCTCCCCCCCCCACCTTTCATACTGGTATCCATGACCAATGCCTCTCCTAGCTCTCCCTTACTACCGTCCCTTTCATCTGTACCCACACCGAGCAAGCAGACTCGCGACCTTGCTGACACGCCAGCCCCCCCCCCCCCCCGGTGCCACGCAAGTATTTGCCCAGGAACAACGCCGAAAGATCAACAACTAGTATGAGGAACGAAGCCTCTACACAAATAACACCCAGAAACTACATTAGAAATAGTGAAAGGAAGAATAAGCAAAAACTTCTTCCACCCAACCGCAACTGGGAAGATGCATAACACCACCACATGCCTGGAGTTCCTGCCCCCTCTACCACCCCTCCTACTACACAAGCACCACCGCTCGTCATCAACAATTACGTAGAACAAGCGGAATCACATCAATCCCATCAACAAGATGAAGAAGGTTTCGCCACTGTTACCTCGAGAAACAAAAAAAAAGGGGAGGAGCGCAATAAACCAAAACCCCTACAAGGTGCCGATCGTTACTAGTTGTCATCCAGATACAAACGAAGGTATTGATAATTTTGATAATTTTTCAAATGTCAAAGCCTTCAAAACTAAGATGATACATGAACATTATTCAAGCTTCACTGTTACTATAAGAGGCAAAAAGATAAATTCTGAACTTTTTATAGAATCCGATGTAAAGGTTATCTTAAACAGAAACAAGTACAAAACCGAACAGAATGTTTGACGCCGCAAATGGGTCAGCAGATCCGGTGGTTAGACAACAAACAAGCACACATAAAATAAAACATGTCTATACTCAGTCTCTCCCGAGTCACTTAGAAATACCAAACAAGTTCATCAACATTCCATTGAGTCATTCGAATATCTTGAAAATCTATTTAAAGAAATGTCAGTGAAAAGGAAACCACTTTTTAATTTAGGTGACTTAAATGACAATCTCAATAAGTCAAATGCTACGTTAAATGGAACTATTAAGAAGAATTAATTAAAGCAACCCATAAACAAGCTTACAAGGCTTACAGAAAATACCTCATCCATATCTGATGTCATAATAACAAACAGATCCGATATCGTCCTACATACAGACGCTATCCCCTGCCAGATTGCTGATCATGAACTTTTGACAATGACTTTAAATATACAGAAGCCAAAGCGACGACCAGTTACCAAAACTTCGCGATTTAACGAACTATGACCCTCAGTCACTCTGCCAACATATCACTGCCTTTAAATCGACACTCTCGGAGATTTTATTAACAAATGAAGTTGACAGACAAGTTACTGTTTTAACGAATGTGATAACGAATGCCATAGATGCCTCCACTCCGTATCAAACAAAAGCAATTAGACGTCCCCCTGCTCCTTGGATAAACGACGACATTAAATGATAGAAATAACACTCACAAAGCTCTCAAAATGAATAGACTTGATGCCACCCTTCAGGCTGAATATAAGCAAAAAAAGAGAAATATAAAATGCTTATCAAGTGTACAAAAGCAAATTATGTTAAAAACAAGTTCAAAGAATGTAGACACGACAAACTCCGTAGGAACGGATGGTATCGCCCATTGATTCATAAAGAATGGTCTACCTGCAATTGCGTACTAAAGAATGGTCTACCTGCAATTGCGTACTATCAGACAGTTATAAATACATTTATACTCACTGGTATTTATCCATCACTCTAGAAACGTGACATCATAACACCTATTTTTAAATCGGGAGATAAACAATTATCGCCCCATTACTCTACTCCTAGTAATGTCGAAAGTTCTTGAGAAAATAGTCGCAAAGAAAATAACCTATCTAACACGCAACACGGATTTAGAAGTAAGCTATCAACCGAAACAGCATTACTGTAAATCACAAATGAAATTTATAGCAACATAGACAATAACCACTCACTCTATGTGATTTGTGGAAGGTCTTTGACAGTGTTAACCATGAAATTCTTCTCGACAAACTAAGAAATCACGGAATTGATAACTATTGGTTTAGAAATTACTTATCCGCCAGAACTCAGTCTGTCAATATATGTGTATATAAATGAAATAATAAATAATAATTAGGTTAAAGATACATGTACTTATTAATGAATTAATTTCCTTGTTTTATTTAAAGGTGTATCGGATACTGTAGAATGCTTCTCGTGTCATATTCAAATAAATCAATGGGGTTGTAACGCCAGCCCTATGATTGTTGATGCCCGTCTGTCTCCTGATTGCGATCCCGTCCAGACTGTAGTTGGTGATGAAGTCATCGATACTGTAAGTATAAAAATAATTATATATATATGTATATATATATACATATATATACATGAACAGAGTTCATAGCGACAAATGTAAAAGAAAGGTATGAATGAGACTGAATATCTAAAACACGCAAGAGATGTATTTGACGCGTTTCGACGGAGGTCTTTCTCAATGTATTTTTGAGAAAGACCTCCGTCGAAACGCGTCAAATACATCTCTTGCATGTTTTAGATATTCAGTCTCATTCATACCTTTCTTAAATATATATACATACATATATATATGTATATATGAATTAATTATTATTATTATCATTAGTTTTGTGTATAAGTATTATTGTAATAGGTGTGTGTGTGTCTAACCATTTTTTTTTTTTTTTTTTTTTTTTCATTCTCTAGGTGCGGGATAATTCATCCACATATTCTTCTAGCAAAAAAAACAATATAATATTCCTGATTATATTGTTCGACATGCAAATCGAAAACATATCTTGGAGCACAGAAATCATTTCACATTTGTCAGTGTATATCGTTTATCGAACAACTGTATGGTTTCAAAATAAAGACCTTTTCAAGATTGAGCACGCAAGCTCCAAAGCCGAGCTCCGTTTCTGGTTAGACTCTGGACCTCTTACTCTATTTCAAAAGATGAATTCCTGTTAGCTAAAGAATCTGAGATCAATTGCACTTGACAAAATGGTGGAATTTACTCTGACAGCTGTGTGGAAAATCTGTAAAAGGGTCCATGGGAGAGGATTTCGGACGAGAGGGAAAAGTGTTGATTCGAACATTTCTTGTGTGCGAGATTATATTAATAACATTCCCTCAGTTTTACTCGATGAATATGTAAAATTGGTCATCGAAAAGTGTATGAAGATCCATGTGTTAGATAAGTTATATTATTCCATTCTTTTAGACTCAATTCCATTATGCAGACTGACCCATATTTGTTATCATTATCGGGAAGAAACGTATAATTTTAGTATTTCTGATGATGATGATGATGAATTGCACTTTCAATTCCGCCTAGATTTGACACCTGTATTGTACGAAAAATTGCCTAATTGCTCGAATTTAAAAGAGTTGATAATGAGCGAAAGGCCCCGTGGTAAGATGACGTTAAAACAGGCTTTTAAGACGTTTCAGAGATTTTCTCATTTAACGACTTTAACGTTCATACCCCGTGAAGAGCCCGTCTCCTTCCACTGGGTTATAGGACCTGTTGCTTAATACTGTTGAAAAAAAAAATAAAAAATCAACTTGGTGTACAATGGAATGGCCCTTGAAAAGTCGGGGTGGGGGATCGAAGACCTTGTGCAGTGTCGTAATCTTGTCTCACTTTGGTTGTTTAACTACAGTGAAACAACTCTGATAAGAGTTATCGACAACTTACAAAAACTCTTGTCGACATTAAAGAACCTCAAATACTTATTTCATAAGTAAGTGACATCGGGGATCCTAGAAACCTCCGGAACGCTCGGACTTGAACGTCTTGATCTCTGGTCAAACTGGACCAAATTTCACATATTTGAGATTGAGCACATGGAAGTAGTGGATACCGATAAACATTTACAACTAATTGAAACTTGTCCGGCCATCCAAAGTCTCGCACTGACAGAACCTCCACCGTGCACAAACACAGCTTTAAGGACTCTACCGAATTTAAAATAACTAGAGATGACCAAATGCCGGAATATCACCCCCCACTTGCATCGGGCCTTTCGCCAGAACCATCTCACGGCTCTTACGGTTATCGAATTGAGACAAGTCCAAGAAATAAATTATTTGTTCATTTCCACACTGGCCCGCACTTGTCCCAATCTCGAGGTTCTCCTCTGAGATCAAGGCGGACGGACGTCTCAACTTACCTCCTCGGCAGTCATCAGCCATCATCATTATTGATATCAGTATCATTATCATTATTATTGATATTATTATCATGACTGTTATTATCATCATGATCATTATCATCAGCATCGTTACTTTTTCTTCCTGGCATCATTAACAACATCATTACTGTAATAATAATAATTGTTATCATTACTATTACTATTATCATATCCTTATAATTTTCATTATCTTTTTTATCATCATCGTTATCATCATCATCATCTTTCATATTGTTATTATTAACATTTTTCCTCTTTATCATCGTTATTATCGTTGTTTTTATCATCATTGCTGTTGCTGTCTTTGCTTTCATCATTATTATTTCAATGATCATTATTATTGTTATCATTATCAAAACTATGATTATTATTATCATCATCAATGATGATATTCTTGTTTATATTATTTTATCATCATTGTCGTAATTAGTATAATCAGTGTTATCTTTATTGTCACTGTTATCATCATTATTATCGTTACTGTCATTACCATAATCATCGTCATTATGATTATCACTATTTTCGTTGTTATCATTATTATCATGATTAGCATGATTAGTTTTTACTATCAATATTGTTATCACCATTATCATAATCATGATAAAATGATTGTCCTCATTGTTGCTGTCATTATCATCATGATCATTAT
>NW_028234424.1:17080499-17082999 GCF_977035675.1 Penaeus japonicus
TGGGGGAAGAAGGGAAGGAGGGGGGAGGGGAAGGTGGGGAAGGAAGGAAAGGAGGGGGAGGAGGGGAGAAGGGGAAGGGGAGGAGAAGGGGAGGAGGAGAGGGGGAAGGTGAAGGAAGAAGGAGGAGGGGAGAGAGGATGAGGAGGGGAAAGAGAGGAAGGAGAGGGAGGAGGGGAGAAGGGGAGTAGGGGAGGGGGAAGGTGGAGGAAGAAGGAGGGGAAGTAAGGGAAGAGAGAAGGAAGGAGATGAATAAAAAATGAGGTGATAAGGGTCTACATAGAAGATGAACGAAGAGAAAAAGCGTGCGACGGGAAGGGGGGGGGGAGGGGATCATCGCTTTCCTGTCCATCCTCTCGTTGCACAGATTGCAGAGGAGGGGCCCAAGGTCGGTGGGGTGGGAGAGGGGTAGTAGAGGAAGGGTAATAGGAGGGGGGGAGGAAAGGAGACTAAATAGAGGTTGAAGGATGGAGGGGGCCGTCTTTTAGTGGAGGGTGAGAGGAATCATCCTCACCCCCCCCCACCACCCCTATTTCCCCTTTGACATACAGCCCACATTCCCCTCCTATGTTGCATAAATTGATACAGATGTGGCTTGTGCATTCCCCCTTTGTGGTGGACACACGCCCGTAGATTCCCTTTCAGTCTGAACCAGACGAGTGCATTTATTCAACCAACATTCACGCCCCCCCCCCCCTTTTCTCTCTCTCTCTACCTCCCTCCCACCCATCCACCCACCCACCCACCCACCCTCTCCCATCACCACCCCCATCCACTTAAAAAAAAATCACGGCCATACACCACAATCACTTAGCCAAATATAACAACTCCACTCCCACCCCCACCTCCTCCAACGCGCCCGCCCCCGCCCCCTCCCCCAGTCCCCCACCCCCTACCACCTTCTCTAAAATGCATGTCCTCGCCAAACCCCTTAATAAGTGCATTTCCCTTCCACTGAAGAGGGTGAACGTTCCTCTTCCGTCCGGCCAAACTAGGCATTAAACGGAACTCTTCCTTATGCGGTGACCGTGGCGCTGGGTGACCTTTGGTGTGTTGACTCTAGGGGGCGTGGTTGACTGGGCAGTTGAGGTGACAGGACGTGACTTGATGTGATGAATGTGGGAGAGGTATGCAGGAATACATGGATACATAAGATGCACACACACACACATACACATACTTATATGTATATATATATATATATATATATATATATATATATATATATATATATATATATATATATATAAGTATATACATATATACACACACAAAAATGCGTTTGTGTGTGTGTGTGGAAGGATGAATGGACGGATGGATGAATGGATGGATGGATGGATATACGGATGGGTGGATGGATGGATGGACGGATGGATTTATGGATGGTGGATGAATGAATGAATTAATTAATTAATTAATTAATTAAAACTGTATGAATAAATAAATAAATTTAATGGACGGTTGTGTGCGCGCGTGTTTGTATTCAGTACTAAATACATGGAATCAAAAACTATAACAAGAAGAAACCAAGCGAACGAGGAAACGAGGTGACAGTACAAGAAACGAGTTAATAATCCCATTGTTGTGGCAGAAGGAAAGATTTCGCCTCGGAAACAATGTGGATTCAAATGAGGCAAAGCCGATTGGGTCCTTTTCTATTTCTCTCAATGCGGGTTTCAGCTAACGAGGAGAGAGAGGGGGAGGGAGGGAGGGGGGACGGAGAGAGAGAGAGGGAGAGGGGACGGAGGGAGGGAGAGGGAGAGAAAGAGGGGGGACGGTGGGAGAGAGAGGGAGGGAGGCGAGGGAGGGGGGAGAGAGAGGGAGAGAGGGAAATGGGACGGAGAGAGAGAGAAGGAGAGAGGGAGGGGGGTCGGAGGGAGAGAGAGGGAGAGCGAGAGCAAGAACAAGAAAAAGAACAAGAACAAGAACGAGAGAATGAATGAGATTGATAGATAGATAGACAGAGAGAGAGAGAGAGGGGGGGGGGGGGAGAAAGTGAGGGCGAAAGCGAAAACGAAAGCGAGAGTGAGAGTGAGCGAGAGCGAGAGCAAGAGCGACCAAGAGGGAGAGTGAGAGCGAGAGCAAGAGCGAGCAAGAGCGAGAGCGAGAGCAAGAGAAAGAGAGAGAGAGAGAGAGTGAAAAAAAGTGAGAGAGAGAGAATGAACGAGATAGAATGAGAAAGCGAGAGTGAAAGTGAGGGTGAGCGAGAGCTAGAGTGAAAGTGAGACCGAGAATGAGACCGAGACCGGGAGCGAGAATGAGGCGAGAGCGAGAATGAGGCGAGATCGAGAATGAGGCGAGAGCGAGAATGAAGCGAGAGCGAGAATGAGGCGAGAGCGAGAATGAAGCGAGAGCGAGAATGAGGCGAGAGCGAGAATGAGGCGAGATCGAGAATGAGGCGAGACCGAGAATGAAGTGAGAGCGAGAATGAGGCGAGAGCGAGAATGAGGCGAGAGCGAGAATATGGCAGGAGCGAGAATGAGGCGGGAGCGAGAATGAGGCG
>NW_028234424.1:17105499-17110499 GCF_977035675.1 Penaeus japonicus
TTCTGTCTGTATGTTTTGTCTTTCTCTCTTTTTCTCTCTGTATTCAAACAGACACACATGCACATACACACAAACTTGCAGTGTGTGTATGTGTTTGTTTGTGTGTGTGTGTGTGTGTGTGTATGTGTGTGTGTGTCTATGTGTAGTTTTACATGTCTTTATATGTGTATGTATGTATGAATACAGAGAGAGATAGAGAGAGAGAGAGATCCAGATACCTATTGCTTGCTGTGCCCCTCCCCCCCCCACCCAGCCTTTTACTTATAACCCCTCTGTCCTTACCCTCCCCTCCCCTCCCCTCCTTGCTCTACTCCTCCCTCCAATCCCCTGCCTCTCCTACTGCTCTCCCCCTCGCCCCTCCCCCTCCCCTCCTCCCTCCACTCCACCCTTCCACTCCACCCTTCCACTCCACCCTTCCACCCCCACCCCTCCCTCGCTCTCGCTCTCCCTCTCCCACTCCTTCCCCACCTAGTCCCTTCTCACCTCCACCCCACCCCCCCCCTCCCCTCCCATCTCCTCCCCAACCCATCACCTCCGCCCACGGCAAAAGATTCCAGGTCAGATTCTCAGCTGGAAGGTCACACGCACGAGGTATAGCAAGGCTGCCGAACTAACCTTATTTGGGAGAATGACGCGAGAAAAAAAAGAGAAGATACGTGATGGTAAGGCTGATAACGACACTTGAAAATGACTTAAAGGACAAGTAATGATATATATTACGACTGTGGAAGAGAAAATTTAGTAGAGGCAGTTACGTATTGAGGATGGGATGAGAGGCGAGTCTATTGAGAGATGAGAGCGAGGGAAATAATAGCGAATTTTCATAACAATGGTGGAAATAACATTGTAATGGGGGTTGAGTGATTACGTCATAATGATGATATGGGTATTATGATGATAATGATGACGATGATAATGATGTATGATGTATAATAATGGGGGAGGCATAGAGAGAAACAACAACAATGGTACTAGGATTATAAATACGATATGAATGATGATAAAGATAATTACATCATATATAGGTAATTAAAATTGCCAATATTGATATTGAAAGTAATAGTAATACAACCTGATTAATATAAGAGGGCGAGAGAGAGATGGGTAAAGAATAAAGAGAAAGAGAGAAAAAGATTAAGTTGTATATAAGCATGAATGAATATACATCTATATATATATATATATATATATATATATATATATATATATATATATATATATATATATGTATATATATATATTATATATATATATATATATATATATATATATATATATATATATTATATATATATATATATATATATATATATATATATATATATAATATATATATATAACATATATACATATATATATATATATATAAATATATATATATGTAGATATGTTTATATATATGTGTGTGTGTGTGTGTGTGTGTGTGTGTGTGTGTGTGTGTGTGCGTGTGTGTATGTGTATGTATATATAAAATATATATATATATATATATATATATATATATATATATATATATATATATATATATATATACATAAATACAAATGGAAATGATTAGGTTACAGAGAAAGAGAGAGAGAAAGAAAGAAAGAAAGAGAGAGAGAGAGAGAGAGAGAGAGAGAGAGAGAGAGAGAGAGAGAGAGAGAGAGAGAGAGAGAGAGAGAAAGAGATACAGAGAGACTCTAAATCTCAATTGTACAAAAGATAAAGTTGATAATAAGGAAACCATTTTCACAAATCCGATACAGGTTATTCCCCCCATATTCTTGTTGTTTCCATCCTGGGTAGATGTAATACGACGCAAACATACTCCGTCTTCTGAAACCAAAATATTTTCGAACGCGAAGGTAAACAAAGCGATATGGCCCTGAGTGTCTAAATGCATTTCAGAATATGAACGATGACATGACGTGAATATCCAACTTAATTAGATAATAGAAGCCAATCATCTAGAGCAATCATTTCCATATATTAACTTGCCGATTCTCTTATAGTCAGGATCCTTATCCGGGATGGCGTGACGTCACGGCTTCAAAGAGAGCGCTGGTTTTAAATAATTAGGTAGTCTGCTCACCGCATACGGCATTATCATATCTACTAATTATATGCCAGGAGGAGTTCAAACGGCATTGAAAGGGATGACAGATTTCCCTTTAGCACGAGAAAATTTGAAGGGCGGAAGGAGTGAGTAGTGAATGGCGAACTTTTTGTTTTCGGCGATGAAAAATGGTGCCGTATCTGCTTATTACACAGGGCTGGAACCGCGAAAATAGCACTCAGCAGTTTGAAATGATAGCTATAAGCGCTGGTAATTTGGTGTTTGATCGTCGTAATAACTGATGCAGTAATATGGGCAGTTCAGTTGATGATTTAGGTGTGCTGACTAATCTATGACTATACATAATGTCAGAGATCTTCATATACACACACGGAACAAACAAACACACTCACGCGCGCGGGCGCGCAAACATAACAAACATGCAAAACACACACATGCAAACAAAACAAAACAAAAATAAAAACACACACGCAAACAAAAAAGAACATCCAAAACACGCATAGACAAACAAATTTTCAAAGTACACGCACACTCAAACACAAACACTTACACACACAATCACACGCAAACACATACACGCAACACACGAGAGAAGAGTTTTGCGAGAGAGAAAAAGAGATTCTTTGACTTTGACAAATGTATTGATACAGGCGGTCACTTACATCTCAAAAGGATGAGGTAACGTTGGTTATCTTCACCCGCGTCTTAATGCCTTCAAAGCCTCACGCATCTATTACAAAAACTTACAGCTTTATTAACAGATTGAAATATATACAGCTCATGAGGTAGAGAGAGAGGAAGAGAGAGATAGAAAGAGAGATAGAGAGGGAGAGAGAGAGAGGGAGGGAGGGAGGGAGAGAGAGAGAGAGAGAGAGAGAGAGAGAGAGAGAGAGAGAGAGAGAGAGAGAGAGAGAGAGAGAGAGAGAGAGAGAGAGAGATGATATATATATATATATATATATATAGAGAGAGAGAGAGAGAGAGAGAGAGAGAGAGAGAGAGAGAGAGAGAGAGAGAGTGGAAAAAAATCACACTAAAATGTGATACAGACTGAAATACAACTAACAAAGTAAATGGTTGATTAGACGGACTTTCAGAGACAAGCCCCTGTGTGCACATGACCTTCTCTGACCTTGCCAAGAGATATTGACAGAAGCGAAGGAGGAGGAGGAGGAAGGATGCCTAGCCACTTTCCTTTTCCCTTCTTCTCCTCCACCTCCACCTCCACCTTTATCCCCATTTTTTCAATCTCGCTCTTCCTCGCATCTTCCAATATTCTTCCTCCTCCCCTCCTTACCCTTTCCACCGTTCACTTTCCCTCTCTTCCTCCCCCACCCACCCCTCCTCACCACCTCCCCCAACCCTCACCACCTCCTCCCCCCCACCCTTAACCACCTCTCTCCTTTCCCACCTTCTAATCAATATTTTTTTCTCCCTCCTTCCTCTCTCCTCCCCCTCCCCTTCCCCCCTCCCCCACACCACCACTCCCTCCCACACGTCGCTTCCCTTGCCATTAGAATAATCAGCGCGTCTATTCTATCAATTCTTAATTAGCTACGATAATTAATGCGATCACTTCGATGAGGTATGACGTATTATCAATAATTTAATATGATAATGATAAAGTTCATAATACCGCGACAAAAGAAAAAATAGATAAAGAAAGAAAGAAAAAAAACAATGATAACTAACAACAACGATAAAATAATAAAAAAAAACAGAGGCGACATTGAGAAAAAAAAGCAAAATAAAGGAAACATCAAAACAAAGGCTACCTTTACTTGGACAGGTATGAGCTTAGTTGGGTGACCTAGAAACCGTATTTTCAGCTGTAATCACACGTGTATATGCGTGTAATTCTAGATACGCACACAAGCACAGACACAGACGCACACATAAATCCCTGGCCTCGTTGTACTGTATGCTGGAGAGATTGCATAACATTCACTCGGTTGGATCTCAGCATGTTGACTGTTTGCTGATAAAACTCTGAAGTGATGTGGAGGATTAATTTTCGTATCCTTTCGTGGGTGTTGTGGGTGTTTTTTCGTGTGTGGTATTGGGTTGATAGGTGTTTTTGTGTTTGTGTGTCAGTAATTGTGTGTGTGTGTGTGTG
Organism: Penaeus japonicus; assembly: GCF_977035675.1. Lineage (NCBI taxonomy): Eukaryota > Metazoa > Arthropoda > Malacostraca > Decapoda > Penaeidae > Penaeus > Penaeus japonicus. Next base: position 17,109,675 of record NW_028234424.1, read on the forward strand.
TGTATGTGTTTGTGTTTGTGTGTCTGTGTGTGTGATTGTATGTGTGTGTTTGATTGTGTGTGTGTGTGTATTTGTGTGAATTTGTGTGTATTTGTATGTGTGTGTGTATTTATGTGTGCGTGTGTGTATTTGTGTGTGTGTGCGTGAGTGTGTGTGTTTGTGTGTGTGTGTGTTTGTATGTGTGTGTGTGTTTGTGTGTGTGTGTGTGTGTGTGTTTTTGTATTTGTGTAGTGTGAGTATGCGTATGCGTGAAAGTGTGTATAAATGTAAATCCATCCTCAACTATATCTTCCAATTACCTGAATCTTTCAAAACTAGAATAACATTCAAATCTCCTCCGAATTTCCGAGAAAAAAAAAATTGCTTCACATAATTAAGATGTTACCCCCACCCCACTCCACCCCTCCTAGTAGTAAACATCAACAACCACGAACGAATAAATGCACACACAGACACGCGAACATATGCGTTGTCACAAGAGAGGAATTGAAAACGCCCATAACGCTTTATTTCTTAAGTCAGTACTTACTTTATCAAGCGAGGGGGGGGAGGAATAGAGAGAAAGAGAGAGAAAGAGAGAGAGAAAGAGAGAGAGAGAGAGAGAGAGAGAGAGAGAGAGAGAGAGAGAGAGAGAGATTGATAGATAGCCAGGTAGTTAAAAATAGATAGATAGATAGAGAGAGAGAGAGAGATAGGTAGATAAAGATAGATAGATAGATAAACAGAGAGAGAGAGAGGGGGGGAGAGAGAGAGAGAGAGAGAGAGAGAGAGAGAGAAAGAGAGAGAGAGAGAAAGAGAGAGAGATTGCTAGATAGATAAGTAGAG
>NW_028234424.1:17127999-17130499 GCF_977035675.1 Penaeus japonicus
GAGTACTTTATCCATATTTCATTCGAAAATAATTCTTGATTATCCGTTTTTGAGAATGGCTGTATATAAAAGTAATAACAATACCAATAATGTTATTACTATATCTAGGTAACAGTATGATAGCGGTACCCTTGAAGATTATCATCATGAAAATAATGATAATGATGATAATAACAACAATCATTACTATCATCATTATGAAAGTAAAGTAGTAATAATGATAAACAATGTTGATAAATATTACAATCAATATAAAGACAACATAATTGTTGTAACAACGACAACTAATAGTTATGCTAATAACAGCAATGGTATTGATGCTATTTTTTATGACAATGACACCGATGATGATATTAATCTTAGTGATAGCGTTAATGAGGATTAAATAACAATCGGTATGCATATTTACGAAGACTTTAGATTACTATCCTATGGAATTTCACAAATTATTATTTATTTCTTCTTCCGTATATCTACTGATGAATGATAGAGTTAACTATATTTTATATGCACATACTAAATGTAAATCCATATCCCGCCATCTATATTAAGCATTATGTCAAACGAACTTTTAATCACAATTTCGAGTGGGATCGAATGAAAGACTTCAATGCGCGGCAAAAAGGGATCTTGTACCAACTGACGTTCTTGCATGCAATGTATTCAACAGAATCAACGCTGCATTTTTTTATGATGTAAGTAAAATCCATCAAATTGCACTAGACGATTTACGTAATGGTATTCCAACCGCCATTCAATACACGCTTGAAATAACGGTTTTTTCCGTCAACAAAAGCACAGCGAATCGCGCAATTTACCTGCATTAACAGAACCCGTATAATTCGTTACTAACCAAAGTGTAATGAACCGAAAACTAGGCTTAGGTATTGCAGTCGATAACGAAATAACGCCGAATTACTGAGGGAAAAGAGAACGAACGAAAATTGCGCATTTGTTATAGCAATTGTCTCAATCGCTTTAAAATTAACGGTCGTCGATCTTCCCTCCTTTCCTCTCCCTCTTCCATCTTCACGTTTCCCATGTACTTATACGTTACATACACATATCCTTCGTTTATTCGTTATATTGAACTGTCACTCATTTAGATATATCGTTAATTGCGTGATATATCTTACGTTTTTACATCCGTATATAGCATAAGTGATTGTAGATAAACAAAATAATTGAGAACGTGTATATTCATCTTGTTATGTTGACACAAAGTAATCCGTCTCTCTACAGGTCCTGTTCTATTCTCTTGAGATCACGCAGAGCTAATATGGTGTGAGTCTACAAGAAAGAGAGAGAAAGAAAGAAAGAGAGAGAGAAAGAGAGAGAGAGAGAGAGAGAGAGAGAGAGAGAGAGACCCCTCCCCCACACGCAAACACACATCCTCCCCAAGTCCCCTACCCCCACCACCCTTAAAACCACACACATAAACACACAAATAACATTCACAATAAAAGCAGAAGCGATGTCTCAACAGCCCTTCCCCCCGCCCCTTTCCTGCGCCACCCCCCCCCCTTCCCCGCGCCCCCCCCCCTTTCCCCCCAGCCTTGTCCTCCATCAACCCGAGGAAAACTACTCTCGTTATAAGAAGGCAAACTTCCCACACAAATACTTCTCTTTAAACAGCCTTAACTTCTACTCCTTGGGCCCGGCGTTTATCACCTTGGGAAAGATGTTATGCTGATCGTTTTCGTAAATGGCGGTTAAACTTTCGTGTGCTTGTTGGGGGCTTTTTTTCTTTCTTTCTTTCTTTTCTTTTCTTTGTTTGGGTCTTCTGATTATTGTGGTTATTATTCGTTGTTGTTTTATTTTTCGTTAGATCTTTTATTTTATATATATTTTTTTTTTTTCGTTTTCTTCTCATTCTTTTTCTATTTTCTTTTATCTTTGATTCTTCTTCTCCTTCTTTACTCATTATCTTCCTTCTTCTCCTCTTCTCCTCCTTCTCACTCTCTTCTTCCTCTTCCTCCTCCACTTTTCCTCTCTCTCCTCCTTTTTCCTTCCTTTTCTCTCTTCTCCGCCCTCTCCTCCCCTATCCTCCTTCCTCCCTCTCATCCTTTCTCCCTACCCTCCTCCTCCTCTTTCTCCTCACTCTCCTCCTCTTCCTACTTCCCTCTACCTCCTCCTTTTGCTCCTCCTCCCCTCTCCCTCCTCCTTTTCCTCCTTCTCCCCTCTCCCTCCTCCTCATTTTCCTCCTTCTCCCCTCTACCTCCTCCTACTTTTCCTCATCCTCCCCTCTCCCTCCTCCTTTTCCTCCTCCACCTCTCCTCTCCCTCCTCCTCCTCCCCTCTCCCTCCTCCTCCTATCCTCTCCCTCCTCCTTCTTTTCCTCTTATCCTCCCCTCTCCCTCCTCCTTTTCCTCCTCCTCCTCCCCTCTCCCTTCTCCTTTTCCTCCTTCTCCCCTCTCCCTCCTCCTCTCCCTCCTCTTCCTTTTCCTCCTTCTCCCCTCTCCCTCCTCCTCTTTTTCCTATTATCCTCCCCTCTCCCTCTT
>NW_028234424.1:17142999-17145499 GCF_977035675.1 Penaeus japonicus
TCTATTTTTTTCTAAGAATAGCGTAGTTTCTATTTTGTAGATTATCTAGTAATACGAAACTTGTATTCTTCTATAGCCCTTGGAATTGTCTGCGCGGATTTGGGATACGATCTGCCCACTCCTCCCGCTCCAGGATACTCGTACGGCGCCCCGGACCTGAGAGCCGATGCCTCCACTCTCGACCAGCAGGAACAGGACCCCGTCGCCGCCCTGGCCGCCAACATCCCCGGCGGAGGCGTCCCTGGTGAGGACTACCCCATCCTGGCCTCCGTCCCAGACACCGGATTCTCCTGCGAGGAACAGGACTTCCCAGGATACTATGCTGACACCGCCCCTCAGGCCGGCTGCCAAGTCTTCCACATCTGCCAGTTTGACGGCCGCCAGGACGCCTTCCTGTGCCCCAACGGAACCATCTTCAACCAGCAGTACTTCGTGTGTGACTGGTGGTTCAACGTGGACTGCGCCGCGTCCGAACAGTTCCGAAGCCTCAACGCTGACATCGGCAAGATCCCCGAAGACGCCGAAGCCTCCGTCCGCAACGACGTCGTGGCACCGAACCAACTGTATGGCACTCCCGAGGCACGCCAAGCTCCAGCACCACCACCAACTCCTTCACAGTCCTATGGCAGACCAAACAGGTTCTGAATGCAAAGCGGAAATTGATAACTGGCAACGAATTTGAGTGAAACCCTTTTCTATTTATTATAATCGTCTCACACTTCTTTCCTTCTATATTGTATATAAGCTTTCATTTTCATTCTACCCGCTCTTCGGCAATTGATGTGATATCGAACATGATTTCGAAATATACTGAAATACATTATATATGAAGCACAAATATCTAGTTTCATTCCAAACAAAAAACAGATTTCCATCTAAATTAAATTGGTGATAAAAACGTGGCGGGAAAGTCTTAAATTTTCAGACACTCCCACTATTTTCTTAGTGAACACACACACACACACACACACACACACACACATATATATATATATATATATATATATATATATATGTGTGTGTGTGTGTGTGTGTGTGTATGTGTGTGTGTACATATATGTACAGTATATACATATATATGTATTTCTATAAATATGTATATTCACACACACACGCACATATATATAGAGAGAGAAATATATAGATATAAGTATGGGTAAGCATACATATTTAGATAGATAGCAAATATTTTCAAATACGAAATAACTTTCTTTTCACAGATTCCAGAAGAAGAAAGAGGAGATAGAGGAAGAGAAAAACCGGTAGGGACAGGGGGAGGAGGGGGGAGAAGATGAAGGAGATGGAGATAGTGGAGAAGAAGAAGGAAAAGGAAGAGGAGGAGCAGGAAAAGGAGAAGGAGGAAAAGGAGGGAGAGGGGAATGGCAAGAAGGTGGAGGAGACGGAAGAAGAGAAGTAGGAAAAGAAGGAAGAGGAAGTGGAAGAGGAGGACGTGGTGGAGAAGGAGGAAGAGGAAGTTGAAGATGATGAAGAAGAGAAGGAGAAAGGAAGAAATAGGAGAAGGACTAGAGGAAGAAGAATGAGAATGAGTTGGTGGTGCTGAAGGAGGAGGAGGGGGAGGAGAAGGAGGAGGAAAAGGAGAAGGAGGAGGAGGAGAAGAAGTAGAGGTAGAAGAAGAAGGAGGAGGAGGAGGAGGTAGGGGAGAAGGTTATCTTTAAACGTTCGAAATTCGTGCTCTTTTAAAAATGTACATCAATAATAATTACAATAAAAAAAAACTAGTCCAGAAGCATGGAAGGACAACTTAATTTTCAGTGATCCCAATTATAAGTATAAAACAATAACAAAAAGACAACCACTGCTTTGATAGAAGGAAAGAGGCGAAAAAGATAAGATACTTTGTGATAATTTTTCCTTTATGTCTCCTTACCTAGAATCTAACGCCTAAAAAAAACAACTAATTTCTCGAAACGGAATGTTCTAACATGTTCTAACAATATGGCTCATTTATAACTGAGACGTCAAATTTAATTACGGTACTACAATAAGGTAAATCCACAAACAAATGTTAAATAGAATGAATACAATGATGATGATTAATCCAAGCAGAGGTTAATTAAAGCAACTAATTAGCTCCTGGAATAAACTAGCTAAAAAAAGAAAAGAAAAAAAAACTGAGGGGTCAAAGTCATAACATGAAGGTGAGATACTTTCATTTTCATCACGGATGGTAAACAGAGTCTGAATTGAATCTTGATCTGATGCTTAATTATTCACTCGCTAATCATTGTGATATGAATATATGTATAAAGTGTTGAACTCATTATAGATATAAAACTAAGGATAAAACCTATATAAATACATTAATGCATAAATTTGGATGGTTAATAGGCATATATGATATTCTTTTTTTGAACTATATACAAGAAAAGAAAACATATATAGTTTCCTCAGTGCTATCACAGGCAACACAGGACTTTACTACATTCACTCAATATCCCACTGACTGAACGAAAATTGGAAAAGGTCGAATATGAAATTT
>NW_028234424.1:17150499-17157999 GCF_977035675.1 Penaeus japonicus
GTGGGGTTCCTTGTTTGGCTTTCTCGTGTGTGGCGTAGGAGGCACAGCTAAGGAATTTCGGTTCTTTATGTACTTGCGTCTCATAGTTGTGTTGTAATCATTTCAGCGTGTTCTTTTTAGGCTTTTACTGATGTTTGAAATTCATTATTCCTTTCAGCTCTTTTGGGAGCCGTCCGCGCCGACAAGCTGTTCAGCCCGCCCGCTCCTCCCGCTCCAGGATACTCGTACGGCGCCCCGGACCTGAGAGCCGACGCCTCCACTCTCGACCAGCAGGAACAGGACCCCGTCGCCGCCCTGGCCGCCAACATCCCCGGCGGAGGCGTCCCTGGCGAGGACTACCCCATCCTGGCCTCCGTCCCCGACACCGGATTCTCCTGCGAGGAACAGGACTTCCCAGGATACTATGCTGACACCGCCCCTCAGGCCGGCTGCCAAGTCTTCCACATCTGCCAGTTTGACGGCCGCCAGGACGCCTTCCTGTGCCCCAACGGAACCATCTTCAACCAGCAGTACTTCGTGTGTGACTGGTGGTTCAACGTGGACTGCGCCGCGTCCGAACAGTTCCGAAGCCTCAACGCTGACATCGGCAAGATCCCCGAAGACGCCGAAGCCTCCGTCCGCAGTGACGTCGTGGCACCGAACCAGCTGTATGGCACTCCTGAGGCACGCCAGGCACCTCCTCCCACTCCCTCTCAATCGTATGGAAGTCCCAACAGGTTCTAGATTATGATGAGAACAAGGTGAAGACACATATTTAAATACATTCTTTATATAGCTCATTATGCTTCACATATGTGATAACTTTATGCTCTGTAAATAAAGCTACCATCAGCAAACAAAAGTATTTTTTTACCCACCCCCCCCCCCCCCAAAAAAAAAAAAAAATAATAATAATCTGACGAAAATTCTACCCTGTTTTTTTTTTTTTTTTTTTTATATCCCTTCCCTCTCATTGGCTATCTCTCTTTTGTATTTTATATCTTCTTTATTTTTGCATCTCCGTTTCTCTCTTATTATTTCGACTCTTGTTTCTATCATCTCTATCTCTTTCTCTCTCTCCCTCTCCTTCTCTCTCTTTCTCTCTCTCATCCCCCCCTCTCTCTTTTCTTATCTAGCTATCTGTCTATCTCAACAATACTTTTTTGTCCAATACTACATTAGTTCATCAAATAAAACGTTATTTATCAAAATGAAACATAAACAACACACGAGAAAGTTTCTCGGTCTGAGCAGATAAATAAGAATTTTTTTTATACTTAATTACTGTACTAATTGGACAGGCTTACGTTCACTTGCTCCGTATAAGATAAACTATGGAAACACACACACACACAAACACACACACACACTTTGATATGTGTGTGATGAGTATCCGTCCTTCAGGTAAAGAGGAAAAGTAGATAAGTATATATATATATATATATATATATATATATATATATATATATATATATAAATAGAAGTGTGAAGAAATACAAAAAAAAGGAAAGGGAAAGAACAGTTTTTTGTGTGTGCAAGTGATGCATGCACATTGCACAAGAGTGACTAAAAAGTATATTCTATTATAGCCTGTATTATCTACCTATATATCATCCGTATTGTAATTCTCCAACTTCTTTTTGCTTTCGTACTTTGTCTCATCGTCCTTTCCCCCCAGCTTCTTCGCCTCCTTCTCTTCTTCTCTTCCTGCTTTTCGTCATCTATCTTCGTTTTCAAATTATTCGTTCCTTTACTCTACCACTACCATTTTCATTGATTCTAATATAACCACCCTCTCTTTCCATCTTCCTTCTTCCTTTCCTTCTTCTCTATCTTCCTCCTTTTTTATATCCTCCTTCTCTCCATTTTTATCAGTCTATTTTCCCTTTTTTTCTACCATCTTCCTTTTATCATCTTTTCCTCTCCCGCCCTTTCTGGTCTTCTTCATTTTACATCACCTCTTCCCTATACCTTTTTTTAAATCTTTATGCCTCTTCCTACTTTACTTTCCATCACTTTATCATCATTTTTTTTTCTTCTCCTTCTACTCCTCGTCTGCCTTCCTGTTTTCCTCTTACTCCTTTCCATCCTCCTCCCTCTTTTCGTCTGCCCTTTGCTTTTCGTTATTACTTCTCTTTATCTGCTTCTCCCCCTTTTTGCTTCATCCTTTTCTTCCCACTTTATTATGCTGATTTATTAGGACTGTTATACTTGATGTATATACGGATACGTTGCTCTCGTACACTTTCTCTCTCTCTCTCTCTCTCTCTCTCTCTCTCTCTCTCTCTCTCTCTCTTTATATATATATATATATATATATATATATATATATATATATATATATATATATATATATATATACATGAATGTACATGTATATGCACTGAGCTGCATGCAAAGTGAAACAATCTTCTTTATATTTTTCCCTATTTGCTGATTAGACTGGGATCTGTGTAAAGAATCTGCAATGATACACAAAGCATCAATTTGAAGAAGAAAATTGATTCGACTATCTAGATATATACAGAAGAACATTTGCAGATAGATATACGGGAAGACACACATGAAGTCATGTACGGAATCGCATCATTCTTAAAGAGACAAAGAACGAAAAATGAAATAAAATTACAACGTTTCTGTATTCCTTACTAATCTTTTCCTCCCTGTCAGTTCCAAAACCATGACTCACTACAGCAAACTAACACAGACGTTCGCTTTTACGTCATAAAAATCCTTGCCAAAAGGGCTAGACGGTGCCACCTTTCGAAAGACTTGGAATTTGGCAGCGAGTGACCGTTGCCCGTCTGGATACCCTTCCTGATGTGGACAGGAGTTAAACCCGTTTACCTGGACACCCTCTTGGTATACCCTTATGAGCGCACGTTGCCACTGCAATACGGCGGCTCAAGCAAACTCATAGTAAGAATGAAATAGAACATCTAATTGCATAGACTTTCATGTCGATTGGTCCTTGAGACAACGAACACACATCTAACTCACATTTACCAGTCAATGCTGCGGTTTTTATCAGGGATATTGTTCCCGATGGGTCTTGACTGTAGGTTTTGATTTAACGAAGGTCTTCACGCGATGGCTTCGGTCTAGCCAGGGGTTGGGTCTGGCCCTTAGGATAAAGAACCACCTTAACGGTCACTTATTCAGGTGGGAGTAGAGGAAGGAAGTGTGTAGGCGTGTAGGGGGAGGGGGAGAGGGGGGAGGTGTTTGAATATAGCTTAACAGGTTTCATTTCTTTGATGTGCTTCACTTTCTATTCGGTTAAATGAATAAGCAATATTAGCATTCCATTATGTTATTGTCTGCTTTATTTACAAGAATAAAATAAGTAATAACAATAATAATAACTAATAATATGATAACAAAATACAACCTTCCCTCACACACACAAACACATATGTACACACACACACACACACACATATATATATATATACATATATATATATATATATATATATATATATATATACATATGTATGTATGTATATATCACAGACATATACAAACACACACCATATATATATATAAACACACACACTCCATATCTTACTATTTCTGTGTATATCCCAACTTTGATATAAATATTTCAATAGACACATCAAGATTAAAAGATACACCACATAACACGTTTCTTTACACCAATACCTTTAACCTGCTTTTCCTTTTATAGTTACGTCAAATACAAAGGTGCCCATTAACAAAAACGAGGTTTGTGTAGTGGATGTTGAATCATTCTTCAGAAGTGCTTTTCTTGTGAAGGGAAAAGAGAGTAGGACCTTCTCGTAACTCTTGCTACCCTGAGAGACCAAGGCAGCTCGAAAGGATCGGGTCGTGAGAGGCATCTTCGCGGGTAAGTGTGCCAGCCTTGGGGGCCTCAGAGAAAGGACGTTCGTGGTACTATATAACTGTACCGACACCTTCCTTCGGCACAGTGTAACTTTGAATCTTCTGTACGTCTTTTGACTTCAAGCTATAATGATGGTTAAGACTTTGGTCCTGGCTCTAGGTAACTTGTTTGGTTTCATTGTTATACTTTTCTATTTACTTTGAATTTGTAAGATGTTTATACGATGTATCCATGTTAGATGTTAATATTTCCTCTTGATTCTTTTTGCAGCCTTTGTGGGCGTCATCCACGCCGACAAGATGTTCAGCGCGCCCGCTCCTCCCGCTCCAGGATACTCGTACGGCGCCCCGGACCTGAGAGCCGACGCCTCCACTCTCGACCAGCAGGAACAGGACCCCGTCGCTGCCCTGGCCGCCAACATCCCCGGCGGAGGCGTCCCTGGCGAGGACTACCCCATCCTGACCTCCGTCCCCGACACCGGATTCTCGTGCGAGGAACAGGACTTCCCAGGATACTATGCTGACACCGCCCCTCAGGCCGGCTGCCAAGTCTTCCACATCTGCCAGTTTGACGGCCGCCAGGACGCCTTCCTGTGCCCCAACGGAACCATCTTCAACCAGCAGTACTTCGTGTGTGACTGGTGGTTCAACGTGGACTGCGCCGCGTCCGAACAGTTCCGAAGCCTCAACGCTGACATCGGCAAGATCCCCGAAGACGCCGAAGCCTCCGTCCGCAACGACGTCGTGGCACCGAACCAGCTGTATGGCACTCCCGAAGTGCGCCAGGCACCTCCCACAGTCCCCTCCCAATTCTACAACAGCCCTAACCGATTTTAAGAAACCTACTGCAAGACTATAGACATTTCATTGCACGAACTCGATAAACAGATATTTATTCCCTCTACAGCTACAAAACAACATTTATGTTAGCGCTGCTCTTGTACATAACTTTGTTTCCTTAAAGCTTTTTCAAACGATCTCGAAATATGTGTCAAAATACGAAATTAAGCAAAAAAATGATTTTTTTTGTCTTTTCACCCTCTCAATGAAAGGTTTTTCTGTGCCTACGAATAATGTATGAATGTGTTAACCTAGAATTATGAATCTGCGCGTTAATCTATCATAGCATATCTGGGAGAGAAGATAACTTTGGTCTGGAAAAATGAGAAGAAGAGAGAGGGGGAGAAAAAATGTATGGGAGGGAGAGGGAGATATAAATAAAGATAGAAATTGAAAGAGAGAGAGAGAGAACAGATTGAAAGATAGATGAATATATCGATGATTAGATATATATAGAGAGGATGTAAGAGGTGTAAAGGGAATGAAAGAGAGATAAAGAGACCTATATGACAGAAAAAGATATAGATAGACGAATATTTAAATAAACAAAGAGAAACAAAGATAAAAAAGGATTTATGAAAGAGTGAAGTGAAGATAGATAGATTTATTTCTAGTTCGAGGGAGAGACAAGGCTAGATAAAAAGAGAGGGAGAAACGGATAGAGGAAGAGACAGAGCAAGAAACGCATATACGAACACACACACACACATGTGTATATATATATGTGCGTGTGTATATATATATATATATATATATATATATATATATATATATATATATATACATATACACAGTGTATATATATATATACATGACACACGCACATACATACACACACACACACACACACACACATATACACACACACGCACATACACACACACAGAGAGAGATATAAATATGTATATGAATATACATATATATATATATATATATATATATATATATATATATATATATATATATATTTATCATCATTATCATAATTAGGACCATCATCAAGATCATTATTGTTACCATTAATGAAGTAGAAAAAAAATCTGATATTATTAAGGTATTTTAGCAAAAAAATCTTATCTGTACTGTATAAATATTATCAACCCTTATAATTATCAATGCCCTGAATATCGTACATATATCTCTTACAAATAGTATGCTCAAAATTATTATTGTTATCCTCACTAATATCAGTTTGATGCTTCTTGTTCAATTATCATCATCAATGCTACCGTTATATATGATAGAATTTTGATTCATACACCTGATCCTCATATATACACAAGAAAATAATCATTTGTTTTTTATAACTATTTCTATCACTATCATAATTATATCTATCATTATCATCATTAGGAATGCTGTCATGATTATTATCAGCATTATTTACAATGTTACTTTATCAGTTATTTTTACCATTGGTATTATATTGAAAGGGGTGAGGATATCATATCTATAGACGAAGCAAACTTTACTCAAAGATTGACTTTAAAAATGGATCCATGAAACGTATTAACTCTTTTACATGCAAACAAACATATCTGGAAACTATTTAAAAAACGAATCACACACAAAAATTTGAGTTTAATAAAAGTCCACGACCTGATGCATATTCAAGCAAGCGCCCAGAGATAGAAAGAGGGGCATGCACAATCACAAGCAAGGACACAGACCGCATGTACGTAGGCATTTCCTCCCAAATGTATGTTTCTTTTCCTTCGTTCACCTCATAGGGACGAAACATTCCGAAAGATATAATGATAGTGGTATCCTAGGTCGCTCCCTTGCTCTCGCCTTGGGTCATCTGGGTCAGCCTTGGTCCTGCGAGAGAAAGGCCTTCGAGGCGCTATAAAGACGCACCAGTGCCCTCCTTCGGCGCAGTGCAATCCTAGGCTTCCCTTCCCTTCCAATCTTCGCAATTCTGCTACTCACGATGAGTGTGTTGTTGCTGGCATTAGGTAAAGTGGGGTTCCTTGTTTGGCTTTCTCGTGTGTGGCGTAGGAGGCACAGTCAAGGAATTTCGGTTCTTTATGCACTTGCGTTTCACAGTTGTGTTGTGATTATTTCAGCGTGTTCTTTTTAGGCTTTTACTGATGTTTGAAATTCATTATTCCTTTCAGCTCTTTTGGGAGCCGTCCGCGCCGACAAGCTGTTCAGCCCGCCCGCTCCTCCCGCTCCAGGATACTCGTACGGCGCCCCGGACCTGAGAGCCGACGCCTCCACTCTCGACCAGCAGGAACAGGACCCCGTCGCCGCCCTGGCCGCCAACATCCCCGGCGGAGGCGTCCCTGGCGAGGACTACCCCATCCTGGCCTCCGTCCCCGACACCGGATTCTCCTGCGAGGAACAGGACTTCCCAGGATACTATGCTGACACCGCCCCTCAGGCCGGCTGCCAAGTCTTCCACATCTGCCAGTTTGACGGCCGCCAGGACGCCTTCCTGTGCCCCAACGGAACCATCTTCAACCAGCAGTACTTCGTGTGTGACTGGTGGTTCAACGTGGACTGCGCCGCGTCCGAACAGTTCCGAAGCCTCAACGCTGACATCGGCAAGATCCCCGAAGACGCCGAAGCCTCCGTCCGCAACGACGTCGTGGCACCGAACCAGCTGTATGGCACTCCCGAGGCACGCCAGGCACCTCCTCCCACTCCCTCTCAATCGTATGGAAGCCCCAACAGGTTCTAGATTATGATGAGAACAAGGTGAAGACACATATTTTAATATATTCTTTATATAGCTCATTATGCTTCATATATGTGATAACTTTATGCTCTGTAAATAAAGCTACCATCAGCAAACAAAAGTATTTTTTCACCCCC
>NW_028234424.1:17165499-17170169 GCF_977035675.1 Penaeus japonicus
CAATCGGCAATTAATTACTGGTAATTAGCGATAGAAACAATTAGATGTAACTCTAGTACTAGACCGAGGTTCCTCATCAAATACTACTTCAGTAAGGTATGACAAGCAAACAGCGATACGTATATATTATGTATAATACTAAAAATATATACATTACCATTGCAACAATAGGCAAATCAAACAAACAAACAATCTAAAAGCAACCAGCTCAGTTGGAATGTTGTTTTTGCCTTTTGCGTAACCCAATTACAGCGCCCCCCCAACTGAATACACGAGTACCCCCTGTTGATATATGTATAACCCAAGCTGGGAACCAACCTTCTTCTGTGTGGGGTTTTCTCGTCTCGTCTGACTTAGATTGCAATTGTTTCTGTTGAAGTTGAAGTTGTTAGCATTATCACAATTGTTGTTGTTGTTGACCTAGTTGTTATCTGAGTTATTGCTAATGTTGTCATTAATTTTTATTATTGTTTTATAGTGAAAATTGTTGTGGTTATCCTTGTTCTAGTAGTTATAATGATGTTAAAGATAATGATAGCAGGGATGATAACGCTAACAATGATGACAAGTATGTTGTTGATGATGGTGAAGATAATTATCCTAGTATTACTTTTACAATTGGGAATAGTATAATGACGATGAAGCAAAATAATGACAATTAATAATCGTGATATCGTTAATGATAATAATGGTGATATTTTGGTTATAATTATGATAATACTACTATTTTAAATTATGATGATTAAGATAAGACTGACGATAAAGGGTGCAGATGATAGGCTGTCAAATCATTATCAATTACCATAATTATTGATGTCTTTACCATAATCATCATAATACCATTATTACTGTTGTTATTCCCATCATTATTTTTATTTCTATTATCATTGTAAAGAATATTTCTCTTCTGATTCAATTCCTCAATGTTGTTGAGTTCAAAAGTAAAACTCCTATAACTAAATTCTCCATACATTAGCTTCTATATCTTAAGCATGTCCTTGAAAAATAAAAACTAAAAACTAAACTAGTTTATGATAAAGAATGTCATAATGTTTTTTTATTACCATTCTACAGGATTGGCGAGACACAGACAAGAAGAAGGAATCCATGAATTAGCTATTCACGTATTCGTTCAGGGAGTAAGTCGGTGGCTTGTTTATCTCTGAAACACCTGTCCTTATATTTTGGACTTGGGACTTGTTGGGGCTATTGTTCAATTGGGCGGGGACTACTTCAGGAGTGTTATACAGCTGGCTCGGTGCCACGACGTCACTGCGGACGGAGGCTTCGGCGTCTTCGGGGATCTTGCCGATGTCAGCGTTGAGGCTTCGGAACTGTTCGGACGCGGCGCAGTCTCAGGTCCGGGGCGCCGTACGAGTATTCTTGAGCGGGGGAGCGGGCGGGATGAGCATCTTGTCGGCGTGGGCGACTGTAAGGGCTATAAAAGATAATATTTATAATTCGGGATGCGCAATAGATTAAACAAGGCATACTAATATCAACATATCATGCAAAGATCAACATATACATTCATAATGTGAATCGAACGGACAGTGACACTATCCTGTCACGCGAACCAAACTTCACCCCAAGTCACCTAAAGCCACGACCAGTGTGATGACTCTCTTCGTGGTTTGGAATAAAGGTGATTGCAAAATAGGCCGAAGGAAGGCGTCGGTAGAACTGTATAGTGGCCTAAGAAGGTCCTTTCTCCGAGGCACCAAGGCTGGCCAAGTTACCCCCCGAAGATGCCTCTCACGACCCAGCGGGAGTTTCAATAACGAGGCTCGTCTCTGTTTTCGCTTCGCAGGAGAAACACTTGAGGCGAGTGATTCAACACCCAACACCCACTACACAAACTTCGTTGTTTAATAACGGAAACCTTTGTGTGCGCTCTTATGGCGACGAAGAAGAGTATTTAGCACTAATACATTTATAGCTTGTATTTTCTTTGAATAGCGTTGCTTATGTGATGCGCGTGCATGTATCGCTACATATGTTTTAAAAAATCTTATAGAAAAGTATTTCTTGTCTGTGACGACAAAATGAAATATCTAATCCTCTGACGTTGTGATTTTCAGTCAAATAGAAAATTAAGTACATCAGAGAGTAAAAAGGGTTAATCCACACACACACAAACCAGCCAATCGCTCGTACTCATCCCTCCAAGTAGACTAAACTGCGTGTCATATCCATACATACAACCCCTTCCTAACAAACATAAAGAACCACCTCTACTCCCTTCTACCCCACCTGAATAGGTCATGACAGGTCTGACCGATGAGGTGTTCCATTACCACAGGGCTAGACCGCAGCCCCTCCCATTGGCTAGACCGCAGCCCCTCCCATTGGCTAGACCTCAGCCGTCACAAGAGGGATAAAGACCCTGTTTAAGAAGACCTACTTGTTCCATCAGTCAAGACTCTTTGAAAACCCACTTCCTTGATGAAAACGGGCAGCTTTGATTGGGGAATATGTGACGAAATATGCGTTGCTTGTATTCGTGTTTCTTCGAATCAGTTGCGTAATCAGTTGCTTTATTTCAAGGTTGTTAGTTTTAGTTTGGTTCGGTGAGCCACAGGTGATAGATCTATTGTGGAACTGACAGGTTAAATACGAAGACGACTTCAGAAGCGTTGTAATAATTTCTTCTTTCATTTGTTTTCAAGGCGGGACCTTGTAGTACATAGTTGTGTGTGTGTGTGTGTGCCTGTGTAACTGCCCATATATGTGTTAATTTAAACAGTATACGTTGATATGTTTGAGTGTATGTTATTTCTTGGAGATATAGATGTCAATATCTTTTGTAAACTGGTTCTTCCTCTAAACTCGTAGATTATATAATGTCAGACTTTATATGAATTGCCACTTGCTTATATGTAGCTATATCTGTATATTTATCCACCTCAACGTCTGTCTCTCAGTTCAGCTACCCACCAATCTATCTATTTAAATATCTGTCTATCCATATCATTATCACTCTTTTTATGACCGTACACTCTGCGCCTAGAAAATATCATTTGTTTATAATAAATAGGAGAAGAATGAGATGGAAGCTCAGAGGACATGATAGACATGCGTAACTTGTACCAAGATACGTGTTTTACCCCCTGGCGTTTCCACCTTCAATCTTGATGCCATACCAACCTCAATTATCACACTCACACATATATACATACACACACACACACACACATACACATACACATACACATACACACACACACACACACACACACTAACACACACACACAAACACACACACACACCAAATTTGCACGACCATATTTTTACACGAAAGAAGTGACAATAAGCAAGCCCAATTAGCAGAGCAATTAATTTCACAGTAAAAAAAGGCCTTATTTACTCTCCACCTTTCTCGTATGTTGTTTCTGTGGCATTGCCTTTGGAACCTTGTGATAACTAACCTTTTGTTTATTGAAATAACACAGCGTTCGGCAAATGTAGGAGAAAACCTGTGTGGATGAAATAGATAAGTAGAGATATAACGATAGATAGCTGGATAGATAAATTGATTGAGAATTAGATTGTTAAAAAGATAGATACAGATAGATGTAGTTGGAGATAAAGATTGTGTGTAAGAGAGAGAGAGGGGGGGAGAGGAGAAATAGAGAAAAAGAGAGAGAGAGAAGAGAGACAGAGAGAGAGAGAGAGAAAGAGAAGAGACAAAATTACACAAAATAAAGATTTACTGACATAACATATTTCCACTAGTCATCAGTACTCCCCCCCACAAAAAAAACGTAAAAAAAGAATAAAAAGAAAAATGATATGGCAGAGTTGGTTTAAAAGAATGTTTCATTACAATACCAAGATGAACAGGAGTCCTTTTGGAAAGAAGGACGGACGATAACCTTAATCGAAAGGATAATTCAGAAAAAAAGAAAACGAAGAAGAGGAAGAAGAAGGAGGAGTAGAAGAATAAATGGAAAACGAAGAAGAAGCAGAAAAAGAAAGGAAAATGACCAAGAAGGGAGAAGAAATAGAAGAAGGATAATAACAATAAGATAGACACTTTTTTTATCAACATTTATATCCAGAGAAAAAAGTAAACCAGTTGCACACACATCTTTCAGTAAATCTGTCTCTAGGATTATCTGTCTCAATCTCTTTCAGCCCTTTGTCTCTTATCTCGCTTTTCTTCTTCATCTCTCTCTCTCGCCCTTCCTTCCTTTCTCTCTGTTCCCAATCACTCTAGGTTTAGCTGAATTGTATCAATTGCACTAGTATGTTGAATGCAATTATTGCCGTGCAATTTATGTTATCAGTTTGTGTCACGCTTTGGTTACTCTACAATACAAACCATCAAGATAGTTCAGTGAGTATATATTCGATAATCATGATTCTTCCTAGTGCACCTTATGTAGAGAAGGCGAGAGTGAACCAACAGTTCAGTTCAGAGAGATTTCAGAAGCCGACGACGCTTCGCCCAGTCGCCCGGCCTCTGTCATCAACATAAATTGCTGACCGAGGATTGCCGGTAGGCGCTCCAGCTGCCACGGTGAATGCAAGAGGCATGTACGTTTCCTATTCATATCTATAATCAGGTGTCTATATAATGTTTTTGCTATAATTTAGGACATAAATACATTTATCTTGCTGATGATAGCTTTATTTACAGCGCGTAATTTTATCACATATATGAAGCA
>NW_028234424.1:17170269-17172769 GCF_977035675.1 Penaeus japonicus
TATATATAGTATATATCTTATTAAATAAATATCTAAATATTAATCTATAGATATCTATATATATATTCTATATATATATATACATACATATATACATATACATGCACATATGCATACATATAAATACATCAACATTCTCATTCACAAATTTTGATTTGTTAATGTAAAAAGCCTTTAAGCCACCAATTTGCATTCTCTCTTTCATGCACAAAGCATTGCATGACCTTGTGCATGACGCGAACCAGGGCATTGAAAGAGTGGGAGGAGGACAGCGCGGTTATGAACACTTCATGAATACTGCCATGTAGTTGTTTATCCGTGTAATAAAATGAAAGGAACGGAGAGAGGCTTGGAAAGGGAATATGGTATTATCTTTATATATCTATTAATACGTATGAGTAAGTTATGTGTTTGCTGTTATGTACAGGTATATGACTATTGATGTGTGTATGTTTGTGTATTTTGAAAATATATTTTTTCATCAATATCTATAGATGCATTTGTATACATACATGCACACATATAAATGTATGTGCGTATGTATGTATGTATGTATATATATATATATATATATATATATATATATATATATATATATATATATATTATGGATGTGAGATAGTGAGGGTAGATATATATATATATATATAGATTATAAATACATATACATCAGCATACATTTATCTATATATAGATATATATATATAATATATATATATATATATATATATATATGTTAAGATAGATATAAATATATTTATATCTTTTATATATCTATATACCTATATATGAATTTTTATAGATTATATATATATATTATATTATATATATATATCTATGTATGTATGTCTGTATGTGTATGTACTATATCCTCTATATATCATCATATCTAGATATTATCAATATCTATCAATCTTATATTACAATCTCCCTAATATACAAACACGCACACACATATTTATGCATGTGTCTATATATATCAATCCATCCACCAATATCAACCAGTATATTTATTTGTCTCTCTCCATCTATCTATCTATCTATTAGTCAATGTTCATCTATCTATCATATCCATCAGTCTATCGATCAGAAAGGAAGCAATTACCCTCGAATCATTATCTTTATTTTCTAAAATATTATTATTATTTTCTTTTGTGTAGCACTGTCTTGTGGGAAAATGTAGTCTGGTATGAATACTACGTCAAATCTATGAATCAATCTTTTCTTTTTTGTACTACAAATATTGACGAAATAAAGATAAAGAAAGAAAGAAGGAAAAAGAGAGTTTAATGGGACAGATTTTTTGTATTGGATTTCACTATCTTTATCTAAATTTTCTTTTTCGATTTTTTTCTTCTTCTTCTTCATATTCTATAGATCAGGGGGGTCTCAACCTTTTGGAGCTTATGTACCCCTTGAGGTTTTCCAATGTTGGTTACGCACCCCTAACCCAGAGTGAAGTGTGTGTGTGTGTGTAATGAAATGACAGGATATGATGATGATTACAACGATAACATAAATGAAATAAGCATAATACATTCTGGAATAAATACTTTGGTTAACTTCATATGTATTTCAGCCTAATGGCTACCTGGTCTGTTTACCTCTTATTTGTTTTATATCTTTACTATCATAAATATTTTCATCGTTATCACCATCACCACTACCTCTATCAGTATCGGCACCATCATCACCATTATATGTACATAATACACATCCCCCCCCCCCCAACAAGTAATGGAAACTTGATTGACAAATTATCCTCACAAAGTTGTTGCAATCGAGACTTAAACATTATATTGCATCTGCATCTTCCGCATATATGTTCTCAATCGACCCCTTCTCTGTTTTGATAAGATTTAAATATTCATAATCTAATGCAGCCGTTATTCATACTCAAAAAAATGTTTTCTCTATTATTCCTGTGATAAGTGAATAAATGGATAAAACGATGACAGCGGGAGCGAGATGCGAGAGAGAGAGTGAGACGGATGTGGAGAGGAGAGCGAGAGAGAGAGGAGAAGAGAGTGCCCGAAGATGAGAGACGAGAGAGCCGAGAGAGCGAGCGAGACCGAGGAGAGAGACGGAGGAGAGGCGAGAGCGGAGAGCGAGACGAGAGAGAGAGAAGAAAAGATAGAATAGATTAGCGAGAGCGCACGATGAGAGAGATAGAGGCGAGAGAGAGAAAGATAGATAGATAGATAGATAGAGGAGAGCGGAGCGAGAAAGGGATAGGACGAGAGAGGAGTAGCGAAGAGAGAGAGAGAGAGAGAGAAAACATCTACCTAAATTTCCGAACAGAATCTTCGAAATTCCCTCAAGATCCAGTTAAAAAAAAGCCTTAAGGTGACATGATCCCAAACCATATACTATAAATGGACAGAGAACCCAGACCACCAACAGCAGCCCATAAGGGAAGTCTCACCTAAGGCGCCAGTACTATTTTGTCTCCACACAACATACCACAGTGTTCAAGCTTCTGTTTGCTGTGGGTAAGCAT
>NW_028234424.1:17175269-17177769 GCF_977035675.1 Penaeus japonicus
ACTTTCAATAGATATATATATATATAGTCTTATCTAATTATATTCTCTATGTTTGTGTGTTATGTATATCAATATATCTATAAGTGTGAGTGTGTGCTGTGTGTGAGTGTGTGTGATTGTGCTGTGTGTGTGTTGTGGTGTGCTATATATATCTATATTTTATCTTCCTCTATATATATATATATATATCTATATATATATGTGTGGGTGTGTGTGTGGGTGTGAATGTTGTGTGTGTAGTGTGTGCTGTGTGTGATGTGTATATATCTATTCTATCTCTTATCTAATATATATCTTCTCTATTATATATATATATATCTTAGTATGTTATATATATTATGTGTGTGTATGGGAGTGTGTATGTGTGCTATATATTCTATATATCATATATAGATATAAATATATTATCTATATATTATATATATACCTATATATATCTAATATATCTCTATTATATCTTAGTATTATTATTATATATTATATATATATATATATTGCTCCGCCTGAGGGTTCCTTTGTTCTCTGTGTAACATGTGCCAACAGCAATCGCACGGTGTTGGGGCGAGAGGCCGGCTGGAACCAACTCCAGGGGAGACGCAGTTTGGTGCTCCTGCCTGTTCAGACTCGCTCTTACCCCCTTGTGCCCTGCGTCCCATGTGTTGCACTCTTATAAGCCTGTATGGTGCCGTATGCTGCAACTGTTCCCCCCTGAATTGTTCATAGCTTCGTGTACTTGTGCAGACCTAGTGTACTAAACGGATTAGACGGTTAAGTGAGTTGTACTTCTTGCCCTGTCTCGCCTCGTGCGTTTTCCCATTCGTGGTGTTCTGGGCTGCGGTGGTTTGCTCGTTGCCTCTTGGCGATGTCTGTGTTCACGACCCTGTGGTTAGCAACAGCGTCTGCCTAGCCTGCATCCTGTTGGTGCAGCTAGACGAGGCGGCCGGTTTGTTGTTTTTTGTGTAACAATACTATATATATATATATATCTATATATATTTAATTTTTTTAATAAATATATTATCTGCATAATATATTTTATATAGTATATATTTCGTATGTGATATATTACATATAACATATAATATTGTATATATATATATTACCATAATATAAGTGATAGTTATATAGACATTATATACCCATATAGTATTATGATAATAGTAGTATAATTTAATATATATATATGATAATGTATATGCGATATTTAGTTCTATATATGAATATAGCTGTTATACTATAAACATTTCGTGATATATAAATCTATGACATGATATATTGTGTCGTTATATATTATATATATGGATATATATGTGATATATATATATATATATTATATAAGATATGATATATACTAAATTACATATATTATAGTATATATAACATATATAAAATATATATATAATGTATGTTATATATACAGAGTTTGATATATATATCTATAAACTATATATCTATTACTTATCTATATATATATATACTATATCGCTAGATAGATAGATAGATATCTGTGTGTTTGTATAGTGTTTTTGTGTATATAAAATATATGTAAATTTTATAAATATTCATATATATTATATCTATATCAATCTATTAAATATATTAACTCTATCTATATTGTACTATATATGTATATATATATATCTATCTATCTCATGCAATTTATATTAATATATATTATTATTGGCCATTTTTTATATTAGATATATAGTTAATTATATATATATTATATATATATATTTACATATATATAAGATGAGTAGTATATATATATAGAGATAATATATATTATATTTATATACCAATATATATATATCCATCTACTTTTGTTATATATTTCTGTATATATATATTCTATATATTTATCTATATATATCGTATATATTATATTATACTACATGCATACCTTGTGTGTGTGTGGATTGTTTGTGTGTGCCTTTTATATAGAAGTAAATATAATAAGGATATATATATAGATATATATATATGTAGTATAATATATAATGTTATTATATATATATAGCTATATATGATATTGATATCTAAAGTATTTATCTGTGGAATGTATGTCTATATACACACACAAATTTATATATAATTAGCTATATATATCTCTATATATGGACATTTATTGATATATATATAATAATCGGGACATTTAATTTACTAATATATCTCTTTATATATAAATATTATATCTATATTATATATACCATACTGACATATTTATTTATTTATATATCTCTATTATATCTATATGATCTAACATATATATGTATATCTATATGTCTATATAAATATATATTCTTCTAGATATATATTATATTTATACATATATTTGTGTGTGGGTTGTTTTTGTGTGTGCCGATTTGTATATATAATATCTTTTATATCGAACTTCTATATATATAAATAAATATATCTATATATATATATCTACTCTTATTTTCTATATCCTATATATGTATGTAAGTATGTATGTATCCCACACCACACACACACA
>NW_028234424.1:17192769-17195269 GCF_977035675.1 Penaeus japonicus
GAAAGGTGGAAGGGATGGAAAGGGGAAAATAGAAAGAGGAGGATGATTGAGGAGGAGAGGGAAGAGGAAGATAAGGAGGAGAGGGAAGAGGAAGATAAGGAGGAGAGGGTAGAGGGGGATGGGGAGGAGAAGGATGAGGAGGGAGAGGAAAGAGGGGGATGTGGAGAATGAGGAAGGAGAGGGAAGAAGGGGATGAGGAGGAGGTGGGTGAGAAGGAGAGGGAAGAGGAGGGCGAATGAAGTAAAACACGATGGGACGTAAGGAGCGGAGGAGGAGGAGGAGGAGGCGGGATGGAGGAGGAGGTGGTGGGATAGTGAAGGAGGAAGCGGGATGGAGGAAGTGGGATGAAGGAGGAGGGGGAGGAGGAGATTTGATTAAAGAAAAAGGAGGGGGAGGAGGAGGAGGAGATGAGATTGAAGAAAAAGAAGGAGGAGGAAGAGGAGGAGCCGGAGGAGGAAGAGGAAGATTCAAAGGAAGAGGAGGAGGAGGAGGAAGAGAAAGAGAAGAAGGAAAAAGAAGAGGAGTAGGAAGAGAGAAAATAAGTGAAGGGTGAGGTGAAGATGATGGAAGGGGAAAAAGGACACGACTAAGACGAATAAGAGGCACGAAGAGAATATGCAACACGAATAAATGAATAAACAACAAAAGGAGAAAGGGAAATAGGGTTAAGGGTAGGAGGAGCCGGTATCCCGACTTATTTTCGGATTACGGATTGTCTCCAGATCTGTCAGGCAGAAAATGAAAGCTATTTAACCCCACAAGCCGGAATGGAAAGCGAAAGAGTATGAGAGAGAGAGAGAGAGAGAGAGAGAGAGAGAGAGAGAGAGAGAGAGAGAGAGAGAGAGAGAGAGAGAGAGAGAGAGAGAGAGAGAGAGAGAGAGAGTATGAGAGGGAGAGAGAGGGAGAGAGAGAGTATGAGAGAGAGAGAGAGAGTATGAGAGGGAGAAAGAGGGAGATTCAGAGAAAGATAGAGAGAGAGAGAGAAAGAGAGAGAGAGAGAGAGAGAGAGAGAGAGAGAGAGAGAGAGAGTATGAGAGAGAGAGAGAGAGAGAGAGAGAGAGAGAGAGAGAGAGAGAGAGAGAGAGAGAGAGAGAGAGAGAGAGAGAGAGAGAGAGAGAGAGAGAGAGAGAGAGAGAGAGAGAGAGAGAAAGGGATCAAATAAAAGAACAATGATGATTCAGAAAACAAACAGACGGAAAGGAATTAAAAGATAAAAGTCCTTAAAATCTTCCTAAGGCGAATAAGGGAAGGGGGACAAAAGCAAGGAAGGAGGAGATGGGGGGGGGGAAGAGGGTGCTCTGTGTTTAACAACAAGGACAATACAGAGACAAACGTAAGTGCAAAGTCACCCCCGTTTATCTCGCCGTTATGATGTATGCCAAGGACGTGAAAAAGAGGAGGGGACAGTCGACGTATGTGCATATATAAGAGTGTGACAGATACATTCAACATCACACTGCATCTTATACGCCTCTCCTTGCAATGGCGTTATTTCGTGCGCTCCTTGTGTTGGGTGAGGATTTGTTTACATCTGTTGTGTGTGTGCTTACATCTTTTCTTCCCTGAAATTCACGTGTTGATTTATTCATTTTGCATGTGTGTCGGTTTTTATTGTGAATTTGAATACTTTGATATTCATATGTGATTGATGATTTCCTTCACAATATCGCTTTTTATATGAATGATCTCTTCTCAGATAATAATAAGAATGATTAATGCAAATTCATGGGAAGGTTAATTATGCATTTTTTTTTATATTTAATTGTTTCAGGCCTGGCAGCTCAACTGTGCCCCTCCCAATCACACGACTCCTTAGAGGTATACTATGAACTGCAACCTCCCAAGTATGAATATCAACCTCCCAAGAAGTACGACTCTCAGGAACCTTCCAGGACATACGACTTTCACGAGGTATTTAAGAAAGACGGCTATGAAGAACCTTCCAAACTGTATGAATATCAAGAACCCCCTAAGAAAGACGTCTATCAAGAACCTCTGCTAGTCTCCTATCAGGAACCTATCGCTTCATATCAACAGGAACCTCCAAAGGTCTCTTATCAGGAACCTTCTGAAACATACGACAACCAGGGACCTCACAAGGACCTTCAATATCAGGAGCCTCCAAAAACCTCCTACGAAGAACCTTCCAAAGCATATGACTATCAGGAACCATCGAAGACATTTAGCTACCAAGAACCTTCCAAGAAACTCGATTACCAGGACCCTCCGAAAGCCTCTTACCAGCAGCCTTTGAAGAAGGACGTATACCAAGAACCTCTTAAGTCTTCCTCGGAGGAATCTTCCAAGGAGTACCATTATCAGGAACCTTCGAAGACGTTTGACTACCAGGAACCCCACAAGAAGGTTGACTATCAGGAACCCTCCAAGACATATGACTACCAGGAACCCCACAAGAAGGTTGACTATCAGGAACCCTCCAAGACATATGCCTACCAGGAACCCCACAAGAAGAACGACTACCAGGAGCCCTCATTAGCAT
>NW_028234424.1:17207769-17210269 GCF_977035675.1 Penaeus japonicus
ATAAACATACATATTATATATATATATATATGTACTGTATATATATATATAAACATATATATGTATATATATATTTATATATATAAATATATATGTGTGTGTATATGTATATATATGTATATATGTGTGTGTGTGCACATATATATGTACATATAAACACAAACACATACACCCATATATGTATGTATGTATATACATGTACATATAAATATATATATACACATATGTTTGTGTGTGTGTGAGCCTCCGCTTTTGAACGGTGCCGAGAAAGAGAAATTCCCAAGTGCCAACGAAAGAACACGCGATCTCTCGCCGTTTCACCCTCCGTGCTGCTTCGACCGACTGGCCGCGGCGGCGCTGCAAGCCCGACCGTGACCTTGGCTGAGTCGGGTAAAAGGTCAGTGGAGAAGAAGTATAAAGGTGGCCGGCACTCTCAGCTGGCATCACTCCCTGGCTGACTCCGTCTTCCTCTCCTCAAGCTCTTACTCTCTCGCATTTCCTTTCATGATGGCGATGTCTCTGTTGGTTGTTATGGCTGGTGGGTTGTTTGTCTCTCTGTTCATCTTACGCCATTCTTAGATTTGTTTGTTCATTCTGTTTACTGGTAGAGACTTGTCTTGATATTGATGAAATGTAAGAGGTCTACCAGACACATTTCCATTAATTAACAAGTGCTGATATTCTTTTACTGACAGCTCTACTGGGTGTTTCCTGCGCCCAAGTGGGTTACAACGTGCCCACGCCCAATGGGCCAGGCTACTCCTACGGCGCCCCGGACCTCCAGGCGGCTGCCTCCAGCTTCGACACCGCCGCAGCCGAAGACCCCGTCGCCGCCCTGGCCGCCAACATCCCCGGCGGAGGCGTCCCTGGCGAGGACTACCCCATCCTGGCCTCCGTCCCCGACACCGGATTCTCCTGCGAGGAACAGGACTTCCCAGGATACTATGCTGACACCGCCCCTCAGGCCGGCTGCCAAGTCTTCCACATCTGCCAGTTTGACGGCCGCCAGGACGCCTTCCTGTGCCCCAACGGAACCATCTTCAACCAGCAGTACTTCGTGTGTGACTGGTGGTTCAACGTGGACTGCGCCGCCAACGAGCAGTTCTTCAACCTCAACGCCGAGATCGGCAGGATCCCCGACAACGAGGCCGCCGCCTCCGACGCCTCCCTCGCGACGTCCTACGGCGCTCCTCAGGCTCAGGCCTCGGCCCAGGATCCCGTCCAGGCCCCCAACCAGTTCTACGGCGCTCCTCAGGCTCAGGCCTCGGCCCAGGTTCCCGTCCAGGCCCCCAACCAGTTCTACGGCGCTCCCAATGGCTTCTAAGATTTCTAGCTCTTTGGCAACTGGATGCCCTGGGAGATTATGTGTCTATCTATAATAGTATTTATATAGTAAAAATATATCCTTCTATTAGCTTTTGCATACAAATTACAGAATTCAAATACAAAATATACAATAGAATGTAGACCTCCTTCTCATTTTCAACCTCCACCAACCAAGTCTATGGTGAACACTGCGTATTGACATTTCGCCAACTTCGAATCCTGAGAAAACATATGTCGACTATAATATTAAGCAACGAGGTTTATATGCTTGTACAAAAATAACTCCATGAAGTCAACTTAAAGAGTATATATATATATGCTATTATGCTATTAGGAATGATCGGCACAAAAAGACACGTACATGGTTTAGGGAGAAAAAAAATCATTCCGCAGCACAGGTTTAAACCGCACCTATTTAAACAAAAGGGAAAAAAAAATTATAAACGTAAAAAATATATGAACACTTTTCTCTATTTTTTAGACTTCAAGAATCATATTCGAATGTTATCTTGAAATATATGAACACTTTCCTCTACTTTTATAGACTTTAAGCAACTTGCCTTGTGATTTTTTTTTTCTATTCTCAATCACTCTTTATCTGAAACTGTCATATGGACCTTTCTTCATATTCCAAACTGTCACATGCTAATTGTATGTGACAGATAATTGTATTTTGATATATATATATATATATATATATATATATATATATATATATATATATATGTGTGTGTGTGTGTGTGTGTGTGTGTGTGTTCAATGGGAAAACACTGAAAATCATTGTAAGAAATTCGCCTTTCAAAAGTTGCTGTCTCTACGTATTGCATCTTCTATTTCATGTTATATGGATATGGATAGATAGATAGATCGAGAGTGAAAGAGAGAGAGAAAAGGTCAGAAAGAGGAGGAAATGTATGTAGTAACCTTTTATCTAATTCTAGGCAACTAGGGTAATGTGGGGCAAAATGAGACACTTAAGCAAATTTTCAACATTTCTTCACACATGATGTGGATATAAGAATACAAGGCTAAAACATAATGTTTCAAGTATAAGAATTACAATAACAAAAGTAAAACCTATCTACCATTTTTAAATTTGAAAGCCGCTTACTAAAGTTCATAAAACTGATTAATTGTATGCTATCTGGTTCAAATTAAAATGTTACTGTCCAAA
>NW_028234424.1:17255269-17256531 GCF_977035675.1 Penaeus japonicus
TCTCTCTCCTCAGACAAGCCTGTAGCCATCTGTATGTGCAAACATTTTTACAGTCTGCTATCTATATCTACCCTTTCTCATAAGAAATAACAAAGAATACATTATCGCCAATCCTACCTCGCCGTAGTCCTAGGATCCCAAAAATGGTATATATTGCATGTCGTTGTGTTCATCGTCTCTGCCCTCAACTATTCACTCCTACCCATCATTCATGGGGAAAAGGCACCTTCACTATGATGAATCACAATCGGAGGAAGATGAAAAAAAAATAGATCGGTATTTGAAACAGTTCTCGGAGCTTTGGGTTGGGCTTATGAGTGCCAGGGGTTTCAGGCGGATGTAGAGTGATGAGAGTGTTTGTTATTGTGGTTAGGTGAGCGGGTGTGGTCACTTTCTATTATCTCTCTCTCGCATACCCTCTCGCTCACTCTCCGTCCATCTCTCTCTCTCTCGTCTTCTGAGATTCGAATCAAATACTTTTCGCTCCTCACTTCTTCTCTCCTCACAACTCATCTTTTTCCTCCTTCATGCTCTTCTCTCTCTCTCGTCTTTGCCTTCCTCTCACACATTCTCGTCTCTCTCCTATTCTCTCCATTTAGGCTTCGTTACTCTTCTTGCCTTCGCATGTTTCCCTCTCTCACATCATTCACTCTCTCTCTTCTCTCGTTTCCTGTTTCTCTGCGGCTCACATCATTCTCCGGTTCTCTCTCCATCTCTACTTTCCTGTTTCATCTACTCTATTCTGTCGAGCTATCCAGCTCTCCGACTCTCTCTCTTCTCATACCGATCTTCCGTCTCTCTCCTTCTCTCCTATTCCGCTCCTCTCTCTGCTGAGTCATTCTCTTCCTCTTCCTGTGGTCTCTCCTCACATATCATGGCGTCTCTCTTCTCCCATCTCTCTCTCTCTCTCTCCTGTTTATTGTCCTGTTCAGTTTATTATCCTTCTCTATCAAGCTACAGTTAAACAGTACACTCAGTCCACACATACACACAACGAAAAAGAAGGAAAAACTTTTGAATTCTCATCTCATATGCACAGTTGGAATGGAGTTTCATTAGTTTATATAAAAATTTATTATGAGTAATAGCATGTTAGAATAATATATGCATCCTCATCATAATCCTCGCTCTCTGACTTGTCGAAAACAAAGTTATATTAAATAGACATGGTCATGTAATAAGAAAAGACCTATGCTATTGGGTTACTATCAATATTCTAGGGGATAAGAATCAAAGGCAGAATATCACTTACTGTTTCCCGG
>NW_028234424.1:17261631-17264131 GCF_977035675.1 Penaeus japonicus
TCCGCATAATGGAATTTAATTGGACATCAACTTTGTTGGTGTGGGTACTTCGGGCCCATACCGGAGTGCAGTATTCAGCTGCACTGTAGCATAGTGCCATTGCTGTTGTTTTCATGACTCTTGGCCTGGCACCCTAGGTTGTTCCTGCCAGTTTGTTTATTATGGAGCCACGTTTTTTAAGTTTTTGGGCTGTGTTTTCAAGGTGTTGTTTGTATGTTAAGGATCTGTCCAAGGTTATTCCCAAGTACTTTGGTGTTGGGTCTGCTGGGATGTTTGTGTTGCTTATCCTGTCGTGGATGTTGAGATGGAGGTTTGCTTCTTTGTTATTTAAATTGAAAGCTGTACATACTTATTTAGTGGGATTCATTTTCAGGTACCATTTATTGAAATATGAGTGGATTTGCTCTATGTCGTGGGCTAGTGTGGCCTCAAGATATTCAAAGTCTCTGGCCTGTGTTGCCATTTCGAGATCGTCAACATAGCCAAAGTTGATAGATCTAGTTAGGGGGAGGTCTGAGATGTATATATTGAACAGTAAGGGTGCTAGTAAAGACCCTTGAGGAACTCCATTCTGGATTTTATAGGTTTTGCTTGTGTTGCCTCCTAGGCAGACATGGAAGCAGCGTTTCTTTATCATTTTGTGGAGTAATTTGAGGGTATTTTTGCAGTGGATGTGTTTTGATAGCTTGTACATGAGGCCTGTGTTCCATACAGTGTCATATGCTGCAGATAGGTCCACGAATAGTGCACCGGTCTTTTTCTTGTTTTCAAAGCCTGCTTCTATATAGGAGGTTAGTGCCAGGACTTGTTCACATGTGTCACGGTGTGCTCTGAAACCTGCTTGTTCTGGTGGGATGTGAGGTACTAGGATGTTTGAGATACGTGACAGTATGATTCTTTCGAGCAATTTGAAGGTACAGCATAGAAATGCTATTGGTCTGTAGTTTGAGGGGTTATTGCTGTCTTTGCCTGGTTTAAGGATGGCTATAATCTTTGCTTGTCTCCATATTTCGGGGATTTGGGTTGTGGTCATTATGCTTGACAATGTTCTTGCCAGCCAATCTACTGCCTTTGGTCCCAGGTGGGTGATCATGTCTGGGTGTATTCCATCTATCCCGGCCGCTTTCCCATTTTTCACGTGTCTGATGTTTTAATTGGAGGACTGAAATTACTATTAATTAACATCTGTGAAAGATATCGATAGAACATACGAAACAATGTGTGGCTATAAAATTTATTCAAGTTTGATTGTGTGTATATTTATATATATATATATATATATATATATATATAATATATATATATATATATATATATATATATATATATATATATATATAAGCTGTATATATATATATATATATATATATATATATATATATATATATATATATATATATATATATATATATACATATATAAATCATTTAAAGGAAATATAATTGAGGAACATGTGATTTTCTCACCTATTTTTCTTCGTTTTTTAATTCTCTCTCACTCATTCTCTGCCTCTGTCACTGTCTAATGTTTATTTTATTTATCTATTTATCTATTTTTTTAATCTCTATCTATCTATCTTATTTACCCTCTGTATCTCCTATTTATTTATTTCTGTCTTCGCTTCTTAACATTCTCTCTCTCTCACTCTTTCCTTTTTTTATTTTCTTTCTCTTTCTCTACATTTCTCTCTCTCCATTAATTATATATAATATGCAACAAACAAAGGGACGCAAATGTAGTTGTATATTGATAATTAAGATGATTCTTTCATTGCATGTCTTTTCTCTTCACGAGCTAAAATGATTAATAAACTTTTGTAAGTTGTCAATAGGAACT
This sequence comes from Penaeus japonicus, assembly GCF_977035675.1. Taxonomy (NCBI): domain Eukaryota; kingdom Metazoa; phylum Arthropoda; class Malacostraca; order Decapoda; family Penaeidae; genus Penaeus; species Penaeus japonicus. The sequence goes on from NW_028234424.1 coordinate 17,263,468, forward strand.
ATTAATAAATTTACATTACTTTCGCTCTTATTTCTATCATCTAAGCTATTTACATCAATTTAAGTAATTGCTCGAACAAACCAATAATTTATAAAGAAATGGCTTTTTGAATATATTTCTCGTCTTTTTTCTAATACAATGTTCATTTAATGCGTTTTGCTTGTCAGGTAGTTTATTCAATGGTAACATTTATTTTACTGGCATATCAGTTTGGATAATCAAATGAAATTTGGATAATGAGAGTGCAGGATTATTGATCTGCAGACAATTTTTTTTTTTTTTCTTTCTTTTTTTTTCTTTTTTTTTTTTGTGTGTGTGTGTCTCTCTGATGGTTGCAATCTTGAATACATACAGAGAAGTGAAGTAGTAGAGTCTGAACGATTACTTGAAATGATCCAAAAAATGTTTTAACGTACTATTTTGATATAATTACAAAAATCTTTTCTAGCCTAAATGTATTTGAAATGTTTAAAAACAGCCACCGAATCGGACCCACCCTGAACCTCGTACCGATTTCAACTGACTTTTGCAACTGATTTTTTTCAATCGAGAGGCTTGTTGCTGCCTCTCTGCGTGGTTGCCGACCTGAGTGACCTATGACCTCGAGAGGGGGACATTATCTCCGAAGAAAACACTCGTGAACCGCCAAACACGAGCAAGTGCC
>NW_028234424.1:17294131-17296631 GCF_977035675.1 Penaeus japonicus
TCCTCCTCCTTCTCCTCCTTTCCCCCCTTCTCCTTCTCCTCCTTCTCCTCCTCCCCCTCCTCCTCCTCATTCCTCCTCCTCTTCCCCCACGAAATGACCCATGGCGCGAGCAAAGAGAAACCATAGGCTGCCCCTCTCCCCCCCCTTGCCTCCCGACGCCCCACCCCCCATCGAGAGCATCTCCTCCCCTTCTCCCTCTCTCCCTCCCTCCCTCCCTCCCTCCCTCCTTCCCCAGAGATCGTGACGTCACCCAGGTGGACGATGAGAATGAGACAGATCGTAAGAGAGATTTTTTTTCAGCAGTCCTCTCTTCTCTCTTCTCTCTTCTCTCTTCTCTCTTCTCTCTTCTCTCTTCTCTCTTCTCTCTTCGCTCTTCTCTCTTCTCTCTTCTCTCTTCTCCCTCCGCCTCCCCTCCCCCCCTTTCCCCTTCTTCTTCTTATCTCTTCCTCTATTCTCTCCTCTTCCTCCTTCCTCTTTCCTTCTTCCTTCTCCCTCCATATTCTTCCCTTCTTCCTCTCTCCTTCTTCCTCTTTCTTTCTTTCTTCTCCGTCCTTACCCCTTTCTTCTTTTTTCTCCCTCTTTCCTCTTTCCTTCTTTCTTCTTCTTTTTTTCTTTTTCCTTCTCCCTCCTTCCTCTTGATTTCTTCAATCCTTCTCTCTCCTTCCTTCCTCCTTTTCCCGCCCTATTGCCTCACTCCTTTTCCTCCATCATTCTTATTCCTTTCCATACTTCACCTTCACCCTAATCCTTCCTTTCTTTTACACACATACACACAAAGAGAGAAAGAGAGAGAGAGAGAGAGAGAGAGAGAGAGAGAGAGAGAGAGAGAGAGAGAGAGAGAGAGAGAGAGAGAGGTAAATTTGTGTGTGTGTGTATTTCATGCTTTATGTGATATATATATTATATATATATATATATATATATATATATATATATATATATATATATATATATATATATATATATATATATATATAATATATATATTTATATATGTACACACATATATATATATATATATATATATATATATATATATATATATATATATATATATAAATACACATAAAGCATGAAATTCCTCAATCACCCTTCAGACTATCACTGCACCTAAATAAAAAAAGAAAAAAAAACACTTAAGACGGTTGTCACTAAATCTTGAGCGGAGAGTAACCGCACGTTTCCTGTGTCATCGTGAGGTCTTCTTCAGATGACTCTTGATAACAAGAGGTAGGGGAGGTGGGGGCTGGGTGGGGGTTAGAAGGGGAGTGGTAGGGAAACGATGGGAAATGGGAGGAGGGTGAGGGATGGTATTAGCGATTGGGGGGGAAAGGAGGGTGGGGGCAGATGGAAACTGGAGGGGGTATATATATATATATATATATATATATATATATATATATATATATATATATATATATATATATATATACATATATATATATACACACACACACACACACACACACACATGCGTGTATACATAGACACGCGAAAGAAAAATAAATGGGTATCTTAAATAAATTATAAATAAAAACAGAAAAGGAAAACAAAAAGTCAAGAAAGAAAAAAATGATAAACAAAGAATAAGCTAATTAAGCTCGCAATTTCATACAGAGAAAAGGCAGACTTGCTTCAAAGAATGACTATCTGCTAATTATACAGCCTAATTTTAATTGGTCTTCCGCTCATGTATTTAGATCATTAGGCGCTATCGCTTCGCCCTTGCTTAATTACGAATTTATAGGTAATGCTGTTTTTAATTGTCATGGGGTGAGGTTCTCTGTTGTTCTTCTTAACCATCGTGTGTTTTGTGTGTGTTTGTTTTGCTATCATTATTATATATATATATATATATATATATATATATATATATATATATATATATATATATATATATATCTTTTTTTATCTGTGATTTTATTTTCGTTTTTTAGGGTCTTTTGATTCACTTTACATTTTTTTATTCCTTTTAATTTCGTGTTTCACTTTTCTGCCTCTTTTAGCTTAGTCTTCTCCCTTTTTTTCTTTCTTTTTTTCCTCTATATCTTCTCTTTATTCTTATTTCACTAATTCTGCTTCCTGTTCCTCCTTCTTCGCCTTGCTCTCTCTTACTATTTCTCCAGTCTCGGTGTTCTTCTCCTCCTCCTCCTCATCCTCCTCCTTCTTCTTTAGCTTTTCCTAATTCTTCTTCTTCCTCTTCTATTTCATCTTCTTCTTCTTCTTCCTCCTTTACCATTTCCTCCCCACCCCCTCCTCCCTCCTCCCTCCTCCTCCTCCTCCTCCACTCCACTCACTCTCCTTCTCTCCCTCCCTTCTTCCTCCTCCTCCTCCCTCCTCCCCCCTCGTCCCTCCTTCCTCCTCCCTCCTTCCTCTCCCCTCTCCCCCCCACTCCCTCCTCCATCTTCCTCCCTCCTTCCTCTTCCTCCTCCTCCTCCTCCCTCCTCCACCACCACTCCCACCTCCATCTTCCTCCCTCTTCCTCTTCCTCCTCCTCCCT
>NW_028234424.1:17301631-17309131 GCF_977035675.1 Penaeus japonicus
GAAGAATGAGGAAGAGGAGGAGGAGGGGCAGGAGGAAGACAAAGATGAAGGGAAATATTAATGATAATAACAATAGTGACAACAACAACAAAAACAATAATAATAAGGATGATAGTAAAAGTAATAATAATAATACCAATAATGATAAAATGCTAAAAAAAAAGAAGACGAATAAGAACAACAACACGCCAACACCAATTACAAAAATAAATAACCCAACAGACCTAGCCTCGAGGCCTGTACTGAATCCGTGTTCTATTAGTTAATAACGCCGCTGAAGGTTAAACCAAGATGGAAAATAAGAAAGAAAACGAAGATCAAGAAGACTTTTTGAGCTGACTTGTAAACGGAGAAGGAAAAGAGGAAGGGAGGAATATATGGCTGAAGGGTGAAGGGTTAAGGGTGATGAAGAGGTGGGGGAAATAAAAAGGAAATTGACTGCTTATTTTGGTAGAGCGCTGTTTGACAACCCGGACATAAGATTCAGTGATATTATTGGCGGGAACGTTTGTTTGATTGCGTGTGCTTGTTTCTCTTTGTGTTTATTTCTATATTTGTTATTATGGTCATTTTTCCATATCTATCTGCCTGTCTATATCTCTATCTATGTAGATATCTATTTATTCTTTGACTTCTTTAAACACGTGTTAATTTCTGTATACGTCTACAGCCACGCAAATATGCACATAAACATGTACAAATCACACGCAAGTACACAATATAGACCCAAAAAAGACGTACACACACACACACACACATACACACACACGTACATGCGTACATCCCCTCCATCCCCCTTCCCCCCGCCCCCACACACACCACCATCACCGCTGCCTACGCACATACACACGCACGCACACACACAGACCCCCAGACATTAATTTACTCTTTCTGCCTATGCCTAAGGCCTCAGTTCGGTAGACCTACGCGTGTGTACAAGCTATTATATGCTGGCATGATGTGTCTCTGCTTTCTGACATCTGCTGAGGTAAGACAGGATGTTAAGGGGGTGGGGGTGGGGGTGGGGGTGGGAGGGTGGAGGGTAGGAGGGTGAATGTGAAGGAGAGGAGGGGGTAGATGGAGGAAGGAGTGGAGGACCAAGGAAGGAAAGGGGGATGGAGTGTGAAGATGGAGGAAGAGTGGAGGAGGAAGGGGAATGGAGTAGGGAGATGAAAGAAGGAGTGGAGGGGGGAGGGAGGGAAGGGGAATGGAGTAGGGAGATGAAAGAAGGAGTGGAGGGGGGAGGGAGGGAAGGGGAGTGGAGTAGGGAGATGAAAGAAGGAGTGGAGGGGGAAAGGAAGGAAAAGGGAGTGGAGTAGGGAGATGAAAGAAGGAGTGGAGGGGGAAGGGAGGGAAGGGGAATGGAGTAGGGAGATGAAAGAAGGAGTGGAGGGGGAAGGGAGGGAAGGGGAGTGGAGGAGGGAGAGGAAAGAAGGAGGGGGGGGAGGGAGGGAAGGGGAGTGGAGTAGGGAGATGAAAGAAGGAGTGGAGGGGGGAGGGAGGGAAGGGGAATGGAGTAGGGAGATGAAAGAAGGAGTGGAGGGGGAAGGGAGGGAAGGGGAATGGAGTAGGGAGATGAAAGAAGGAGAGGAGGGGGAAGGAAGGAAAGGGGAATGGAGTAGGGAGATGAAAGAAGGAGAGGAGGGGGAAGGAAGGAAAGGGGAATGGAGTAGGGAGATGAAAGAAGGAGTGGAGGGGGAAGGGAGGGAAGGGGAATGGAGTAGGGAGATGAAAGAAGGAGTGGAGGGGGAAAGGAAGGAAAAGGGAGTGGAGTAGGGAGATGAAAGAAGGAGTGGAGGGGGAAGGGAAGGAAAAGGAAGTGGTGTAGGGAGATGAAAGGAGTGGAGGGGGAAGGAAGGAAAAGGGAGTGGAGTAGGGAGATGAAAGGAGTGGAGGGGGAAGGGAGGGAAGGGGAATGGAGTAGGGAGATGAAAGAAGGAGTGGAGGGGGGAGGGAGGGAAGGGGAATGGAGTAGGGAGATGAAAGAAGGAGTGGAGGGGGAAGGGAGGGAAGGGGAATGGAGTAGGGAGATGAAAGAAGGAGTGGAGGGGGAAAGGAAGGAAAAGGGAGTGGAGTAGGGAGATGAAAGAAGGAGTGGAGGGGGAAGGGAGGGAAGGGGAATGGAGTAGGGAGATGGAAGAAGGAGAGGAGGGGAAGGGAGTGAAGGGAGATGGAATAGGGAGGTGAAGGGAGGGATGAAGGAGATGGGGGATGGTGAGGGTGGGATAGGGGTACAAGAGGAGGCCGCGTGGGAGGGGGAGGGTGTTGAAAGGAAAGAGGGCCACCCACCAAACCCCCCCCTACCACGAGCCTGGCCCGTAGACCAAGCCACACACCCGCCACCCCGCCCGGGGGTGCCTATGTATCACGTTCGCAGCGCTGGATTCCCCCGCTTCCAGAGGACCAGATAGCTATGCCCATGCCCTATCCCGCTCAACCGCTCGAAGCATGATGTGGGCATGTAAGCGATGGCACCGCCCCACATCCTCTTAACTTTAAGAGGATGATGATAATCAAAATCATCATTATGGTAACATGCCTAAAGTAAAAAATAAATAAATAAATAAAATAAAAAGATAAAAAATAATAAAAATAAAAAATAGAAAAACATATATATATTTATTCTGTATATATATATATATATATATATATATATATTATATATATATATATAATATATATATACATATATATAAGATATGTATATTTGATAACGAAATAATAATTTAAAATCAGTATACAAAAAGCAAAGAGAACAAACAGAAATAGCTCACGGCGTTATATAAATGACGGATATAATAAAATTCAGAATTATGTAACTGTTTCACAACAACTCCCGCTATCCCCTGCCCCTCTCCCCCCACCCCCGTCCCCCTCCCAACCGCCCCAGTCGTGGACGACTCGAAACACGGGATCCAGCTGACGTGACGGCCGTAAACGTAGTGAGGGAGTGAGAGAGAAAGAGAAAGAGAGAGAGGAAGAGAGAGAGAGAGAGAGTTAGAAAGAGAGAGAGAAAGAGAGAGAGAGAGAGAATTAGAAAGAGAAGAAAGAAAAAAGGAAGGTAGAAGGGACACAAAGAGGAGGGGACAGGGAAATGGTAAAGTGAGAGAGAGGAGGGAGAAAGAGAGAGAGAAAAAAAGAGAAAGCGAGAGAGGAGGGAGAAAGAGAGAAAAAGAAAACAAGAGAAAGAGAGAGAATGGGGGCGGTGGAAGAAGTTAAAATAGAAGAGGAAGATCAAATGAGAGTAGCGATAGAAGGGTGCGTAATAGGAGGACAAACTAAGGCCAATATATTATATAAATATACATATATATATGGTTATATATTAAATATTGATATATAAATATATATATATATATATATATATTTATAATATATATATATTATAGTATATAGAGAGAGAGAGAGAGAGACCAGAGTGTGAGGAGAGAGATGAGGAGAGAGAGAGAGAAGAGAGAGGTGGTGAGGGTGTGTTGTATGATATATATATACATATATATATATATATATATAATATATATATATATATAGAGGAGAGAGAGAAGGTGAAGAGGGAGAGAGAAGATTGAGAGGAAGAGAGAGGAGAGAGAGGAGGAGAGGAGAGAGAGGAGAGAGATGGAGAGAGGAGATAGAAGGACACCCCCCCGGGAAGAGGGGAGGATGAGATGGAGAGAGGGAGAGAGAGAGGAGGAGAGGAGATGAGAGGAGATGTAATTATGTGTTGTTTATATATATACATTTATATTATATATATTATATATTATATATATATATAGAAGAGAGAGGAGAGAGAGAGAGTCGGAGAGAGAGAGAGAGAAGGGAGAAGGAGAGAGGAGATGAGGAAGAGAGAGAGAGAGAGAGAGAGAGAGAGAGAGAGGGAAGGAGAGAGAGAAGAAAGAGAAACGAGTTTGTCGCTGATCAGAGCCTATAAAGAAGGTGAAGATATGCAAATGAGATCATTCGATAGGTCAGTTTGCATTTACAAACAACGGGCGCGAGCATAAAACGTTTTACTGTTGAATATTGGTCGATCTACAGCTGACGAAATTTGGCTTAAGAAATCTTTACTATTCTATTTTACTTTTTTTTTTTTTTTTTTTTTTTTTTTTTTTTTTTTTTTTTTTTTTTTTTTTTTTTTTTTTTTTTTTTTTTTTTTTTTTTTTTTTTTTTGCCTCTATTTCTTTTTCTTCCTCTGTTTCTTCTTGGTACCTCATATTCTTATTTTTTCTCTTGCTCCTCTTTATCCTCTATCTCCTTTTAGTTTTTCTTTTTCCTCCTCTTCTTCCTCCTTTATCATTTTCTTTCTTGTCTTCTTCATCTTCCCCTCCACCTCCTTCCTTAGATTTTTTTTTTTTTTTTTTTTTTTGTCATTCTCCTTATTTCTTCCATTCTTCCTTTCTTGCCTTCTCGCCTCCTTTGTTTTTTTTTTTTTTTTTTTTTTTTGTCATTCTCCTTATTTCTTCCATTCTTCCTTTCTTGCCTTCTCGCCTCCTCCTCCTTCTTAATCTTTCTATTCTTCCTCTCCTCCTCCTTCTTCTCCATCATCCTCCATCTTCTCCCTCATCCTCTTCCTCTTTTAATTTCCTCTCATCCACCCCCTTATTTCTCCCATTCTCCCTCTCTCGCCTTCTTCCTTTCTCGTATTCTTTACCGTTAGACCAAACAACCTCAACCTACTTCTTCAATTATGCTTATTCCTTCTTTCGTCACCGTCTCCTTTCCTTAATGCATACTCATCTTTTCCTTTTTTTTATCAACACAAGACCATCTGCTCTTCTTGTTTCGTGTTGTTTTTTTTTGTTGTTGTTTTTTTTTTTTTTGTCTTTTCTTAACTTCTCACCCCACCCCCACCCCACCCCCTTCATTCATTGCGAAATCGCGTTTTTTTTTTTTTCTTTCTTTCTTTTTTTTTTGCTTGCTTGCTGTATGCTTATTATTGTATTTTCTTAACCCACCCGGACTTTTAAAAAAGTCTTCTCTCCCCCCTCCATTCCCTTGCCTGTTTTCATCACCAAAACCTCTTTATCTCTTCCTCCCCCCCTCCCCCCCTCCCTTCCCTTTCATCACCTACACCTTTTCGTCTCTCTCTCTCTCTACCTTTTCATCACTAGAGTCTATTCAACCCTCCCCCCCGTGCCACTTCCCTCCTGACATTCCCCTTCCCCTTTCCCCCTTTCATTCCTCCTCCCCTTCCTCCTTACATTCCCCTTCCCCTTTCCCCCTTTCATCCCCCCTCCCTTTCCCTCCTTTGACTCCCCTTCCCCTTCCCTCCTTTCACTCCCCCTCCCCCCTTTCCCCTTTTCACTCCCCCTCCCTTTCCCCCCTTTCATTCCCCTTCCCCTTCCCCCCTTTCATTCCCCTTCCCCTTCCCCCATTCACTCCCCCTCCTTTTCCCCCATTCACTACCCCTGCCCTTCCCCCCATTCACTCCCCCTGCCCTTCCTCCCATTTACTCCCCCTGCCCTTCCCCCCATTCACTCCCCGTGCCCTTCCCCCCATTCACTCCCCCTCCTTTTCCCCCATTCACTGCCACTGCCCCCCCCCATTCACTCCCTCTCCCGTTTCCCGTCCCTTTCCCCTCTTCACCACCAACACTACCATCATATCTCCCCCCACCCCTTCACCCCATCCCCCTCCCACCCCTCTTCACCACCCAAAAAAACACCATCTTCATCTTTCCTCGCTGCATACATATCATCACCATCCTCTACCCCCCCCCATCCCAAATCACCCTAACCCCCCTCCTCTCCTCACCCCCCCCCCCCCTTCCTCCTCTCCCCCCCCCGCCCCCCCCACCTTACATGGGCCGCCTTTTAAGATATTCACAAGATGTTTCTCCCGTTGTGTTATGGCGGCGATGGGTGTCGTATTTCTCGTCTTTATTGTCTATTCTCGTTTCTTTCTTTCTTTCTCTCTCTCTCTTTACGTATATATATATATAAATATATATATATATATATTATATATTATATATATTATATATATGTATATATGTATATATGTATATATATATGTATATATATATATGTATATATATATACATATATATATGTATATATATATATATATAAATATATATATATGTATATATATATGTATATGTATATATATATATATATATATATATATATATTATATATATATATATATCATATATTATATATATATTATATATATGTGTATATATATTTTTCTTATTTTTCTTCTTCTTCTTTCTTTTTCTTTTTTTCTTTTTTCTTTCTTTCTTGTTTGTTTTTTCTTTATTTTTTTATTCTTTTTTTCTTTCTTTTCTTAACTTCGTTGTTTATTTCGCTTTCTCCTTCGTTAGTGTGTGCCATTTGGAACGAGAGGGAGGGAGGGAGTGAGTGGCAAAAGGGGGGGGGGATGAATGAATGAATAAAGTGAAAATGAAGACAAAAGGGAAAAATTATTAGAGGAAAATTATTAAGGACAAAAATGATAACACTGATTATGATTATGATAACAACGATGATTTAAAAGTAACTATAATGACAACAGCAATGATAAAGATAATCATAGTAATATAAAGATGGTAATAATAACAGTAACAATTATAGTGATACAAAGGATGATAATAATGATAATGATAAGAATAATAGGAATGATAATGATAAAGTGATAATCATCATCATAATCATAATGAGGAGAGAGAACGTGATAATGATTAATATAAATGATAATGATAATAAGAACAATAATAATGATAATGATGATTATAATAACAATACTATTACTACTAATAATAATAAGTAGATGGTTGGTCTTCAGAGATGTATGGATTCTGACTTTCATTTTCAGTTGGTCCGTTTTTTTATTTCTCTCTTCCTCTCTTATTCTTTTATTCCTATTTGTTGTGGTTGCTGGCTTGTCTTCGGTAAATAAGAATGGATAGCCGGATAGGTGATAGAGGACGAATAAAACGAGGAGGAAGAACGGTGGAGAAAAAGACAAGGAGAAGAAGGAAGATGGAGAAGGAGATGAAGAAGAAGAGGTAAGGGGAGGATAGATGGATAGGAAGCTTGATTATAGATTCGTAGGCATAGAGGATAGGGAAAATATTTAGAGAGAGGATAGAAGAATATGGATGAACAGATGAATACAAAAATATGGAGATTAATGTAGATAGATATATAGATATAAATATAAATAAATACGTATAGATTAAGATACAAATATGAAGATAGATGCATATGAATATATAGAAATAAACAGAGACGGATAAATGAATAAAGAGATGAATCAATATATGGAAGGAGATAGAGATAGATTGAAACAGACGACGAGAAAATAACAAAAGGTTTTGCATCTCGTGAGAGAGAGAAAAAAAATGAGGTTCATCTTCACCCAAGCTCGTGACGTTCTCCCGTCTCCTTTGGACTCGCTCACTCACTCTTCCTCTTCGACCCCCTCTGGCAATGACCATGCTGGGTCGAGGCAGGGTGACCTCCCGCCTCTCCCCCTGGCTTGACCTTGCCTGAG
>NW_028234424.1:17321631-17324131 GCF_977035675.1 Penaeus japonicus
TCATTATCGCATTCATCAACTAACTCATTTGTTTCACTCATACACATTCATCTACGTTCCATTTAGCTCATGTGGAAAGGCAATGCAATTTTTTCTCTTCCAAATTAGGGTACTTTTTTCTAATCTTGCCACTCGCTGTTCGCATATTTTACGTGTCATACTGTCGACCGCAAGTGTATTTATTTATTTATTTGTTTATTTATTTTTTTGCTCTGGTTTGGATGGGAAAATGGACGGTTGACAGTTATTTTTTTTTTCTTTCGCGTTTGTTTGCCTGATTTCTAGATGTTGTATTTGTGTTGCTGTTATTGTATCTTAGTGGACTTATGGTGTTTGTTTTCTTTTGTATCATCGTTATCGTTATCATTCAATTTTTGGTATTACTCACTATTTGTAATACTAGTTGGTATCATTTCATTGTCATCTTAATCGTCTTTATCGTTTTTATCATTATTGTCGTCATTATACCCACTAGCATTTCCATTATTACCAATCATTATATAACGATTATAATGAGGATATTTCTCTCTCTCTGTCTCTCTCTCTCTCTCTATATATATATATATATATATATATATATATATATATATATATATATATATATATACATATATATATGTATATATATTTCTCTATGTCGGTCTGTCTGCCTGTCTGTCTACTCTCTCTCTATCTATCTATCTCTCTATGCAATTTCACTTTCAGTCATTTTTATCGAACGGGTAAACTAATGAAAAAAATAAAAAAATAAAAAATAAAAACAATGAAAACATAAAGGAAATAAGTGAAGGGGAGAATAAAGATCAGGAAAAAAAATATCGAAGCGTTTCAAATCCGATCTGATCGCGCAAATAAAAAAGATATAAGTATTCCAGTACCCACTACTTTTTGTTCCGATCCGGTCTTATCTTCCAATATCCTTTTCATATGCTGAACAGAGCGGTTATGGCATCCGGCTATGGTTCCTATTATGATCAATTACCATAGCAAGTGTTCCTCTCCTGCCCTGTGGCGTTGAAGAAATTGTTCCAGTGTATTTATGTATATATACGAGCGTTGGTCTCGGTCGTATAGAAAGAATTGATAATGGTATAGGTATATGTAATGGGTAATAATGATTGTGTTTATGAGGAGGTGAAAGTGATAGAGAGTGAGGGGGAGGGAGGGAGGGAGAATGAGAGAGAGAGAGGGATGGGGGGGAAGAGGGAGGGAGAATGAGAAAGAGTGAGAGATGTAGAGAGGAAAAGGAGTGAGAGAGAAAGTTGAAAAAATAGAAAGAGATAGAGAGACAACAAACATTCAGAGAGAAAGAAAAGAGAGAGAGAAACAGACAAACATTCAGAGAGAAAAAAAAAGAAAGAGAGAGACAGAAACAGACATACATCCAGAGAGAGAGAGAAAGAGAGAGAAAGAAACAGACAAACATCCACAGAGAGAGAGAGAGAGAGAAACAGACAAACATCCAGAGAGAGAGAAAGAGAAAAAGAGAGAAAGAAACAGACAAACATCCAGAGAGAGAGAAAGAGAAAAAGAGAGAAAGAAACATATAAACATCCAGAGAGAGAGAAAGAAGCAGGCAAACATCCAAAGAGAGAGAAAGAGAAAAAGAGAGGACGAAACAGACATCCAGAGAGAGAGAAAAAAAAAAGAGAGAACTAAACAGACAAACATCCAGAGAGAGAGAGAGAGAGCATCGTGGGGAAGCCGACCCACTTATCTTCCTGCCGAGATGACCTCAGCTTCTTACGTTCCATCTTCAGGTCACGTCTGCTCATCCCTTTAAATTATTGCCCCATCCCGAGGCATCCTGCGTAATCATTTATTGAGTCGTTGTGTGTGTGTTTGCGTGCTATTTGAGGGGGTGGGGAGGGGGGAAACAGGGATTGTGTGTGTGTTGCAGGAGCGGGTGGGGGAGGGGGAGGAATTGTTTGTGTTTGTGTGTGTGTTGCAGGGACGGGAATGGGGTTCGGAGAGGTTGTGTGTGTTTGTGTACTTTTTGAGAGGTTGGGAGGGGGAGGGGGGAGGGGTTGTGTGAGTTTTGAGGGGGTGGGAGAGGGGTTGGGTGTGTTTGTGTGCGTTTTGAGGGGGTAAGAGGGGGTGGGGGTGTTGTGCGTGTTTGTGTGCGTTTTGTGGGATTAGAGGAGGGGAAGGTGTTTGTGTGTGTTGCAGGAGGGGTGGGTGAGGGGGGGTGTAGTTTTGCGTGTTTGTGTGCGAGTTGCGAGGGCGGGTGGAAGGGACGGGTTGTTTGCGATTGTGTGTGTGTTGCGGGGGCAGGTGGGGAGGAAAGGAGTTGTGGTTGAATGCGTGTTGCGGGGGAGCGAGGGGGTAGGGGGGAGGGAGCCTGTATGTGATTGTGTGTTTGTTTCTTATGGAATTAATATGGCAACTATCTTTTGGAATGCTTGTTAAAGATAAAATAACATTTCTTTTATAACTATTGAGATTGATGTCGTTATCACTATCATTGTTATTGAGATTAAGATAATGTTTGTTTATTCAT
>NW_028234424.1:17339131-17341631 GCF_977035675.1 Penaeus japonicus
TGTGTGTGTGTGTGTGTGGGTGTGTATGGGGGAGAGGAAGTGAAATGAAGACATTCTTTACCATTCTAAGGTACATTTTTTCTCACAACTTTCTTTGAATGTGTAAACCTTAACCTTTTTGACTGCTTTTTGTTGTTGTTGTTATTCTTGACTGATGGTCAATAGGAATTTATTGCAACTGATATAACCGTAATAATTACTAGGATATCAACAATGATAATGATGCTATTACAGATGATAAAAGGGGTGAAAATAATTGCAATCATGATAATAATGATAGTAATATTGTTAACAAAAATCATTTTTATCATCAGTTACATTTATAGTTCTGAATTACGACTCTTTATCCGAAAATAAAATATTGATGAATGTATTCAGGCATAACGGTCATTTCTAAAGATATTACAGTTTATTTTGTGCATGTGACTACAGTACAGTCAAAAAAAGAAAAGAAAATAAAAGAAAGAAAGAAAAAATAACATATATTTCTACAATTTTACAATTAATCAAATAAATCAAATAAATCTACGTATTCATTTATTGTCTCCCAATTTCATCAACTCAGTATTCATTCATCCATTGGTGTATTCATCCATTGATTTCGTTGGCGCAGGATTCATCGTTTTCTTCGTGGTATATCAGCTGATTCTATTCCGTTTTCTTCGTGGTATATCAGCTGATTCTGTTCCGTTTTCTTCGTGGTATATCAGCTGATTCTGTTCCGTTTTCTTCGTGGTATATCAGCTGATTCTGTTCCGTTTTCTTCGTGGTATATCAGCTGATTCTGTTCCGTTTTCTTCGTGGTATATCAGCTGATTCTTTTCCGTTTTCTTTGTGGTATATCAGCTGATTCTGTTCCGTTTTCTTCGTGGTTTATCAGCTGATTCTGTTCCCTTTTCTTCGTGGTATATCAGCTGATTCTGTTCCGTTTTCTTCGAGGTATATCAGCTGATTCTGTTCCGTTTTCTTTGTGGTATATCAGCTGATTCTGTTCCGTTTTCTTCGTGGTATATCAGCTGATTCTTTGGCATTATTCTTGTGGTTCAAAGGGCTTTCCTGGTTGCTCGACTGACCCGCCCTTTGCCGTCCAGTCGAGGAAGGAACCGCGGTACAGCCTGTGGAAAAGGGACGAAAAGTTACGTATTAGGTCGTGGTAGTCGTGATGGGGGTGTGGGAGAAGGGAGTGGAGGGTGGGGGAGTAGGGGGTCGGGTTTGTTGATGGAGTTTTCTTTCTCATTTTCGTTCATATGTATAGATTTTAAGGTGTATGGTTGTATAGAGAAATTTGGAGGGAAAGATGTCAATGTGCGTATATATATGAATGTATTCGCAAAGCATGTAGCAACACACGATCGAACATCAACACGTATACACAACAACAGGTACATATATATATATATATATATATATATATATATATATATATATATATGTGTGTGTGTGTGTGTGTGTGTGTGTGTGTGTGTGTGTGTGTGTGTGTGTGTGTGTGTACATCCACACTTCCACATATATACACATTACTCCCCAAATAAACACATACAAATATACCCCCTTCCCCACACTGTCAGTAATTACTATTCACGATACACGAGTCCCTTCACCCCCCCCCCTTATCCCTCCCTCCACCTCATTCCCACCCCATCCCCACCAAAAAAAAAAAAAAAATAAATAAATAAAAAAATTAATACAAAAAAAAGGCAAACAAACACGTCATGAAACATCAAAACCCTGAAAAAAACTAAATAAAACAAAATCTAAAATAAATAAAAAATCATCCCCCCCCTCGTACCTGTGTTTGGAGAATCCCCTGTTTTTGAGCGTCTCGTGGGCGATGCCAACCCTCCTCCCGGATCTACAGGTGATGACCAGCTTCTCGTCATCCGGCCGAAACTTGGCGAAGCCGTATTTCTTCTGGAAGTCTGCCTCGCTCATGTCCAGAGCTGCTTCGAGTTCCTGGACTGTGGGTGGGGGTGGGGGTGGGGGTGGGGGGCGTTGAGTTTGGTTGGTGAGGCTGGTGTGGGGATTCAAATACGCAAACATACACACGCTCATACGCACGCACACACACACGCACACGCATATGCACAAGCACACGCGCGCGCACACACACACACACACACACACACGCACACACACACACACACATAATATATAATATAATATATATATATATATATATATATAATATATATAATATAATATATATATATGTATTTCCTATATATATTATGATACATTTATATATATATGTGATTTCTATATATATTTATACATTTATATATATAGGTATATGTAATCTGTATATATATAATATAATATCTTTATATATATAATTAATATATATATATCATAATATAATACATATCATACATATATTCTGCATACATATATACACACTATATTTATTCAACCCTCCACCATCCCAACCCACACATCACACCATACACCCACACACACACACACTCACACACACACACACACCCAATATATATAGTAAATA
>NW_028234424.1:17369131-17371631 GCF_977035675.1 Penaeus japonicus
GAAGAAGAAGAAGAAGAAGGAGAAGAAAAGTAAGATGAAGAAGATGGAGAAGAGGAAATGGAAGAAGAAAAGAAGATGAATAATGATAAAAAGAGGAAGTAGGAGAAGACGAAGAAGAAGAAGAAGAAATAAAAATGATAAGAAGAATTAGAAGAGGAAGGAGAAAAGAAGAAGAAAAAAAGAGGATGAAAAAGACGGAATAATGAGGAAAATACGACGCTGAAGAAGAAGAAGAAGAAAAGAAAAAGAAAATTCAGAAGCAAAGCAACAACAAAAAGGAAGGAAGAATAGAGAAGAATATGAAGAAGAGGAGGAAGAGGGAGATGGAGATAGAAGGAGGAGAAATAAAAGAAGGAAGAGGAAAAAGAAAGAAGAAGTAGAAGAAGAAAAAAGAAGAGGAAAAAGAAGAAGAAGGAGAAGAAGAAAAAAAGAGGAAGAGGAAGAAGATGAAAAAGAAAAAGAGGAAGAAGAAGAAGAAGAAGAAGAATAGGACGTAGAAGAAAAAAGAGAAGAGGAAGAAGAAAAAAAAGATGAATAAAGATGGGAAGAAAGAAGAAGAAGAAGAAAAAAAGAAGAAAAGGGAGAAGAAAAAAAAGAAGAAGAGGAAGTAGAAGAAAAGAAAAAAGAAGAGGAAGAAGAAGAAGAAAAAGAAAAGAAATTGAAGAAGAAGAAGAAGAAGAAAAAGAACACAAATAGAAATGAAAGAAAGAAAGAAGAAGAAAAGAGGATGAAAAAATGAAGAATAAATAAGAACGAGCAGAGAGAGGAAAGGACACATCAACACGAGACCTCCGCTTCTAGTATCAGTGCAATAATGATGATGCAATGAACACGATGATAACTGTTTCCTAATCCCGTATTACGTCTCATGATAATGAATAATCAATGTGCATGCAAGCTGCTGTGTTGAATTTATGGAACCATATATTTTTAAAGTCTTGGCAACACAAATGAAGATGTAGATTTATAGGGAAGAGGAAATGGGAGGAGGAGGGAGGACGGGAGGAAGGGAGGGGTGGGAGGGGAGGGGAGGGGGGTTGGGGGTTGGGAGGGAAGTAGGGGGTAGGGAATGGGGGGAGGGAGAGGGAGATGGTATGGGGGATGGAGGAGGGAAGGGGGGTTGGGAGGGAGAGAGAGAGGGAGAGGGAAGGGGGGTTGGGAGGGAGAGAGAGAAGGAAGGGGAGAGGGAAGGGGGAGGGGCGGGAGAGGGAGAGGGATAGAGAGAAAAGACGATAATCATAAAATAAATAAAATCGCCCCACCCCCCCTTGCAACAAACACGCGTGTACCCCCTGCCATTGACATGCCATAGGGAGTCCCATTTGTTGCCAGGAAATACATATTAAGGGAAGGGAGTAGCACCCTTTCACTCCCCCCCCTCCCCCTTCCCCTTCCCCCTTTGGTCTCCTATCTTTTGTCTTTTCTCTCAATCTTTATGTTTCTCTTCTTTTCACTTTTCTCTTCTATTCTCTCTCTCTCTCCTTTCTCTCTCTTTCTCTCTTTCTCGGTCTCTCTCTCTTTCTCTCTCTCTCTTACTCTCTTTCTCTCTCTTTCTCTCTCTCTCTCTTTGTCTGCCTCTCTTTGTCTTTCTCTTTCATTCTCTCTCTCTTTCTTTCTCACTGTTTCTCTTCTCTGTCTATTTCTCTCTCTTTGTCTGTCTCTCTTTGTCTTTCTCTTTCATTCTCTCTCTCTTTCTTTCTCACTGTTTCTCTTCTCTCTCTATTTCTCTTTCTCTTTCTCTCTCACTCTTTGCATCCCTCTCCCCCAACCCCTCTCTCTCTCATTTTCTCTCTCTTTAAATCTCTCTCTCTCTCTCTCTCTCTAACTCTCTCTCTCTCTCTCTTTCTCTCTCTTTCTTTGTCTGTCTCTCTTTGTCTTTCTCTCTCATTCTCTCTCTCTCTTTCTTTTTCGCTGTTTCTCTTCTCTCTCTATTTCTCTTTCTCTCCCCCAACCCCTCTCTCTCTCATTCTCTCTCTCTCTCTCTCTCTCATTTTCTCTCTCTCTCTCTCTCTCTCTCTCTCTCTCTCTCTCTCTCTCTCTCTCTCTCTCTCTCTCTCTCTCTCTCTCTAACTCTCTCTTACTCTCTTTCTCTCTCTCTCTCTCATCTATCTCTCTCTCATTCTCAATCATTCCCCAACTGTATCTGCCTGCCTTCCTGTCTCTCCTCCTACCCATCTATCTATCAGTCTCTCCTTCGACTCAGCTGCCATGCTGTCGCTCAGATCGATCTGTTTTTTTACTACCCCTTACCGTGCATGTGTCCGCCTCTCCTTCCTCATTATAGTCTTACACACCCTTGATGTTCACAGCACGCAATTCTCTCTCTCTCTCTCCCTCGGTATCACTTGCTGTTTCATTTGCTGTTTCACTTGCTGTTTCATTTGTTGTTTCATTTGTTGTTTCATTTGCTGTTTCACTTGCTGTTTCACTTGCTGTTTCACTTGCTGTTTCACTTGCTGTTTCATCCTTGGAAATTAATGTCTTGTTATATAGATAATGG
>NW_028234424.1:17394131-17396631 GCF_977035675.1 Penaeus japonicus
GAAATCTTACAACAACATAACAACACAAAAAGCCTAGTGGAATAATATATATATATATATATCCATATATAGATCTATATTTATACTAGATATATATATATATATATATATATTTTTATGCGTCTGGCTTGTATATCATTATACAGTTTTATATATATTACTAGATATATATTAGTATATATATATATATATTATTATAGCTATATATTCGTAGATTATATATATATTCTATACATATGTGCGTTGTGTGTGTATATATATATATACAGTATATTATATATATATACTATACTATATATATATATATAGTATATACTATATTATATATGTATATATATATATATATATATATATATATATATATATATATATATATATATATATATACGAAAATTTACGAATGTATGGAGTTTGCGTGCCAATAACTAGGCGCAGTTAACAGTCACGCTAACTGTGACCTTATTTCTAAGACCTAAAATGATGCATTTTCGAAATACGTTTGGGTGGAAAGATATGTGTGATAATTATAACAATGATGATGATAACTGGTGAATGGTGGTTATGATGATTTTGATAAATAGTGGTTATTATGACCGTGACAGTTTTAGTGAGGGTAGTGTTAGGAACAATAAATGAAAGACAGTGTGTAATAATGTTGGGAATGATAATTTTTGATACATAGCAGTAGTAGCATTGCTGCTATAGAAGTAACAAAAGATGATGATAACAATGATAATAAAAATGATGAAAACTGATAGCAATACTGTTCAGTATATACATGATATCACTCTTTTAATGCTGTCTATCTGTTTGTTTCAGTGAATGCGTGAACTGCCTATCATGTGTGCATGTTATCCGACTTTCACTTTAATTCTCCCTCTCTCTCTTTCTCTTTCTCTCTCTCTCTCTCTCTCCTTTTCTCTTTCTTACCCTCTCTCTCTCTTTCTCTCTCCCTTTCTCTTTCTCCCCCTCTCTCTCTCTTTATCTCTCTGTCTCTCTTTAACTCTCTCTTTCTCTCCCTCTCTCTTTCTCTCTCTTCTCTCTCTCTCTCTCTCTCTCTTCTTTCTCTCCCTCTCTCCCTTATTTTCCCCTCTTTCATTCTCTTTCTCTCTCTCTCCCTCTCTCTCTCGTACTTTCTACTCTCTCTCTCTCTCTCTCTCTCTCTCTCTCTGTTCTGTTCTCATTCTCTCTCTCGTGCCTCTCTCTCTTTCTCCTCTTTCTCTTTCTCTCTCTCTTTTTGTCTCTTTTTCTCTTTGTCTCTTTCTCTCTTTCTCTTTTTGTCTCTTTCTCCTCTTCTCTCTCTCTCTCTCTCTCTCTCTCTCTCTCTCTCTCTCTCTCTCTCTCTCTCTCTCTCTCTCTCTCTCTCTCTCTCTCTCTCTCTCTCTCTCTCTCTCTCTCTTTATCTCTTTATCTCTCTGATATTATCATCATTACCACAATCGTTATTACAATTATAATAATCATCGTGGCTATTCCTGTCATTATTTCACTATCATCACCATCATTATCATCATCATCATTAGTATTATCATCATACCTACCATTATCATTATTATCATCAATATCATAATCATTATCAATTCCAGTATTATCATTATGATTATCCTTTATTGTTTTCATTACAGTTATCATCACCATTGAGAGAAAAGTGATGAAATAAAATAGCAATAATAATTAATAATGATAACAATGATAAGTAATGTTAACAAATATGATAATGATAATGATGATAATGATAATAATAATAATAACAATTAATGTTAACCTATATGATAACAATAATGATGATAATGATAATAATTTACAATCAATGCTATTAAGAACTAGGAAATTATTGAACTGATAAATTTGTGAATAAAGATTTTAAATAAAGTATTTTTAATTGCTTTCTTTTTTATTCTTATAGTCTTGTTTATATGAAATAAAGAAATTGATGATGGATGAAATTATTAAAAAGTGAATTAATATATTCTGTTAAATAGTCCTTTTGATTGTTGTTAGCTATAACAGTAATGATGATAATGATAAGAATGATAAATGTAATAAGGATAATTATGAAAATAATAATTATGATGATGATAATGATTGAAATGTTAATTATAATGATGATGATAATAATACTGCCAAAAAAAAAATAAAAAATATGATGATAATGATAATAGTATTAGTAAAAGAAATAGCAATAAGAATGACAAAGATGATAATAATGCCAATGATAGAAATAACAGTGATAATGATAGTATTAGTAGTATTATCAACAATAAGGATATTTATCTATAATAATGATAATAGTAGCAGTAGTAGTAACAGTAGTAATTATGATGATAAAAATTATGATAGTGTAAATAACAATAGTATTAGTAGTAGCAATAATTGACATAATAATAATGACGATGATAACAATAACAAAAATGATGATGATGACGATTATTATACGAATAATGATGATAATAATAATGCCAATCAATATATCATATCTCATTCCTTACATGTGTCTTAT
>NW_028234424.1:17400230-17402730 GCF_977035675.1 Penaeus japonicus
AATTGCAAGCCTCTCCCACCACCTCCATCCCCTCCCCTTCCTTGCACAGCACCTCATCTCTCCCATCTATTTCTCTGCAAACTAAATCTCTCGTGTACGAAAATTCCAGTTAACCACCTATCCCCCGAAGCAGTCCTTGTGACAATCAAATAATAGTGATCATATTATCTTACTTCAGCTTAACCTCGATGAATTCAATGCGCACGGGCTCCTGGTACTCAGATGGTAGGGTACAGATCGAGCCCCCGTCAAGTGCCCGTGAGATTCCAACTGTCACCTGGCGGTTTACTGACGTACTGGGCACTCTGCGTTGGGTAAACCAAGCTCAGTCGAGTCAAACTCGTTGGCTAACATTCTCATCACGATCAGCACACGCTGCACAGGCGGGCTCGCGTCACTTCATACAAGCCCGGCGTAGCATCTGCTCCGCAAATCAGGCTTATCTTATTCCGTAGTGCGCACGAATAAGTTCTTTCTTACTTAACCTCTGACATGATCTAATAGAAGCTATCTAGTAATTTTTTTATAGGATTCTCTCTCAGGAGTGAATAGATTTGTATGTTGTTGTGTGGAGATTAGATTGATATAAGATTTTTTAGGTAGATAGATAGATAGATAGATTAGAGAGAGAAGAGAGAGAGTGAGAGAGAGGATTGATGAGGGTGAAGGTTAGATAGGTATTCAACGCCGATCCTGAATATATAGATTAAAAAAATAGTACACACACACAAATCTTATTGGTAATAACGATGACATAAGAGATAAAAAGAAATGAGAAGAGGGGAGGGGGGGAAGGGATTTTATAATGCATAGACAAGTAAACGAGGAGGCAAATAAAAGAACGAAGACGAAAGGTAGAAGAAGAAGGGGAAATAGACAAGAAATAGACTAATATATATATAATGATAAACATTGTATATATACTTAAAAATAGTTTATTGAAACTATGTAAATATCTACATGTGAAAATTCAAATATGTATATTTACTATATACATAACTACGTTACCCTCTCCTAAATAACAGTATAGCAAAAAAGGACTCCAGGAGGGTGCGATTGTTTTAATTTCATTTTTCAAGTAATACTTCTACAAAGATTATATATATGATTATCATTATAATATATACTAATCATATTAATTATATGATTACAATGTTAGTTATGTTTTAAATTATCATTGACGAAAACCAAAAAACATTTAATTTCAAAATGGTTTACACTTAACAGTGCATTACGACCCAATAAGGATAATAAACTCATAATTGGGAGGAAAAACAGACAAGCAGTTAGGGTATCGTTTTCAATAAGAATAAGTAACCTGTAGCGTATTTTATTCTTGACGAAAATTTGAAATATTATGGCAAGTACACAATCTGAAATATTTTTTTTTTTGCATAGTAAAAAATAAATATGTATAAAATGGCTACCTGATGACCCTATCCAAATACAAAGCTAACATCAAATATATTATTTCCCAAATTACACTAAACTATTCATAACTACATCTTTTTCAGCTATTGCAGAACAGGAAAAAAAGGAAGACATCTACACAGAAAAAGACTCTTTCATTGATCACAATTCACTGGCTACCTTCAAGTCGTGTTTTAAATAGGAGGTGTAAAATATTCAGCTTTATATATTAACCATTCAAATTCAAATTATGGGACAAGAAGAGAGAGAGCTATGAAAAAGCTTATTCCCTGACTTCTAGCTGGTTGATAGAGGGTTCATGATACTGAAATCGTGATAGCTTAATCATCTTTCAACTTCATTTTTCCCTGCCACTTATTCTCTCTGTTTGTTGCATATTTGTTTATTAAAACTCATGCGAGAGAGGCGGCGCGAGAGAGACCGAGGGAGAGGAGGGGGAAAGAGAACCAGATTGAGGGGAGAGAGAGAGACGGGAGGAGTAGGGGAGCTAGAGAGAGAGCGAGGGAGGAGAGAGCGACGAGAAGCGAGAGAGAGGCAGAGATGAGAGAGAAAGGCGCAGAGAGAGAGAGAGAAGAGAGAGGGAGAGCAGCGAAAGGAGAGAGAGAGTAGAGAGAGAGAAGAGAGAGTAGAGAGACAGGAGAGAGAGAGAGAGAGAGGGAGAAGAGGCGAGCGAGAGAGCGAGAATAGGGGCGGGGAGATAGAGAGAGAGAGAGATACACAAAAGGAGAGTGAGAGACAGAGAAATAGATCAAAAGAGAATGTTCAAATAACGAAATCTTTTCATATGTCTTCGTTACTCACAATTAAAAAAACACACCATAGGTACTTTATTTCATATATATGTTGTGTCTGTATATACGGTAGTTGTTTTTATGGTTATTTGACTTAGCATTTAGCTTTAAAACAGAAATGGTTTCAAATCGCTCATTTAATAAGAATCTCTCTTTCATATCACGTTAAAATATTTCTCGAGACTTTCCTATACTTTTTTAAAATTAAAATTTTCAGCGTTCAGAAACAAATCTTCACAACCAAAAAATTGTCTGCAAATCAATATTCCTGGACTGAA
>NW_028234424.1:17415230-17422730 GCF_977035675.1 Penaeus japonicus
ACCACTTACCCCTACCCTCCCTCCCCTACCCTCATACCCCTCTACCCTTACCCCTACCTCCTCCCTTCCTCTACCCTCATCCCTCTACCCCTACCTCCTCCCTCCCTCTACCCTCCTACCCTTACCCCTACCTCCTCCCTCCCTCTACCTTCCAATTACCCCTTACCTCCCTACCTTTTCTCTCCCATCCCTCTAACCCTCCTACCTCTAACCCCTACCTCCTCAGCTCCACTCCTACCCTCTCTCCACCCTCCTCTACCATTACACTCCATTCCGTCCCTGCCCTCCTCTGCCCCCTTCCACTCTCTCCTCTCTCCTCTCAACCTCTGACCCTCTACCCCTACCTCCTCCCTCCCTCTACCCTCCTCCCTCCCTCTACCCTCCTACCTCTACCCCACACTCCTCCCTCCCTCTACCCCCCCCCCAACTCCACCAATCGCCTCTACTCCGTAATCCCTGTTGCAAATCCCCTGCAGCGCCTCCGCCAGAGCTGTTGCAATAACCGGTAGTCGAGGAAGATGAGGAAGAAGATGGCGGTTGGAGGAGGGGATGAGGAAGGGGAGAGGTGCTGAAGAAAGGGAGAGAGTGAGTGAGAGGGAAAGGGAGGGGAGAATGTGAGGAATGTGGGAGGGCGATGGATGGAGGATGGGAGAGAATGATGCAAACAAATAGATAAACGAATCAATAAATAAATGAATAGAATATATATTCATATGTATGGATATATATATATATATATATATATATATATATATATATATATATATATATATATATATATATATAGCATAAATATAAATAGACATATATTTATTTTATAACAACACACACACACACAAACACACACACACACACAAACACACACACACACACGCACACACACACACACACATACACACACGCACACACACAAACACAAATACACTCACATACATACATATATGCATATATAAAGAGAAAGATAGATAGATAGATAAATAGATAGATAGGCAGGTAGATAAATAGTTAAATATCTAGATAAATAGATGGACAGATAGGCAGAAAAATAGATATATTAAATGATAGACTCAGAAATAGATAAATGGGTAGATTTATAGATAGATAGTCTGATAAGGATGTTAATAAAAATAACTAGAATGATAATAACGTTGGTATGAAAGTGATAATGCTAACGATAAGATAATGATAGTTAGTGAAAAAGATAATTAAGACAACTAAAGGAATGAAATGAAGTTATAAGCAAAATTAGAACACCTTTACCCCCTCCCCCCCACAAAAACAAACAAACAAACAAACTACGCGTTTCATCATGCGATAGATATCCCAATATATTTTTTTTCTGTTTTTTCTTTCT
Organism: Penaeus japonicus; assembly: GCF_977035675.1. Classification (NCBI taxonomy): domain Eukaryota; kingdom Metazoa; phylum Arthropoda; class Malacostraca; order Decapoda; family Penaeidae; genus Penaeus; species Penaeus japonicus. The sequence continues at coordinate 17,416,585 of NW_028234424.1, forward strand.
TTCATTTTTTTTGTAATCATATACTCTCTCTGGACCACACCCTTCGTAAACAATGATTTCCTTTAGCAGAGGTCACGTAAGGTCAAGTTAGATGAGAGTCGCATTTTTTTTTTTTTCCTTTTTATATTGATTAGAAGTTAATGTTGTTATCGTAAAAGGATTACTGGCTTTGATGTAGGGGTCTATGTGGGTTTAGCTTTTAATTAAGTTTTTTTTTTGGTCTACCTTCGCGGTTATTTTGGGTTTATTTTGTTTTTCTGTCTTAACTTTCCTGTTTTGTTTTGTTTTTTCTCTACATGTCTTCTTCGTCTTTGTTTTCTTCTTCTTCTTCCATCTGTTTCTTTTTACAACTTTTTCGTCTTAATCTTTTTCTTCCTTCTCCTTCTTTCTTCGTCTCCTCGTCTCCTTTTTCTTCTTCTATTCACTTTGTCTCATGATAGTTCTTTTTTCTTTTCTTTCTTCATCTGTCTTAATCTCTATCTTATTTTACTTCTTTATCTACTTCGTTTTCTTCTTCTTCCTCTTTTTTCCTTCTTCTTTTACCCGCTCATCTCTCGCTTTATCTTTTTTTAAATATATTGTTTATTCATCATTTTCTCTCTGTCATTTTATTTATTTTTCTTACTTTTCTTCTGACTCTCCCACTTCCTCCTTTCTCACCTGTTTCATTTTTTTCTATTTTCTCTTCCTATTTCTTCCAATTCCAATATTCTCATTTTTTCTCTTCCCTTTTCTGTTTCTTGTCTTCCTCTTCAGTCTTGTCCACTTCTTTCTCTACTTCCTCCTCTTGTTCTAACTCAAAGTTTCTTATTCCATATTTTCTTCTTTTTTTCCTCTTCCTCTTTCTCTTTCTTATCCTCCTCCTTTTTTTCCTCCTCCCTCCTTTTTTCATTATCTTTAAATTGGTAACGGCAATTATTCATTCAGTACTTAGAGATGATGATGATGATGATGATGATAACTGTAATGACAACTACAACGATAACAGTGCTAATGGTGGCGAGTTATGATAACAATGATAATGGAAGTTAAGGCAGTCTGAAATAGGTTGTTCCATGACGTCTCGATAGAAATCCTAGTTGGCAACTGATGGTTGTTGTTACGATGACGATAATGGTGACTGATGATGATGAGAGTGACAATGACGATGATGATGATGGTGATGATGGAGATGAGAGTGACGGTGACGATGATGATGACGGTGATGATGGAGATGAGAGTGACGGTGACGATGATGATGATGGTGATGATGGAGACGAGAGTGACGGTGACGATGATGATGATAGTGATGATGATGAGAGTGACAATGACGATGATGATGATAGTGATGATGATGACGGTGATGATGGAGATGAGAGTGACGGTGATGATGATGATGATGATAGTGATTATGATGACAGTTATGATGACAATGACAACAACAATGTTGATAATGGTGATGATAGCTATCAGGACCACCTCTCCTTCCCCTCGTTTACCTTTATTCAGCGACTGAATACAAGTCTAAAAAGCCCCTTTGTGGGCGGCACGACCACGCCCTCTTGGGTACGACCTTACCCCCCCTTCCATCTACCCCCTCCTGTCTTCCTCCCTAAATCCATCCTCGTACATCGGATTATTTGGTCTCTCTCGTCTTAACCGGATTTATCCCTCCCCTCCTCCTCTCTCTCTCTCTCTCTACCTAAACATCTCTCTCTCTCTCTCTCTCTCTCTCTCTCTCTCTCTCTCTCTTTATCTCACCTTACCTAAACATCTCTCTCTCTCTCTCTCTCTCTCTTTATCTCACCCTACCTAAACATCTATCTTTCTCTCCTCTCTCTCTCCCTCTCCCTACCTCTATCTTTCTGTCTTTCTCTCTGTATCCCCCCCTTTCTCTCTCTTCCTCCCTCCCCTATCATTTGTCTCTCTCTTCCTTCCTCCCCCACCATCTCTCTCTCTCTCTCTCTCTCTTTTCCTTCCACCCCCACCAGCTCTCTCTCTCTCTCTCTCTCTCTCTCTCTCTCTCTCTCTCTCTCTCTCTCTCTCTCTCTCTCTCTCTCTCTCTCTCTTCTCCTAATCGGATACGAAGCTCAATGTAATTCCAATTAAGACTGTTGTTTTCAGTAATCTTCGCGTTGTCATGGCTCACTAGATGTATGGTCATCTGCTTTTAGTTGTGGATGATGAGCGAAGAAATCGTAAAGAAGAAATTAAATCAGAAAATTTTAAGAAGTGAAATATTCAAAAGAGGAAGAGAGATGAAGTGTAAAAGAGACAAGAAAAAAAAAGAGAGATGAGAAAGATTTGTAAGTCTGTAAGTTATTTCTCTATGATAGAGAAGGAGGAAAATTTAAAAAGGAAAAAGGATATAGAGAAGAAACTAAGAAATAAGAAAAATAGATAGAAAAGGGAAGAGGTGGAGGAGGCAAAGTAGAATTAGAAGGAGAAGTAGTAGAGAAGAAGAAACAAAGAGAGAGAGAGAGAGAGAGGGGGGGAAAGAGAGACAGTGAATGAGTGAGTGAGGAAGAGAGAGAGAGAGAGAGAGAGAGAGAGAGAGAGAGAGAGGGGGGGAAAGAGAGACAGTGAATGAGTGAGTGAGGAAGAGAGAGAGAGAGAGAGAGAGAGAGAGAGAGAGAGAGAGAGAGAGAGAGAGAGAGAGAGAGAAAAGTTAACACCCATCTCTACGCGATGTCCGTGTATGCAACAGCAGCTAATGGTCCTTAAACATACCCTAAGCAACAGCTTTATGCCCTGGGAACAGTAGGGACTTTTACGAGTAGAGAGTACTTTAACGAGGAAAAAAAGAAAAGATAAAAAAATGTGAAAAAGAAAGACAAAAAAAAAGTAAAAAAATAATAGTCCAGAAGCCTTTAAGTGTTTTTTTTATTATATATTTTTATTTATTTTTTTATTTTTATTTATTTTTTTCTTCAAAACAGGTGTTTATGCAGAGCGAAAGGATTAGAAGGAGAGTCATAAAAATGGGAACGAGGGAGCGGGGGTTGGGAGAGTGTGGGGTAGGTGAGGAAGGGAAGAGTGGGGGAAGGGGAGAGGGGAGACGGGGAAGAGGGATGGGGGTGGAAGGTGAGGAGAAAAGTAGGGGAAGGGGAGAGGGGGTTAGGCCTAAGGGGAGGAGGAGTGAGAGAAGGAAAGAAAAGAAGAGGACGAGGAGAGGGGCAGTGAGAAGGGGAGAATAGAGGGGCAAGGGGAGGTGAAGGAAGGGGGAGGGGGGAGAAGAGAAGAGTAAGGGGAGGGGGAAAAGAGAGGGGTAGGGGAGGTAAGGGAAGGGGTAGGGGGGAGGAAAAGGGTAAGGGGAAGGGGAAAAGAGAGAGGTAAAGGGAGGTAAGGGAAAGGGTAGGGGGAGAAAAGAGAAGGGGGAGGGGATGGGAAGGGAGAGGGAGAGAAGAGAGAGGTAAGGGGAGGTGAGGGAAGAGTGAGGGGGAGATGAAAAGGTAAGGGGAGGGAGAGAAGAGAGTGGTAGGGGGAGGGGAGGGAAGGGGGTTATGGACTAAGGGATCAGGAGGGTTATTTATGTGCGTTTTCTTCTTGTTGCTCTCTTTCTTTTTATTATTGTCATTTTCTCTCTCTTTCTTCCTTCATCTCTCTCTTTCTCTCTCATTCTTTCTCTAACGACTTCCTATTCTCTCTCTCTCTTTCTCTAATCTCTCTTCCTTCTCTAACGGCTTCATAATCTCTCTCTCACTCTCTCTCTCTCTCTCTCTCTCTCTCTCTCTCTCTCTCTCTCTCTCTCTCTCTCTCTCTCTCTCTCTCTCTCTCTCTCTCTCTCTCTCTCTCTCTCTCTCCCCCTCTCTTCCATTTCCTCTTCCCTCTAGGATAAACATGACATCACAGAATAAAAGTAAAAAGTCATAGGAGTAAAAGAGGAATAATAATAAAGGTATGAAGAAGACGAAGATTGAGAAGTAGAAGAAGTTGATGAAAAAAAAAAAGAAAGAAAAAAGTGAAGAAGAAAAAAATTAAAAAGGCAAAGAAGAAAAAGGCAAAGAAAAAGAAGAGAAAGAAGAAAGATAGGAAGAAGAAAAAGAAGATAAAGGAGAAAAATAAAACGAAGGAAGTGAAGAAGAAGGTGAAGATAAAGAAGAAGATGATGAAGACGAAGAAAAAAAAAAGACCGCGAAGGAGGTAAAGCACACAAAGAAGATGGTGAAGAAAAGTAAGAACGTGAAGAAGAAGGAGAAGAAACAGAAGAAGAAGGTAGAAAGGAAAAAATAATAATAGGAATAAAGAATAGGCGAAGAAGTTGTAGAAAAGAAACAAAGGAAGAAAAGAAAAGGAGAGTAAAGTAGATATAAATAAGTAAAAAGAAGAGGAAAGATACAACATCTTCTCTTTTCCCTTTTTCTTGTATTATATATCATGTTCATTTTCTTTTCAGACTAAGTTCATAAAATGATTATGTTCGAGATTATATTTTCCTTCGTTTCTTCCTCACCTTCTTTTATTTCCTTTTTTTTTCTTCTTTTTTACTATTGTTTTCCTTCTTCCCCTATTCCCCTATTGTTGTTTCTTTTCCTCCTCCTCTTTTTATTCCTCCTTTTCCTCTTCCCCTCTTTTCTCTCGCTATTTCTTCTTTTCTTCTCCTTCCTCCCATCCCCTCTTTCTCCTCCTCATCCTTCTCTTTCCCTCTCGCCTCTCACTCTTTTTCCTTCTTCTCCTCCTCCTTTTCCTTATCTCCTCTCCCTCTTTCTCCTTCTCTTCTTCCCCTCTTTCCTCTCATTCTTAATCCTTAATTCCTTATTTTCCTCTTCCCCCTTCACTTTCTTCTCTTCCCCTCTCCCTCTTTCCCCTTCCCTACCCCATCTCCTATTTCCCTCTTTCTCCTTTCCCTCTTTCTCCTTTCCCTCTTTCTCCTTTCCTCCTCTTTCTCCTCCTCCTACACTCTGTCATTTTATTGAATCTATTATTATTACTTCTATGTTTTACTTGTCATATACTTTCATTTTTTTTCTTCTTCTTCACTGAATGTTACTGTTACTGTCTTCGGATTTTTTTTTTCTTCACGTAATAGATAAAGGGCAGATTAGGGTAGGGGATGGAGGATTCACTTTTATATTCGAATATATACATCCACACATACATACGTATATGCATATATATATATATATATATATATATATATATATATATATATATATACTGTATATATATATATATATATACATACAATATATAATATATATATATATAAATATATATAATATATATATATATATATATATATATATATATATATATATATATATATATATATATATACAAACACACACACACACACACACACACACACACACACACATGTATATATGTATATATAAATATATATCTATATATCTATATACATATGTATATACATACACACACACACACACACACACACACACACACACACATATATATATATATATATATATATATATATATATATATATATATATATATATATACATATACTACCGCTCCTGCCACTACTATAAATCCTGGTACTACTACTACTACTATATTACCTGAGTTGACATCCCATCAACACAGTCTGAGTAAACAAGATTTCAGCAAGGCCTACGACTAACCCCTACCACACTCGTACCCCCGACCCACTCTCCTCCCCAACCGCCCACCTTCTAACCCACTCTACCTCCCCCATTCGCCCACCCACCCTCTGACCCACTCTCCTCCCCACCCGCCCACCCACCCTCTGACCCACTCTACCCCCCCATTCGCCCACCCACCCTCTGACCCACTCTACCTCCCACTCTCTTAGTCCTTGCAACGCCCACCCTTCCGTCCTCCCCCTCCCTCTCCCCCACTCCCTCCCTCTCAACCTCCTCCCTTTCCTTCAATATCCTCACCCCCCTATTTACTCAGCCTTTCCCCCTCTCTCCCCAACCTACCCCCTTATCCCCTATCTCCCTCCCTCCCCCCTCCAGCCATCTTAGCCTTCTTACTACCCCATTCCCCCTACCCTCAGCCCATACCCCTCCCCCCCTCTTCCCAAACCTCCCCTCCCCCCCTACCCTCAGCCCATACCCCTCCCCCCTCTTCCCAAACCTCCCCTCCCCCCCTACCCTCAGCCCATACCCCTCCCCCCTCTTCCCAAACCTCCCCTCCCCCCCTACCCTCAGCCCATACCCCTCCCCCCTCTTCCCAAA
>NW_028234424.1:17441980-17446980 GCF_977035675.1 Penaeus japonicus
CCATACTTAAAAATCCTCAAATTTATAAGTGAATAGAAGTGCTGACCTCATGAGAATACTAGTTCAACATATGGAAATTAATTACGTTTGAGATCCATATTAGCGAGAATGCAAATAACATGGATGACAATACTTGCGAATTTAATGGAAGGAAGAGAGACAGACAGACAGAGAGGGAGGAAGACAGAGGGAGGGGAATAGGGAGGGAGGGAAGGAGAGAGAGAGAGAGAGAAACAAGAAAGAGAAACAGATAGAAAATTAGAGAGAGAAGGGGGAAAGGGGGTGAAACAGTCAGACAGAAGACTGAAATTAAGGAAGAGTCAGAAAAAGGACAGAGAGGAACACGGAAAGAAATATAAATAAAAAGACAGAGAGAGAGAGAGAGAGAGAGAGAGAGAGAGAGAGAGAGAGAGAGAGAGAGAGAGAGAGAGAGAGAGAGAGAGAGAGAGAGAGAGAGAGAGAGAGAGAGAGAGAGAGAGAGAGAGAAAACGATATTGTTTAGATATTATGTACTGATATTCCTCTTAATTAGAATATCAGCTGAAATGACAGTGAGTAATCTATAGTATTTTTCAATGTGTTTAGTTTTCTTTGGCTTTTTATCTTATCCTTTTTTCTCTCTCCTTCTCTTTCTTATGATAATTAACCTAAATCTTTTAAAACTCCGTTTATCAACAGTAGTCAAGTATAATTATGTTTAGATAACGGTGATAACCTAATGATTGATTTATCAAATACTTATTGATATTAATTGTATATTGATATAATAATTTCAGATCATAGACGGGGTATTTTTCAATATTATAATTAACCTAATAACTAATATTTGTTTAACGTAAACGGATTAATTACATTTAATATCCTTATTAACGATAATGCAAATACCGTGAACGGTTCTACTTACAATCATTAAGATGATTGAATAAAAAAATCAAAGAATTAGGAATAAAAATCAAAGGAAAAGCTTGGTAAAAGTGACAAAAGGAATGATAATAGAAGAGTTGGCGATATATAAGGCCCGATTTTCGAGATATTAGTTTAGATCTCGTGGTACAGTCGACAAAGCGTCTAACTTCTATTTCAGGTTAAATCCAGCGTCGGAGGTTCCCGGGTTCGAGACCAGAAAAATCTTTCCTCGGGAAAAGTTAACAGGTGTCCTCGGCACTTGCTCGTGTTTGGCGGTTCACGAGCGTTCTCTTCGGAGATAACGTCCCCCACTCGAGGTCAAAGGTCATTCCGGTCGGCAGTCACGCAGTAAGGCAGCACAGGCCTCTGGATTATAAATTGTTGGTTCAAATCTGTATGAGTTTCTGGTTCGGTTCCGATACGGTGATTGTTTTCTAGAATGATAAACTTCTTAATACTTCAGATCACTTCAAGTATTTTTCGAGTCCTTCTACTTCATGTTTATTGATCTAATGTTCAAAAATGATTACGAACATAGCTATTATTTTGAATAATAGTGAAAGTACTATCAATTAAACTATAGTTGTTGTTTTCTTTTATTGTTATTTCCTTACTTTTTTATACTTGTTATTTTTCTTCACAAAGGATTAACAAATATCTTTCTAGATGTCTAAATGTCTTATTGATTTACAATATAGTTTAACAGCATTTTGACTTTCAATTATAACGATCAGGATTAGCCAGATATTCGGAGCAGATGTTGCACCTTGATCTGCCGACCACGGGGATGCAAGGTCAAGGCACTACCTCTGCAATAGCATAACAGGTGAACATATATACAATGTCCGTAATCATTCAATAATAATAAAAATTTAGGTTGTATTAAATTTATATTTTATTAATGTGTTTATGTTTATATATAAATATTACTGCCGACTGCTTGTCAAGAAAGGATACATGTATAAAAGAACTGTAAATGAAGATGGGATATATCAATATTAGAATTATAATAACTAATACTTATTATTCATTACAGAATGAACCGATAGTAAATGATTATATTGCAATCATTGCAATGACTAAATTAAAAGATTTTAATAGCACAAAGACGAGGAAAATATGAAGATAAAGGTAAGAATAACAATAAGTGGCAACTCTCTCTCTCTCTTTCTTTCTATATATATATATATATATATATTATATATATATATTATATATATATATATATATATAATATAGAGAGAGAGAGAGAGAGAGAGAGAGAATATATATATATATATATATATATATATATTTTATATATATATAATATATATATATATATATATATATATATATATATATATATATATATATATATATATATATATATATATATCCAAATTATTCTTAAGACTTGATGAACTAGAAAAGTAATGATAACAATGACAGTAGCAACAATATAAATGATAAAAAAAAAAAAAAAAATGGATATGAAAATCACAATACTACTAATGATAATATATTGATAATGATTTGCAATAACAACAATAATAACGAGACATTTGAATGAATATTGAATAACAATTATTTTGGGTATTAAGCTGTAGTTAATCTGTGGCTAAAGATATGTATTGTTTTATATAAGTGCAGTATTGTGTACGTGAATTTATTTCACCTTTAGAGTTAATCAATTAGCCAGTTTCCTATCATTCGTAGTTCAACATTCATTATGTTAGATAAGCACTGTGCAAGAGTGCTGTGGCATCTGCAGACACCATGTATTCTAAAATATAACTTGTTAATTAAACGCAAATCGTTCAAATATAAACGGAATAGCACTAACTCTTTGGAACCCCTGTGGTTTATCATCATGATATATTCACGGATAGCGGTCTGTCAAGAGAGAGAGAGATAATGAAATAGAGAGAATGAGAGAAAAGAAGTGAGAGAGAGAGAGGATGAAAGAAAGAAAGAGAAAGGTAATAAGAGAGAGAATGAAATATAGAAAGAGATAAAATGAAAGAGAATGAGAGAGAGAGAGAGAGAGACTGAGAGAAAATAAATAGATAAAGAGAGGGATAGAGAAAGAGAGAATCTTCTCCCATTCTACCTTTCTCCCTCCCTCCCTCTAAGATTAACCGGAAGAGAGAAAGAGAGAATGAAAGAGAAAGATAATGATAGAGGGAGAGGGGGTGGGGGTAAAACAGTCAGATGAGAAAAAAGAAGAAAAAAAAAATCTTGCGTAGACACAGAAAAGAACGAAGAGAGAAAACTGGCATAGATATTGTTGCTGATAATAAAAAATAGTATTTTACAGCATTTATTTTTCTTATTCCGTGTTCTCTCTTTGTTTGTACAGTTTTCTCCAATATGTCCTTTGGTGTAATTGTAATTTAATTGATTATTCTAATCTACTAACGAAAAAAAAAGATTCTCTTTAACACAATCACATTATAAATAACATGGGTGATTAATTTGAGTGATTAATAATTTATCTAAATTCTCTCCAGCGGAATTACATATTCTTATATATACTTTATTATTAGATAAATTATAGAATTATGTAAAAAAAAATTACCTTTATTCTAGACGCATTAACCTAATTTTAACTTATAAAAATTTTACTGCTGATCTCCTGCCGAGGGAGGATAATCGTAAAAGGGAATTGCAGACAATGAGGATGTTATTTTCCAATGCTTGGATAACCATAATAACTAATAATTAAAAGTGAAAAAAATTCTATAATAAAAGAGTCTGAGATATATAAGGCCCGATTTTCGAGATATTACTTTAGATCTCGGTGGTACAGTCGACAAAGCGTCTAACTTCTATTTCAGGTTGATTCCAGCGTCGGAGGTTCCCGGGTTCGAGACCAGAAAAATCTTTCCTCGGGAAAAGTTAACAGGTGTCCTCGGCACTTGCTCGTGTTTGGCGGTTCACGAGCGTTCTCTTCGGAGATAACGTCCCCCACAAAGGTCAAAGGTCATTCCGGTCGGCAGTCACGCAGTAAGGCAGCACAGGCCTCTGGATTATAAGTTGGTTCAAATCTGTATGAGTTTCTGGTTCGGTTCCGATACGGTGGTTGTTTTCTAGAATGTTAAACTTCTTAATACTTCAGATCACTTCAAGTATTTTTCGAGTCCTTTATTAATGTTTGTATATAAATATTACTGCCGACTGCTTGTCAAGAAAGGATAAATGTATAAAAGAACTGTAAATGAAGATGGGATATATCAATATTCGAATTATAATAACTAATATTTATTAATCATTACAAAATGAACCGATAGTAAATTATAATATTGCAATCATTGCAATTATTAAATTAAAAGATTTTGATAGCATGTTTATTGATCTAATGTTCAAAAATGATTACGAACATAGCTATTATTTTGAATAATAGTGAAAGTACTATCAATTAAACTATAGTTGTTGTTTTCTTTGATTGTTATTTCCTTCTTACTTTTTATACTTGTTATTTTTCTTCACAAAGGATTAACAAATATCTTTCTAGATGTCTAAATGTCTTATTGATTTAACATTTACAATATAGTTTAACAGCATTTTGACTTTCAATTATAACGATAAGGATAAGCCAGATATTCGGAGCAGATGTTGCACCTTGATCTGCCGACCACGGGGATGCAAGGTCAAGGCACTACCTCTGCAATAGCATAACAGGTGAACATATATGCAATGTCCATAATCATTCAATAATAATAAAAAATTAGGTTGTAATAAATTTATATTTTATTAATGTGTTTATGTTTATATATAAATATTACTGCCGACTGCTTGTCAAGAAAGGATACATGTATAAAAGAACTGTAAATGAAGATGGGATATATCAATATTAGAATTATAATAACTAATACTTATTAATCATTACAGAATGAACCGATAGTAAATGATTATATTGCAATCATTGCAATGACTAAATTAAAAGATTTTGATAGCACAAAGACGAGGAAAATATGAAGATAAAGGTAAGAATAACAATAAGTGGCAACTCTCTCTCTCTCTTTCTTTCTTTCTATATATACATACATATATATATATATATATATATATATATATATATATATATATATATATATTCTATATATATATAT
>NW_028234424.1:17459480-17462054 GCF_977035675.1 Penaeus japonicus
AACCTGTAGTATTTTCTTGACGAAATTTGAAATATGTATGAAGTACACAATAGAAATACTTTTTTTTTTTGCATAGTATAAATAAATATGTATAAATGCTACTAATGACCCTATCCAAATAAAAGCTAAATAAATATACATATTTCCCAATACTAAACTATTCATAACTACATCTGTATAAACAAAAAGGTAATATATTACAATAAGAGTAACATTCAAGATAGAAGTAACAAAAATACAACAAAAGACTTGGAGATATATAAGCCTCGATTTTCCTCTTCTTTACATAGTCCTCGGTGGTACAGGCGATAAAAAGATCTTTTCAGCATTGCAGGAACAGGAAAAAAAGGAAGACAATCTATACAAAAAAAGACTTTTCATTGATCACAATTCACTGGCTACTTCAAGTCGTGTTTTAAATAAGGTGTAAAATATTCAGCTTTTGATTATCAGCCAAATAAATTAATGGAAAGAAGAGATATGAAAAAGCTTATTCCTGATTCTAGCTGGTTGATAGAGGGTTCATGTACTGAATCGTTATAGCTATCAACATTCAACTTCATTTTCTGCCACTTATGTCTCTCTGTTTGTTGCATTTGGTTTATTAACTCATAGAGAGAGAGAGAGAGGGAGAGAGAGAGAGAGAGAGAGAGAGAGAGAGAGAGAGAGAGAGAGAGAGAGAGAGAGAGAGAGAGAGAGAGAGAGAGAGAGAGAGAGAGGGAGAGCGAGAGAGAGAGAGAGAGAGAGAGAGAGAGAGAGAGAGAGAGAGATACACAAAAGGAGAGTGAGAGACAGAGAAATAGATCAAAAGAGAATGTTCAGATAACGAAATCTTTTCATATTTCTTCGTACTCGCATTAAAAAAACACACATAGGTACTTATTCATATATATGTATGTGTATGTATATACGGTAGTTGTTTTATGGTTATTTGACATAGATTTAGATTCAAAAGAATGTTTAATCGCTCATTTAATTGAATCTCTCTTTCATATCAGTTAAAATATTTCTCGAGACTTTCTACTACTTTTTTAAAATTCAATTTTTCAGCTTTCTCAAACAGAATCTTAAAAACAAATTGTGTACAAATCAATATTCCTGGACTGAATACTGAATTTCCAAACTAAACAAATCAAATTAATTGTCTGTTAACAAGCATGCTATCATTAATATTGCTTCAGTAAGAAAGAAAGAGAGATGAGAAAAATACATACCAAAAAAGACTTTTCGTTGCTCATTTCAAACCATAGATCAGTTCAAACAGTAATTTAGATCAGGTAAAAAAACCTCTTAGGTTTTAATCGTCAGTTAAATGAGAAAAGGTGAAAAAATATAAATTAATAGATAAATTAATGGTTCAATTCAGTTCAGAGAGATTTGCTTCGCCCGGCCTATGAAATAACTGGCCATGTTTATCTATTAGTAATTCATTACTTAATCCTCGCAGCTTATCAAACATTTTTGCTCGCGAATGAAATAGATATCGGCGGAATTTTCATAGCTATCAAACATACATTATATTCTCTAGTACCTTGCGCGTCTCTGTTTGTTGCTTACTGTCCACCAGCTCATGGATGTGTATATGTGTGTTTGTGTGTGTGTGTGTTTATACATACATACATACGTATATATATATATATATATATATATATATATATATATATATATATATATATATATATATTATATATATATATGTATATACATACTAACACACACACACACACACACACACACACACACACATATATATATATATATATATATATACACATATACATAACGTATATCTACATCTAATATATCTATCTATCTATCTATCTATCTATCTATCTATCTATCTATCTATCTATCTATCTATATATATATTATATATATATATATATATATATATATATTATACATAAATATAAATATATATATGTATATGTATGTATGTATAAACACACACACACACATACATATATGCAGATGAATATGAATAGATAGATGGAGAGAAGTAAAAATCAAATATGATGATTAAAAATTAGCCAATTACATAAAAAAAAGAAAAAATCACTGACCTGATTCCTCACATACCTCCCCCTCACCTCCACCCGCACCCCCTTACTACCCATCCTCCTTCCCTCCCCACCCCCTCACCCCCTCACCCCCTCACCCTACCACCCCCTCACCCTACCACCCAACTCCTGGCTTGCTGACTCTAAAACCCAACCTGAGGCGTCACTGAATCGATGATATTGCAAAAGGATTTGCACTGAATAGAGACGGTTATTCAGTTACAACCCCCCCCTCCCCCCCTCTTTCACACTTGTCACTCTTAACTAAAAACCTTTCGAGAGACATCCCTAGTGAGTGTGATGACACCCGGATGTGGTGTTTGGGTTGTGAATCATGTGAATATATATTTTTCTACCGTTAATTTTTTAAGTATATATATATGTATATATATATATATATATATATATATATATATATATATATATATATATATATATATATATATATATATATATATATATATATATATATATATATATATATATATATATATATATATATAATACATATATT
>NW_028234424.1:17462154-17472154 GCF_977035675.1 Penaeus japonicus
TTGTCAGTCCTACTCTATGGGTCCGAGACATGGCCTTTGAATAGAACCCTTGAAGCCAGGCTCGATGGCTTTGACAGCAGAGCGCTTCGAACTATCGAGGGCAGCCACTGGACCCAACACGTCACCCACCAGGAAGTCAGACAGCGCACCCCGCAGTCCGCAGCCTCTCGCCCCGCTGCTCAGCGACGCATACGCTGGTATGGACACGTCCAGCGCCGCCCCCAAGATCATCCCACACGTGCCATCCTCAACTTCAACCCCCGGATGGCCGGATGGAGGCGACCCAGAGGCGCACCCCGCACACGATGGCTGGATGTAGTCGAACGGGATCTGAGGGACTGTGGCATCACCCTAGCAGATGCAGAGCAACATGCACAAGACAGACCCAGATGGCAAGCCCTGGTGAGAATGGTTGGCTCTACGCGCCCCGATGCGCATGAGTAATAATATATAATGATAATAATAATACTACTAATAATAATATAATCATATGCATATGTATAATATGTATATAATATACATATATGATATATATATATAATATACATATATATATATATATATTATATATATATATATATATATATATATATATATATATATACAAATAATACCATATATATATTATATATACAGTATGTATATATATGTATACATATGTGTATATATATATATATATATATATATATATATATATATATATATATATATATATATATATATATACACATATATATTCGTTGTTGTTGTTTGTTTGTTTGGATTACTGGAGGTTCCTACAGGTTGCATAGTAACAGTCCAGATCTGAAGACATTTTTCTCTTTTGACTATTTAATTGTTTCCAGTATAATTAATCTCGAGGAATACTCTTTTGTTTATTTTATCTTATTTTATCTTATTATCGTTAATGACAAATTATATTTATCACAAAGTTAAAGTTATCCTTTTATTATGAAAATTAAATTATTTCAAAACTTGCCTTCGCTCTCGCATTCACTCTCTCTTCTCTCTAAGTTAATAATCAGTAATGGACGAACAGAGAGACACGAGGTGACGCCAAATGCAGTTGCATGTTGATGGTTATTATGACTATAAATATCTGCTTTCTACACAAGCCAGAATGATGCTGGTGGATTGAATGCGACCAAAACAAGATTAAGTCTTTTATGTATCTATAATCACATCAATTATCACCTTTCCGTGTTATTCGGGTATTGATAACGAAAAGGATGGTAGGGATGATATTGATGATGATAACAATAATGATAATAACGAGAGCAATGATAATAGGTAGCACATAAAATGTTGTTGTGTTGTGCTGATCTGTACTATGGAAATCTCTTTCTCTCTTTTTCTCTCTCTCTCTCTCTCTCTCTCTCTCTCTCTCTCTCTCTCTCTCTCTCTCTCTCTCTCTCTCTCTCTCTCTCTCTCTCTCTCTCTCTCTTTCTCTCTTTCTTTCTTACTTTCTCTCTCTCTCTCTCTCTCTCTCTCTCTCTCTCTCTCTCTACGATCTCTCTCTTCTCGCTATATCTCTCTCTATCTGTCTGTTCTTGCTTTATCTTATCATCGTCTCTTTAGCTCTTCTCTTGCTTTCTCGTCTCTCTCTTCTCTCTCTCCATGCTCGTCTCATCTCTTCTATCTCTATAGCTCTTCTCTCTTCTCAATCTCTTCTCCTCTGACTCGATTCTCTTCCGACTCGATCTATGCTTCAGTGTCTCTCCATCTCTCTCTCTCACTCCTTGTCCTCTCTCCCTATCTCTCCTCTTACGCACTAATCTTTTGCGCTCCGTTCGAAATACTTTCAGAAAAATGCAGAAAAAGAGGGACAAGGAGAAATAAGAAAAAATAAATTTATACCTTCTCATCATACTCTTAGTGTCTAAACCTAATCACCATCTCTCCCCATCACTCCCATCATCTCCTCCCCCTCCTAACCTTCCACAACACCATACCTCCACCCCCCCCCCGCCCAACTTCCTATACCCCCCACCACCACGCCCTCCCCACAACCACAGCACACAATTAAAATTCATTAGCAGCATCGATCAGTTCGTCTGCCTTGATAAGCTTGATATCAGTGCATTTGAGGACTTTTTTTTTAGCCCTGGAACTAGTACGGAGGACAGGATGGGGTTAGCGGTGGGGGGGGGGTGATGAGAGATGGAGGGAGGGATATGAGGGTTGGGAGGGGAAGGTGGAGGGTGGGTGAGAGAGTGTAGTGGGAAGGAGGGAAGGTGGGGTGGCGGTGGGAGGGATGTAGTGGGAGGGTATGGAGAGTGAGTAAGTGGGTGAGGCGGAGGGAGGTATGAGAGAAATATGGGTGGGGGTAGTGGTGTGAGGAGAGAATGGCAGAGAGAGGGAGATAAAAGTGGTAGAGAGGAGGGAGAGAGATCGGAGCTGGGAATGCGTAAAGAGAGAGAGTAGAGGAGAAGATAAAGAGAAGAGAGAGAGAGAGAGAAAGAGAGAGAAAATTTAGAGTATACAGATATAAACACAATAACTCATTAGATCGAAACGTATGGAGGTAGACGAAGGAAATAGATTTAGATAAATAAAACGAAGGTAAAAGTATAAGGAAAAGAATGCATGTAAATATAGATTATTAAGATTAATGACAAAAAAAATAGTCGAATGGTCTTCGAAAAATAATAAATCCATCCAGTTCCAATTTCTTTTATAAACATCACACTATAATCAATAACAATTTCAATAAAAAATCACCTCTCTTCCTTCTTTTCTACCATAATCATATTCACGTTCGTTTTTTCTACGAATAAAAATTTCGAATAAAGAAGAGGGAAAAAAAAGGCGGAAAAATCTAATTTGTTTGTTTAGTTTTCTCTTCCCGCGACGACAAATCGCGCGTTAGACTGGATACAACGTGTTTCCTTACACGAACGGAGGAGTTTATGGCTCGGATACGAGCCTATTTTAAGTTCATTTTGTTTTTTGATACATACTTTTTTTAAAAACTGGGGGGGGGGGGGGGGGGGGGGGGGGGGTGGGGGGGGGGGGGGGGGGGGGGGGGGGGGGGGGGGGGGGGGGGGCGGGGGGGGGGGGGGGGGGGGGGGGGGCAGGGGGCGGGGGCGGGGAGGGGGGGGGGGGACGTTATTTAAGTTGTAAAATGGATATGGTGTTGGTTGTTTATATTATTATTATTATTATTATTATTGTTGTTGTTGTTGTTGTTGTTGTTGTTTTTGTTGTTGTAATTATTATCATTATCATTATTATTATTATCATTATTATTATTATTATTATTATTACTATTATTATTACCATTATTATTATTACTATTACTATCATTATCATTATTGTTGCTATTGTTTTTCTTTCATTGTCATTATAATTTTTATCATTGTTATCATCAATTTCATTGTTATCATTAATGTTATTATAGTAATTGTTATTACTGTTAATATAATTTTCATCATTATCATTATCATTGTTAACATTTTCATTACTGTCAACATTCTCATTATTTTCATTATCATTTTTATTGTTAAGATACTATGAAGGTCTTATTGTATATGATAAAGATTCAAAATTCATATCGAAGCAATAATTAAATATTTCTAGTTACTTAAACACAATACATGTTTTTTTTTTTTTTCTCCCAGTTCCAGTCAGTCCTGAATGCCCACGCTTCGAGGAGGCGTGGCCAAGAGTCCTGCTCTCGTTGACCACAGTGGACCATCAACCGCCGGTCAGGGCAGCTCCTGACCAATTAGAAGAAAATCTGTCGCTGCCCATCGTACTGAAGCTCTAGGGACCCGCAGATTCAAAATATGTCATTGATAGATTTAGACAGAAATAGTTATTCGAACCATTCAAGTCGAGAAGACCTCCTCCTCAGGATTACAAGGTTGAGGTTACAGTGTTTAGTGCCTTTAGTGACTTAGCTTATTTCATATACTGTTCATTGTCTGTGTTTTTCCTTAGAGTGAGTTGGGTTTTCCACTTAGTTTGTTTGTCTTTATATGTGTTAGGTGATATACTTATAGCTTATGGATCTCGTTAGCTTCAGGCGATAGGCTTAGCATCCCCCCTTGCGTGTATAGTATTGTGGCCTTCCCTTGTAATACAATGTTTATTAATATATAATTATCTTGACTTATAATATTAATTGTTTAATGTTTTAGCTACTCGTGTTTTCATCACGCAATCCCTTATATATTATGTGTGGGAATTAGATCATTCTCTGCTCGCCTCATATTCGGGTGCCAGCGACGGGACCCGCTTGCCCATTACACAAATAGTGTTAGTATTTGGGATATATACAATTTACACAAACGTAGTAGTAGAGACACATCTTAATACCATCACACAAACTGGTGTCAGCGGTGGGATTCATTCTGCTCACCACATAAACTGGTGTCAGCGGTGAGATTCATTCTGCTCACCACATAATCTGGTAGCAGAATGGGATTCATCTTTTGATATATCTTGCTCGTCACATAAATCGGTGATAACTCAAGATCAGAACCTCACGTCGTTAAACTATTTTTTATATGTCTTTGATTATAAAATATTCGTAGGGCCGCTCGCTAGCAAATATTTCGTTCTGGATTCGATATAATAACAAATTGATAGGAACTCTAGTTTCTATTTTTTTTTTTTAGCACAATTTAGGCATACTATGGCTCTTCGTTCTATTTTTTTCACTACAGTGACAGTGATATCTGGAAGGAAGTACCTTCCTCATTTTAGGTTACAAAGTGTTAGAATGTTAACCTAATTTTTATTTAAGTCGTGAACCGCTCGCGCGTACTTAATAAAACCACTTGTCTATCCCGCCTAAATATGGTAACGGTTGGGACAATTAAATCGCCACGTTTTAGTATTTGTCTAAGTGTGTATTTTAGTGATTGTGAACACCGCCAAGACAACTAAGAGGAACAGCAAATAACGACAATCGCAATGATGAAGGAGACAGAAATAAGGGCTACTTCTTTACTTCCTATTTTTACTACAATACTTCTCGCTCTATCATCTATCCTTCTACTACTTCTCTTCCATCTCAGCTGCACAATAGAAATCAAAGACTCCAATTCAAACAAAACCATCAGCCAGAGCAAAAGACAAAAGGTGACACACTTTAAGGTGCTAGACACTTGTATCTCCTGTGTTTCCCTGCCCCCCCCACCACCCACCCCTCCCCATTGCATTTTTTTTTCTCCCTGTTTTATTGTAAAATCCACACCCCCGTCATTCCCCCGCCCTCCTCCTCCCACGCTTTTTTCATCTATTCTCATTTTTGTTAATTAGTGATAATGGTTTGTTTCTACAGATCGTTTTCGTTAATTTCACTAAATAACTTTTCGTTAACATTCAGGTAACGTAAATATTCAACATCATTATTTTCGGTTGTCTTCCGATATGTACGTTATTAGTTGCTTGTTTACTATGCTATCCGAATGTTTAACAATTAATTCATGTTATTTTACTGTTTGTTATTATTAACGTTTCAACGTTATTCGTATGCCTCGTAGAAATTCACATAAAGGTGGTGACGTTAGTCTCTTTTCATACGAAACCGAGTAAAATATAACAGTTTCGTTTACTTATTCTATTATTCTGACGCTTTGATTGCTCTAAATACGTTATCTTGTGTGAATTTACGATTAACCATTTTATCTACGTATAATGCATTGATTTGTTTTTATAAACAAAAGTGCGTTAGTTAAGTATAACTGTAAAACAACATATTCTTATGGCAATAACTTCGAAATTTCCTTTATGTAGAATTTCTAAAGTCGTGTGATTTTCTTAAGTTTGTTCGTTCCTATGCGAAATTCTAACATGACGTATTTTCTTCCGAACAAAAATATATTATCAAATTAACTTGACTCTGAAGTTCGTTCTTTGAATTTAGTGTGATTGATTTTTCTTGTGAATTTAAATATATTTGTTCTCCTTTATTGAATATGGTTTACACTATGTATTCGTGGAAAATGATAATTCACTATTGCTTTAGCTTTTATTATATATTGCTCTTTTATTATGGAATGTTAATATCATTTTCTTTCTCTTTTGCTTTAATATAAAACATTAAATTAAAAATGTATTTTTGCATATGACTGCTCACTTGAACCCGTGACCTCGTTCGTATGGTCAATCTGGCCATAAAACTTTGACAATGTGTTAATATTCTCGCGACCATTCCTGTCCCTTTGTGGTCAACTTCATGTCCGTGTTAATTAGGATGGCGTATGTTTTCACACGTGACCTTTCAGGTCACTTCTTGACCGTTCTGCATGTGACCTTATCCTATGTTCATTCTTGCCACGTGTGAATTTGTAAGAAAAATCGTTAACATATAAGAAAATTATATGTGTCTTAACTCTGATTTTCTCTACGTTTTATTCATTTATTTTATGTCTGCATATACGTTTGTATATTTCTTAATGCATGACTATATATCTGCAGTCTTCTGTAACATGACATTACTTTGTCATTTGTGATTCGAAAAAAAAATTTAATGGTCACACTAACCCTGGGGAAAAACCCCCCCCCCCTTCACTCGGTCACGTTGTTATCCGATAATTGGAAGATTAACAATTTGTACTGTTCGTTTGTGAAATTCTATATATTTTTTTGTTCTTGTTAGATGTCCTTCGTTCTGCGTTTCTTTTGTTTCCTCTCTCTTTCTTTTTTTTTCCGCCTTTCGTTCTCTTTGACTAGTTCTATTGTCGTCTCTTCTTTTTCTCTCAACTACATTCGACAGTCTAAGTTTTTGATAATTTTGTTACTCATATGACTTTGTTGTACTTACATGATTGTTTAATTCATTGCAATCTCTATGACAATTATTTCATATCTTAACATGTGTTTTCAGATCAGCAACCGCTTCATATATGATTTATCATCACATTTAGCTAGAAAGAAATGTTGACAGATGGCATGTTCGTTTCTTAGCTTTATTCCTATTTCGTTGTATAGTCCAGTATTCGCGAACTATCGTTGCCATTTTTCATTGCATTATTGATTATGTTACTTTGGTCCATATTTCATAATTTAATTGCAAGTAACTTTGATCATCATATGATATGTGTCATTATTTTTATTTTTAAGCAATGTTGTCGACGTTCGGACGACCAATAACATATATGTTATCATCATAGGCCTCTCCGAGTTTCCGACCTTTCGAAACATGTCATGGGTCAATCGAAAACGCACCAAATATCTCATACAAATATTACTGATAACGAAACGTTCCACTAGGACAGTCAGGAAAAAGGCGTTTACTTATCATTTCATATTTTATAGCTTTTCAGCTTCAACTTTGCCTGTTCTCGAGCTCCAGCTACTGTACCTCACTTAATCGGGCCTTCATTGCATGACTCCCCATTGCATAATGCATATTAGCACAACCCTAATTCCGCGTATATATGGTACCTACAATTGAATTAAAACCGCGAATATACGGTGTTATTTTTTTTTCGGCTCAACATGCCGAGTGCACCGCGCCTTCGAGATCTTGAACAACCTGACCGTCACAATTAATTCTTACTCAAACAGAGACACTGCGCGCTTATCACTTATCAGTACGTTCCAGGCTTGGATCACGTAGCTGTTTCGCGCATTTTTTATTAGCAATGCACATATTAATGATTGTATTTCTTTCAGTTGCCGCCGATACTTGGCTATTACGTGTACTCGCAACCCAACTTATTTCAGGAAGGACGAGTTTCGGCCCCACGCAATTGAAATAATCCTAGACATAGTCTAATAATTCATCATATTTAATCTTTCGTGTTCTCGAGCTAAGACAAGCGTTTTCCCCCTTCCCGCACGGGACTGATGTTCATCGATTTGGGCGCATGATCTTACCTGATCCACTTGCATGGTCAATTCACGGTAAATCACCTATTCCTTAACGGAACGACCATCCAGGTCAAGTGTTAGAATTAATATATTGTTTTTCTTTCCTAAGCTTTCATTTAACAGTCATTTTTTTTCCAGTCTCATCCAATCTGAATCCTGTCGTGCCTTCTGAATTCATTGAAGGACTGGATTCGGTTGATATTTGGATTAATATTAATATTTTTTTTTACGTTTCATATGCATACTCATCATATTTTTTTTTTTAACGCCAATTTGCCTCAAATCTTGACTTCCCGGTCGACGCCTATTTAAAGGATTAGATATGGTTGGTAATTTGGCTACGATTTTTATTTTTTTTTACATGAAATCATACACTATTTTACTTTGTTCTTTCTAAATTTGCTACTGTACGCTTGGCCTCATTTGCCGTGCCCTTCACTCCCCGAAGGACTAGACTCAGCTAGTAGAGAATGGAAAACTACATCTTAACTTTACTCATTTTTTCATACTCATCTATTCTCTCACAGGCGAGACACATATTTTGTCACTAATAGTTCATCCCTCGATGAATCCGTCTGCTATCTGCGTAAAGTATTGTCAGCAAATAACATGAATTCAGTAAATACTGATTCCTATTTCTTGGTTATTGCACAAATTAATATATGAATATGTTGCATATATGATTATTTTTCAATATGAAGTACTAATTTTCGCTATAAGCCTTGCAGATAGTTGCCTGCCAGGTTAACTACCAGAAAAGAAATATATAATAATTAAAAATATAATTATAATGTTATAAAGGGTATTAATGGTTTTCAAATATTATTAAATATTATTTGTTAAATCATTTATATAAAGTGTAACATAGAATATATAAAATGAATAATGATAAATAGAAATGGTAATTTTAAAAAAAATAATAATAGTTAGGTTTAGTTAAACATAAAAATTATAATGTTATTAATCCTAAAATATATTAATGTATATATATATATGTGTACATTATCAGAATTAGATGAAATATTAATATAAAACTTATAAATAAAAATAAAAAATCTATTAAGTCTGTCGACTAAGCTAACAGGACCATGTCTATGCTGTATAACAAGACGACGGTTCCTGATGCCAGTCAATCTACACTTGCATTGTATGCAATATCTCAGCGGGTTCATCCTGAAAGCCCGGATTCTCCTAATGACTTTTTCCCCAGTTTCTTCCCCCTAGATCTTAAACAGATACCTGACTTGCAACAGCTGATGATTCGAGCTTGGTCGCGTGTTGGTTGCATCGCACTACGAGCAAGTTACCGCATCACCCGATGCTTATTCGCAAGTCGTGCTCTTATATCTTTTTGTACTATATTTACCATTACTGGATATACCAATTTATGAGTATATATTATAGCTTAGCATAACTTCCTTGCTATTTTTTTAATCGTTTTAAACATTATGACATAATAATATGTTAATAATTAGCAATGCACTTATTGTATACATACTTTTGATATCTTTTCAATTTATAATGCATGTTATATTCACCTATTTTAATGCTATAACTACGTATTATCAATTATGCTTATAACATGCATCTGAATATTTTTGCTTCCGAACGGTACGCCTTTACCACTGTCCCCTCTACAACTATCGTATGCAACTAGTTACGTGTATTAAAGTTTTTCAGATACGATAGTGATGGTATGCAGAAGTGCATGTCA
Source organism: Penaeus japonicus (assembly GCF_977035675.1). Lineage (NCBI taxonomy): Eukaryota > Metazoa > Arthropoda > Malacostraca > Decapoda > Penaeidae > Penaeus > Penaeus japonicus. The sequence goes on from NW_028234424.1 coordinate 17,471,696, forward strand.
ACCATTGAGACGTGTCAATCCTGTAACCAGTCGCAGCCAACAATCTCGAAGCTGCACTGATTGCATCAACCGGCGGTGTATCTTGTGCAATAATCGAGACGTTGCCACGGCATTTCCTGATCTCTTCGTATAATTTCAAGAGCTCCACTGATCACGGATCTCCTGTTTTCTCTGCTAAGTATCGCTGATTTTGGCATTCTTATTTCGTTATATCTAATTTTCTTACCAAATCGGGACGATTTGGGGTAACGTGGTCGAGCGATATGAAGGTCTTATTGTATATGATAAAGATTCAAAATTCATATCGAAGCAATAATTAAATATTTCTAGTTACTTAAACACAATGTCTCCCAGTTCCAGGTCAGTCCTGAATGCCCACGTTCGGAGGGCGTGGCCAAAGTCCTGCTCTCGTTACCACGTGGACCAATCACCGCCGGGTCGGGCAGCTCCCTGACCAAT
>NW_028234424.1:17507154-17512154 GCF_977035675.1 Penaeus japonicus
ACCCACAAAATCTCCACATTCAATTCTTGAGCCATGGTCAACCCTACCACAAAATCTCCACATTCAGTCCTTGAGCCATGGTCAACCCACCCACAAAATCTCCATAATTCAATCCTTTAGCCATGGCCAACCCACCCACGAAATCTCCACATCCAATCCCTGAGCCATGGTCAACTCACCCACAAAATCTCCACATTCAGTCCTTGAGCCATGGTCAACTCACCCACAAAATCTCCACATTCAGTTCTTGAGCCATGGTCAGCCCACCCACAAAATCTCCACATTCAACCCCTGAGCCATGGTCAACCCACCCAGAAAATCTTCGCAAAAATCTGTCAGCCAAACCACGTAGCCAAAAATAATCCCAATGAACATTCTCGATTATTCCTTACCTTTGTTGTGTGTGTGTGTGGGGGGGGGGTTATAAAAACGTGTATCATGTAGCATATCAGGCAAAGTGGTATACCTCAGATACTGATGACACATGATGCTGAGCCGTGTGTTTATGTATGTATATATATATATATTTTTTTTTATTTTTTTTTTTTCTTCTTCTTTTTTTCTTTTTTTCTTCTTTTCTTTTTTTCTTTCTTTTTTTCTTTTTCTTTTTCTTTCTTTTTTTTTCTTTTTCTTTCTTTTTTTTCTTTTTATCTTTCTTTCATTCCCTTTTTTTTTTCTTTTCTTTTTAAACCCTCATGATATTTCTACCAATCAGTATTACTAACAATGTACAGCATATGCAATACCCAAGGTAACGCCGCGGTAACGTCGGGGTCCCTTGCTTCCACGGCGTTTTGAAAGCAGCGTGCTCTCTAGTTGGCTGGGCTGCTACCAATGAGGATAGAGATTGTGCGTTACTATGGCAACCCCTGGGATACTCCACGTGGAGGAAGTTTCTCGCCGCTTGTGCCACTTCAAACGGTCACTATATACATATATATATATATTATATATATATATATAATATATATATATATATATATATATATATATATATGATATATTATATTATATATATATTTATATCTATATATCTATATATATATATTACTATGTATGTATATATTACTATGTATATTATAATATATTATATATAATATATATATATATATATATATATATATATATATATACATTACTATATATATATACTATAATATATATATATATAGTATATATATATTATATACTATATATATATTACTATATATATAGATATATATATTTGTATATAGTATATATATATATATATATTATATATATATATTATATATATTATATATATATATATATATATATATAATATATATATATATACATTACTGTATATGTATATATATATATATTATATATATATATATATATATATATATATATATATATATATATTACTATATATATACTATATATATATATATATATATACATAGTAATATATATATAGTATATATATATATTACTACATATATATATATACATATCTATATATATACATAGTATATATATACTATATATATATATATATATAGTATATATATACTATATATATAAATATATATATATATTCTCGCCGCTTGCGCCGCTTCAAACGGCGATGCAAGACCCAAGCACATGCTACCTCTTCTACATCCATCCTGGTTGCAACTGTCTGCTGCTCTCTGCATTGTTTGGCACAGACACACACATAACGCACGCACAAACTCAAGCGCCTCGTGTGAGCAGTAGTTTCTAACGCCGAGTTTGCTAACGCGCGTTGGAAAGCGCCTAATGTAAACAGGCCCTTATTAGCATAATGTTTATCACCTTGATTTTAAAAACATTCCTTTGTGTGGATTTTTTTTTTTTTTTTTTCTTAATCTTCCTTTTTACCTATTTCTCATTACATAGATTTTGTTTCATTGTTCTTTTTCTTCTCTTTTTTTTTTCTTACATCATCGTCTTTATCATCATCACTATTATTGCAATCACATTATCATTATTATTGTTATTGATATCATTACAATTATTATCATCACCATTATTACTAATACTATCATTACTATTGTTGTCATCAGTGTCATTATTATCATTTTTTTTACCATCTTTATTAGTCGCACCTGTTTTTCTTTCTTTCTTTCTTTCTTCTCACTTAATAATGAAAACAAAAAAGACTGGTTGCCAGCCATTTCAACACGAATGAAAACAATTATTCCACAATGCATATTATGCCATTCACCTCCCGATATATTTTCTTTCTTTCTTTCTTTCAGAAGAGATAATATCTAGACGTTAATGCCATATCTTGCATCGCACAATTATTATTTTTTTTTTATATACTTTTCCTTAAGGATTGTCATTTCCCTGAAGACAATAGATTATATTATTCTAAATTCTATATAACGAATTTCAATTGAAATATTAGGACTATTTTATTTTATAAATAGCTAAAAAAAAATTCTGAGAAGATTTTTCATCGTTTTTGTTGAGAGATCGCCAAACATTTCATCAACTTTTTCAAAATGGTAATAATAATGATTATAAAAAAGTTGCTAAATTGGTAATGATTAAACTGAATATGATAATGATAGTAATAACGATGATAATGATAATGATAATAACAACTATTACATTGATTTTTTTTTTTTCTTCTTCTTCTTCTTTTTGATGTGGGTCATTTTCTTTTCTTTTTATACTAGTTTATTCTCTTTTTCATTTCCCTCATTTTCTCCTTTCTTTTATTCATATTTTCTATTCGTCTCTGTCATTTCTCTTTGTTTGTTTCTGATGTCATTTCTTTCATTTCTTTTTCATTCTCTGTTCCTTCTCTCTCACTTTCATTTCACTTTCTCTCTCCCTTTGTCATTTCTCCCTCATTCTTTCCTCTTTCTTTCTCTCTCTCCTCTTCTCTACTCTTTTTTCATTTCTCAGTCTCTTTCTTTTTTTCCATTTCTTTCTTTGATTTCACATATTTTTCTCTCTTTCAATTTATTTTCTTTTTTTGTCATTTCTCTTACAACGTTTCTTCTCCCTATTTTCTTATTTGCTTTCATCTCTTTTTCTCTTTCATGTCCTTTCCCTTACTTTCTCTATCTTTTCTTCTATAAATCTCTCTCTCACCGTTACTTCTCTTTCAATTTCTTCTTCTCTCTCTCAAATTCCTTTCACTTTCTCTCTTCCTTTGTCATTTCTCTTCCTGTTTATCCTCTATCCTATCATTTCTCTCACTTTCTCTCTCCCACGATCATCTCCCTTCATCCTCTCGTCTCTATTCCAAAACAGGTTCTCCATATTATATTCAACAAGCTTTCCATCCCAAGTGTCAAAAGGTAATTGCGTTTACATGTTTCAAACGCGTTTATGTTGCGTCACAGCGCATGTTGTCCGAGCGTTAAGATATAATGAACTCTGTCATCACACAAATGGAAAGTGATGTACACAAGGAGTACATATGAGAGATATTACTGATGCGCTAAAACTGTCTTAGCTTCAAAGGTTTTAATTTAGCTCTCTATGTCTATCTATCTATCTATGTATCTATCTCTATCCTTCCCCCCCCCCTCCCTCCCTCCCTCCTTTTCTCTTTTCTTTTCTCTTCCTTTCTCTCTCTCTTTCTCTCTCTCTCTCTCTCTCTCTCTCTCTCTCTCTCTCTCTCTCTCTCTCTCTCTCTCTCTCTCTCTCTCTCTCTCTCTCTCTCTCTCTCTCTCTCTCTCTCTCTTCCACACATACACATAGACAAACACACACTCATTTTTTCGTACCTATTTCTTCAGCGTCTTTTAAAATTACAAAAAGAATACTCACTTTTTCCTATTTGAAGAAAGACCGTTAAGGTTAATAATACTCACAACCATCTCATTATCCTTATGGCTCTCATCATCACATTCTTCGTAATCACCTTTTTATCACTGTAACAGTCATAATCAATTCATTATCACTACCTTCCTCATTATTCTATCTGTATTGTTATGATCCTTATTCATCACTATCATCACCATCAAAATAAAGTAATTATGATGATGATAATGACTGATAATGAATTGAATACTGAATTATCATTATTATCATTATTCTTTTATTTTTTTTTATTTTTTTTTTTTTTTTTTTTTTTGTCTTCCTTATTCTCTTTTGCATTCTTTCTCTTATTGTTTCTTTGATAAGCCTTTATCATTCTATATCTTTGTTATTCCTTATTCTTATGTCTTTTTCTTTCTTTTTTTTTTTGGTCATTATCTTCCTTGTTCTATTTTTTTTTTTTTTTTTTTTTTTTGGACAATCCTCTTCCTTTCCTCTTTTTCCTCCTCTACTTATTCATTCTTTATTTTTATTCCCTTTCACATTCTCCTCCTCAGCTTCATATTTCTCTCTCTCTTTCTTTTTCTCTCTCTCGCTTTCTCTCTCTCTCTCTCTCTCTCTCTCTCTCTCTCTCTCTCTCTCTCTCTCTCTCTCTCTCTCTCTCTCTCTCTCTCTCTCTCTCTCTCTCTCTCTCTCTCTCTTTCTCTTCTCTCCTCTCTCTTTCTCTCTCTCTCTTTCTCTCTCTCTCTCTCTCTCTCTCTATCTCTTTCTATCTCTTTCTCTCTCTCTCTCTCTCTATCTCTTTCTCTCTCTCTCTCTCTCTCTCTCTCTCTCTCTCTCTCTCTCTCTCTCTCTCTCTCTCTCTCTCTCTCTCTCTCTCTCTCTCTCTCTCTCTTTCTTTCTTCCTTCATTCCTCTTTTTCACATGCTATTCCTCTTCCACCTTCTCCTCTTGCTATTGGTATTTATCTTTCTTCTTTTTCTTCTTTGTTGGCTAATAATTCACTTTTATTTTCTTTCTTTTTTCTTTCATTTTCTTTTTTTCCATAACATCCTCTTACACTTACAATATATTCCGTTTTTTTCCCTTCTTTTATCAATCTGTTTCTATGCTTCTCGTCTTTCTTCCCCGTTCTTATTAATATCCTCTTCTCCTTTTCCCTCTTCGTATTAGAATCTTTTCTTCTTCTTCCTCTTTTTCTTCTTCTCCTTCGTGTTGTAATCCATTTT
>NW_028234424.1:17519654-17522154 GCF_977035675.1 Penaeus japonicus
GAGAGAGAGAGAGAAAGAGAGAAAGAGGGAAAGAGAGAGAAAGAGAGAGAGAGAGAGAATGAGAGAAAAGAGAGGGAGAGAGAGAGAAGATGAGAGACAGAGAGATCAACAGGATTTTGTATTTGTTTTGAGCACTCCCAGTGTCTTGTTTTTGTATCTACTCTTTTTGTTCGTCTGTGTGTGTGTGTGTGTGTGTGTGTGTGTGTGTGTGTGTGTGTGTGTGTGTGTGTGTGTGTGTGTGTGTGTGTATGTGTGTGTGTGTGTATGTGTGTGTGTGTGTGTGTGTGTGTGTGTGTGTGTACATATATATATATATATATATATATATATATATATATATATATATATATGTATGTATGTATGTATACACACACACACACACACACACACACACACATATATATATATATATATATATATATATATATATAGAGAGAGAGAGAGAGAGAGAGAGAGAGAGAGAGAGAGAGAGAGAGAGAGAGAGAGAGAGAGAAAGACAGCCCGGAGACAGCCCGGAGAAAGAAAGAAAAAAAACGAGAGAGCAAGACAGGCATCTATCCCCCACACCCCCACCACCCCACCCCAAGGACCCCAAGGACATCCAGAACCAGGTTTTGTCCTCCAGCCTCGCAGGATCTGGTCAATACACGGGAAGATCCACACACTTACTGCCGTGATCCTTCGCCGTCTGTCAGTGTGATGAAAGGGGTCTGGAGGTCCCTTTGCATTGTGGGAAATCGCCGGGGATGTTGTGTTTACGTCGGAGGTGAAATTTATGAATGGAGGAGATTTATGTGAATGGAGTTCATGTGAATGGGTCCCGTAGCTTGTGTAAACTGGGAGGGGAGAGAGTGAGTCTGAATTCTCTTAATAGATAAAGAGATTTTTGTGGGGGTACCTTATCCTTGATACCTTTGTGGATATTGTTGGAATGTGTAGAGAGTGGGTATGGGCGTGGATAAGGCTTGTATATTGTGGATAGTGTTGATTGTATGAGGATGTTTCATAATGTTTGTTTGTTTGTTTTATGGCTAGAGTTTCGTTTGATATTCAGTACTATGAAGATGAGTGTTATTGTGGATGATACATTTCGTTAAATGAAATATTTGGAGATAAGATTATGTGGATACATATTCATAAAGCATACGAATGATTTACAACACGGATGATTTATGAAAAAAAGTTGAATATTTCTGGGAAAATGTTTGTGTTTGAGGCAGTTGGGAATAAGCACATAAATTATTGTTCGAAAGAACAAGTATCATATTCAGACAACACGAACAAGCAAAAGCACTTAGAGTAAGAGCAAAAAGCAGACAGACAGTCAAAACGAGAAAAAAAAAGACAGAGCAAGACAGAAAGGTGGATAGACAAACAACAATAGTAATGACAACCAAAGGAAATTATTCATTCTAATAGCAATAAAACATATAAGATGGACTTTCCTTTTAGCCTCCCCGCCCCCCCTTGCGTCCTCCCCCTGCGTTCTCCCCCCACCTCCAATCCTCACACTCGCAATGGTAGTGAGGGATGGGGGGAGGGGGGAGGCGAACAAGATGAGGCTGATTTCCTCAAGGGATTTAACATGATATGAATGAATATTGAGAAGATAGGAAGATGCAATGCCTGTCTGCCTGTTTGTCTGTGTGCTTGCCTCTCTATCGTTATTTCTGTCTGTCTGTCACTTTGCCTATCCAGCTGACTGCTTATCTTCTTGTCTGTCTGTCTGTCTGTCTGTCTGTCTGTCTCCCCAACTGCCTGCCTTCCTATATGCCTCTCTGTCTGTCTGTTTGTCTGATTGCCTGGCTTCATATTTGCCTCTTTGTCTGTCTAACTGTCTCTCTGCCTGTCTGTCCCTTTGCCTGTCTGTCTTTTTGTCTGCCTCTCTGTCTGCCTGACTGCCTGTCTTCCTGTTTGCCTCTCTATCTGTCTGTCTGTTTATCTATATGTCTGCCTACCCGTCTGTCACTTTGCCTGTCTGCCCGGTTGGCTGCTTGCCTGTCTGTTTGTGCCCCTGTCTGACTGTCTGCTCGTCTAGTCGGATGTCTCGGTCTGTCTCCTTGTCTGATTTTGCATGTCTGCTTGTACTTCTGCATGCATGTTTATTCAATGACTTGCTTGATGGATAGGTTTTTGTTCCCCCTCCCCTCTTTCTCTCCTCCTCCCCTCTTCCCTTCCTCTCTCCCTCTCTCTCTCCTCTTTCCCTCCTCCGTTCCCTTCTCCTTCGCTCTCTCCACCTCCCATATCCCTTCCTCTTTCCCATTTCGTCTCCCCTTCTTTCTCCACCTCCCCTCTTCACTTACCCTTTTCTTTTTTCCCTTTCCGCTTCCTTCTTCCCCTCTCTCTACACCTCCCTTCTCCACTTATCCTTCCCCCTCCCTCTTCCCCTCTCTCTCCACCTCCCCTCTTCACTTACCCTTTTTTCCTTTCCCTTTCCCCTTTCTTCTTCCCCTCTCTCTCCACCTCCCCGCTTCACTTTTCCTTCCCCCTCCCTCTTCCC
>NW_028234424.1:17529654-17532154 GCF_977035675.1 Penaeus japonicus
TGTTTGTGTGTGTGTAGGAAGGTATGTGTAGGTATGTGTGTGTGGAGGGTGGGATGAATATGTGTGTTATAAGAGAACCTACCAAAAAGACAAAAGCAAAACAAAAAAAGAAAATAAATAAATAAATTTTAAAAAAATAAATAAATAAATAAAAAACACAAAATGCACCAAAAACCCACTGTCCAGCCAGCAAATCCCTTACAATTCACACAGACGTCCCTCTCCAGACTGCAGACTCCCAAAGACTTCTCAAAGATCACTACTCGATTCCACAAGCCCCACAAGATAAAGAATCCAAAACGCAGATAACAATATCTCTTAACTCTGACATTTTGGAAGATGTTGAGAGCCAATGCACTGGCCAGAACAGATCCCTCCAGTATTTTAGATTACCATTTTTGGCGAGCTAACCCCTCTCTGTGATTTATTCTTGGCGAAATTTCCCTTCTCTCTCCTTCTATTCTTATTTCCTTTTGTCTCCTTCGTTTCTTTCATCCTTGGGTTTTCTTATTTTCTTTTTTTTATTCTTTTCTTTCATCCTTCTATCTTTTTTATTATTATTTCATCCTTCTATCTTCTTTTTCTTCCATCTTTCTATCTCTTTGTTTCATTTCATTTTCTCTCATCTTCTTCTTTTTAATCTTTCTATCTTCTTTTTTCATCTCTTCCTCATTTTTTTCTTTCATCTTTCTATCTTCTTTCATCTCTTTCTTCTATCTACTTTTCTTTCATTTTTCTATTGTCTTTTTTTCTTTCTTTTATCGCCTTCATTCTCCTTCCTTTTCTCTCCTATTTTCACTTCCTTCTTTCTTTCATCAGTCTACCTCTTTCTCCCATTTCTTCCTTCTCTCTCCTTGTTTTCTTTCTTCTTTCTCTCTCCTTCTTTTCTTTCAACTTTCAGTCTTCCTTCATTTCTTCTTTGTCTCTCCTTTATCTCCTTCTTCCTTGTATCTCTTTATTTTTTTCATCTCTTGTTCTACTTGTTTATGTCTATTGCCTTCTCCTTTCTTCCTCTCTGTTCTCTTCCTTTTACCATTCTTCTTTCCTTCTCTTTTTCTCTTACTTCTTCTCTCCCTTCCTATCCTTTTATTTCCTTCCCTCCCTAAAACCTCCTCCTAATTTTTCCTTTTCCCTTTCTCTCTCCTTCCTTCGCTTCTCCCCTCCCCTCTCTCCATCCCTTCCTCCATTCTCCATACATCCCTCCATCCTTCCCTCTACCCCTCCCTCCATCCCTATACCTCTCCCTCCCTCCTCCCTCCTCCCCTCAACCCCTCTATCCTCCCTCTACTCTTCCACCCTTCTCTCCGTTCCTCCATCCTTCCTCAGCCACTCCATCCTCCCTCCATCCCTCCATCCTCTATCTCTCATTCCTCTACCCTTCCCTTCATCCCTCCATCCTACCCTCCTTCCTTTTACCGTTTCATCCCTCCCTCAACCCCTCGATCTTCCCTCCATCCTTCTCTTCCCCCCTCCCTCCATCATTCCCTCCATCCATCCCTCCATCTTTCCCTCCCTCCTTCCCTCTACCCCTCCATCCTTCCCTCCCTCTGTCTTTCCCTCAATCCTTCCCTCCATCTTTCATCCATCCATCCTTCCCTCTCTTCCTCCATCTTTCCCTTAACCCTTCCCTCCCTCCCTCCCTCCCTCCCTCCCTCTATCCATCCATCCCTCCCTCCTTCCCTCCACCCTTCCCTCAACCTTTCCATCTCTCCCTCAACCCCTTCATCCTTCCCTCCCTCCCTCCCTCCCTCCACCTCCCCTCCCTCCCTCCCTCCCTCTACCTCCCCTCCCTCCCTCCCTCCCTCCACCTCCCCTCCCTCCCTCCCTCCCTCCACCTCCCCTCCCTCCCTCCCTCCCTCCACCTCCCCTCCCTCCCTCCCCCCCCCCCTCCTTCGCTGATTGCAGCCGGCCTGAGTGGCAGAAAGCCAGGTCGTGCAAAAGTGAATCTTATCACCAAATTACAACCCACGTGATTCAGAGGTTCGTTCCTGTGGGCTTCTGGGAGACCAAGATTTATGGCTTGGACTGGGGAGTTTGGCTTATTTTCTCTCTCTGGTTTTCTCTCTCTCTGGTTTTCTCTCTCTTATTTTCTCTCTCTGGTTTTCTCTCTCTCTAGTTTTCTCTCTCTCTGGTTTTCTCTCTATGGTTTTCTCTCTCTCTAGTTTTCTCTCTCTCTGGTTTTCTCTCTCTAGTTTTCTCTCTCTCTGGTTTTCTCTCTTTGTTTTTTCTCTCTCTTGTTTTCTATCTCTTGTTTTCTCTCTCTTGTTTTCTCTCTCTTGTTTTCTCTCTCTTGTTTTCTATCTCTGGTTTTCTCTCTCTTGTTTTCTATCTCTTGTTTTCTATCTCTGGTTTTCTCTCTTTGTTTTTTTCTCTCTCTGGTTTTCTCTCTCTTGTTTTCTCTCTCTCTGGTTTTCTCTCTCTCTGGTTTTCTCTCTCTGGTTTTCTCTCTCTGGTTTTCTCTCTCTGGTTTTCTCTCTCTCTGGTTTTCTCTCTCTGGTTT
>NW_028234424.1:17549731-17552231 GCF_977035675.1 Penaeus japonicus
CTCTCTCTCTCTTCTCAATCTATCTATCTACTCTCTCTCTCTCTCTCAATCTTCCATTATCTATCTACTCTTTACTCTCTCAATCTTATTATATACCTCTCTCTCTCTCTCTCAATTTATCTATCTACCTCTCTCTCTCTCTCTCAATCTATCTATCTATCTATCTACCTCTCTTTCTCTCTCAATCTATCTATCTACCTCTCTCTCTCTCTCTCAATCTATCTATCTACCCCTCTCTCTCTCTCTCAATCTATCTATCTATCTATCTACCCCCCTCTCTCTCTCAATCTATCTATCTACCTCTCTCTCTCTCTCAATCTATCTATCTACCTCTCTCTCTCTCTCTCAATCTATCTATCTACCTCTCTCTCTCTCTCTCTCTCTCTCTCTCTCTCTCTCTCTCTCTCTCTCTCTCTCTCTCAATCTATTTATCAATCTCTCTCTCTCTCTCAATCTATCTATCTACCTCTCTCTCTCTCTCTCTCATTCTATCTATCTACCTCTCTCTCTCTCAATCTATCAATCTACCTCTCTCTCTCTCTCTCAATCTATTTATCAATCTCTCTCTCTCTCAATCTATCTATCTACCTCTCTCTCTCTCTCTCTCTCAATCTATCTATCTACCTCTCTCTCTCTCTCAATCTATCTATCTACCTCTCTCTCTCTCTCTCAATCTATCTATCTACCTCTCTCTCTCTCTCAATCTATCTATCTACCTCTCTCTCTCTCTCTCTCAATCTATCTATCTACCTCTCTCTCTCTCTCTCTCAATCTATCTATCTACCTCTCTCTCTCTCTCTCTCAATCTATCTATGTACCTGTCTCACTCTCTCCTTCTCTCTCTCTCAATCTATCTATCTACCTCTCTCTCTCTCTCAATCTATCTATCTACCTCTCTCTCTCTCTTAATCTATCTATCTACCTCTCTCTCTCTCTCTCTCAATCTATCTATCTCTCTCTCTCTCTCTCTCTCTCTCTGTTGGTATGTCTCTCATTCTGTTTTATTATTTATTCTTTCTCTATGAAAGTCTTTCGCTCTCTTTGTTTGTAAGTCTCTCTCTTTCTCTCTGATCTCTTACTCTTTCTCTGTCTGTCTGTTTATTATCCCCCCCTCTCTCTCTGTCTTTCGCTCTCTCTCTCTCTCTGCTTGTATGTCTTTCTCTGTTCTATTATCCTCTCTCTGTCTTTCGCTCTCTCTCGCTCTCTTTGCATGTCACTCTTTCGCTATTTTATTATCCTCTCTCTGTCTGTCTTTCGCTTTCTCTCTCTCACTCTTTCTCTCTTTTTCTTACGTTTCTCTTCCCCCTCTTCCATCACTTCCCTGTAAATCTCTTTGTTCGCTGTTCCATGTTCCTCTGCCTTCTATCATTCTCTCCTTATCCACCTTTTTCTCTCATTCCCTTACCCCCTTCATACTTCCCCTCCCTCTCCCTAACCCTCCACCTACCCCATTTCCCCCCTCTCCTCCCTCCCTCTCCCTTACCCTCCGCCTACCACATTCCCCCCTCTCCTCCCTCCCTCCCTCCCCCTCCATTTACACTCCTTCCCCCCCTCCCTATCCCTCCCCCTCCACTTACACTCCTTCCCCCTCCCTCCCCCTCCCCCTCCACTTACACTCCTCCCCCCACTCCCTACCCCTCCCCCCTTCCCCCCTTCTGCGTAACCCAAGACTTCACTGTATTCGATCATGTGCGAGTGATGGATCCGACACTCATTTGCAGAGACAGTGACTTTCGCGCAGACATTGGCAGACTTTATCATTATGGCGGCAGGAGTTGCATGATGTTGCAGGAAACTTGCATGTATCTTTGTGTGTGTGTGCACGAGAGTCTGAAAGGTTTTGTAAATAGATTTTCTTTTATATCCTTCTCGTGTTTTGTCTTTTGGTTTGTATTAGCTTGTTGGAAAAAACAACAACGACATCAAATAATACTTACAATTTTTCATAATTTATCGTTTCCAAAATAATTTGCGCGGATGTTAAAGAAGAAAAACTCGTACGCGTTTCCATGCAACACCCAGCCAACACATACCTCCCCCCCCCTTTTTTTTTTTTTACCAAAATCTACCAATACAATCACGCTCAGATGACCGTATCAAAATGGCTAAAGAAAGAAGAAGAAGAAGAAGAAGAAGAAGAAATAGAAAGAAAGAAAAAAGAAAAAGAAACGAAGAAAAGTGATGATACACTAAAGAATATGAAACATTTTAGAATTCGTTATTATCTCTCGTTCACTTTGCTTTCCGATTGCTCATGTTCGATCTTTTTTCAGCACGATTTGGAGAAAAAGAGAGAGTGAGCAACAGAAAGACAAGGGGAGCGAAAGAGTGAGGGGAGAAAGACCAGAAATAGGTAAATAAAGAGAGAGAGATAGATGAAGATAGAGAGAGAAAGAGATAGATAGATAGATAGAGGGAGAGCGAAAGAGAAAGAGAGAGAAAGAGAGAGAGAGAGAGAGAGAGAAAGAAAGAGAGAGGGGTTGATAGAAAGAGAAAGAAA
>NW_028234424.1:17568106-17570606 GCF_977035675.1 Penaeus japonicus
AATTGTTCAATATTTTTTATTAAATATTTCCGATAAAGATGAATAGCATTAAACTTTAATTGTCTTTTTTTTTTTCTTTCTTTCTTTTTATTTGCTTCCTCTTTCTTTTGATACTATTTGTCTTTGGTTCTTCGTGTTTCTTCGAATGCTTTATATTTCCCTTTCTGTGTCTTTTCCTTTTTTTTTCTTTTTTTTTCCTTTCTTGTTTTACACTGTTTTATGTGTTTCTTCTCTCTCTGTTTCTCTATTTCTTACTATCCATCGCCTTTCTTTTTTATTCATTCATTTTTTTTAAATTCTCTTTCGTGTCGTCGATTTTGTGTTTTCCTTTTCTGTCTATCTATATCTTTCCAGTATTTCCATATGTTCCAGCTTCTCTCTCTTTCTCTCTCTCATTTTTTTTTTCTCTCTCTCCCTATTTTTGTGTCTCTCTTGTCTCTTCTCTACCTATCTCTCTTTTTTCTATCTGTTTCGTTTTAACAAGGATAATGATGATGATGACTTTAAGAATGCTGATAATGATAATAATGATAGCAATAATAATGACAGCAACAGTGACAATAATCATTAACATCATCCTGATAATAATAATGGTAATGACAATGATAGTAATTATGATAATGATAATAGTGATGACAACAATTATAGTGATGATAACAATGACAATGGTAATAGGAATGATAATAGTAATAATAACAACAACAAGAATAATAACGATAGTAATAAGCTTAATGATGATAGCAATACTGATAAAAACAATTATAATAATAATGATAAAAAACTATTAATAGCATCATTAGCAAAAGAGGTTACTAAGTATATAAATACTTATATAGTTACTTATTATATAGTTATATATATATAGTTATATAGTTACTTATTATATAATCACATCATCATCATGACAATGCAACCTGCAATTCACAGATTTTCCGCAAGGGCGAAATTCCAATTAATTTATGGGCGAAAAAAGTTTAATTACATTCGCCTCCAATTCTGCAGGTTGAGCTTATGACAGAACTATGATTGAACATTAAGAATAGCGTATGAAATTTAGTTACTTCTATCGTGAGAAAACAAGAAAAAGGTAATAAAGGTAACTAATTAAGATAAACATGATAGCACTAAAAATAATTACCAATGTCTGATCGTTCTAAAAAAAATTGTGAATTAAAATGAAATTATTATTCAATTTTGATTATTAGTGCTCAATGATTTGTGAATTGTGACAAAAGGAATTAGGATGGTGAATGAGAAAGGATAGAGCAAGAGCGAGAAATAGAGAGAGTATGAGAGAGAGGGGGGAGGAGAGAGAGAGAGAGAGAGAGAGAGAGAGAGAGAGAGAGAGAGAGAGAGAGAGAGAGAGAGAGAGAGAGAGAGAGAGAGAGTATGAGAGAGAGGGGGGAGGAGAGAGAGAAAGAGAGAGAGAGAGAGAGAGAGAGAGAGGGGGGGGGGGGGAGACACAGAGAGAAAGAGAGACATAGACACAGAGAGAGAGGGAGACTGACAGAGATGGAGAGAGAGATAGAGACATAGACAGAGAAAGAGAGGGAGACAGACAGACAGAGAGATAGGTAGAGAGAAAGACATAGACAGAGAAAGAGAGGGAGACAGACATTGAGAGAGAGAAAGAGAGAGAGAGAGAGAGATAGACAGAGAGAGAAAGAGAAACAGAGAGACATAGACAGAGAAACAGAGAGAGAATGGCAGACAGAGAGGGGGAGGGGGAGACTGACAGAGAGAGAGAAAAGAGAGAGAGAGAGAGAGAGAGAGAGACATAGACAGAAAAAGAGAGAGGGAGACAGACAGATAGAGAGAGATATAGACAGAGAGAGAGAGAGAGAGAGAGAGAGAGAGAGAGAGAGAGAGAGAGAGAGAGAGAGAGAGAGAGAGAGAGAGAGAGAGAGAGAGAGAGAGAGACATAGACAGAGAAAGAGAGAGGAAGCTAAACAGAGAGAAAGAGAGAGGAAGATAAACAGAGAGAAAGAGAAAGCGACATAGACAGAGAAAGAGCGAGAAGCGACAGTGGGAGACAGAGAGAAAAAGAGAGAAAGAGAGGGAGAGAGCCAAAGATAGAGAAAGAGAAATAGAAAGAGAAGAGAGACCAACCTGTCTCGAACACAAGGGTAAAAGTCACGTTGCATAAACGGCAGAATCTCCTTATCATTAGACGAACTCGCAAAGGAATCGGATCGCACTTGACACATTCCCACAGTTGCCAAAAGGTGTGATTTGCAGCGGATCCAATCTTTCCTGGAACGAGGTCGCTCTTTGTTTGTTTGTTTGTTTGTTTGCCTGTCTGTCTTTGTTCTGTTTGCCTGTCTGTTTTTCTGCCTGACTCTCTCTCTCTTTCTCTCTTTCATTCCCTCTCTCTCTCTTCCTCTCCCTCTCTCTCTTTTTAGAGTCATACGACCATGTAATATAAATCTCTTTGGGTTTTCTCTCTCTCTCTTTGTCTTTCATTCTCTATTTATTGATATGTACTTTGTCATGTTTCTAT
>NW_028234424.1:17588106-17595606 GCF_977035675.1 Penaeus japonicus
TGTTATGTTCGCCCTTTTAAGACCAGAAGACAAGGATATGTAGATGATAAGAGACCATTTCATTAACACTTTCCTCATTTTCTTTGATCTTAATGGTATCACAATATTGTCGTTTATGTCGAGACCAACACTCAGGGAGAGGTCGATGATAAATTATTATCAGCTTTCTACTCTCTACGCTTTCTTCTGTGCGTCACTGTCTATATGCTGACCAGATTGCAACAAGCCTTAACCATGCAGGATTAACAGCTGCAACATTCAACTGGTTAAGATATCGGGGTGGTTCATAAGTCTCTTCCATGCAACAGAGGAGTTTAAGAAATGGAGATAAAGATGCTTAAACATCTTTTTGTGCAACAAATTAACTTACCTTGCAAAGGAGGTAATCAGAAAATACTATCCTAACATACAAAGACACACAAGCTACCATCACATTCCGTGCAATAGACAAATCTCCCCCCCAAAAAAAAGAAAAGAAAAAAAAATCTATTATATATATATAATATATATAGTTATATATATAAAAAATATATATGTATATATATATATATATATATATTGTAATAATAATTATGATAATAATAATAATAATAATAATAATAATAATAATAATAATAATAATAATAATAATAACAAAACAAAAATAAAAACAAAAATAAAAAATATAAAAAAATGATAATAAAAAAAACACAGAAACAAAAACGAACATCTCTCCTCAATAAATCAACTTTCCTTCCAGAAAAAAAAGTCACAAACACTAACATACAAAAGGTACCATCCACACACCCCTTCCTCGCACCAGAACAACCATACAAAGACCTCATTCTCTCCCTGGTATCAGCCTTCGCGCTCCCGGCATGGTACTTGAATAGTTTAATTGAACCTCAGGTCGTGTGTCTCAGCTCTAAGGTCCGCTATGTGAACCTTAATATTTGAGGTCAGCCAAAGAACGCCGAGAGAAGGTGCGGTGTGTTCCTTAGGGTGTGTGTGTGTGTGTGTGTGTTTGTTTGTTTGTGTGTGAGTTTGTTTGTGTATGTGTGTGTGTGTTTGTGTATATGTGTGTGTTTTTTTTTTTTTTTTTTTTTTTGTGTGTGTGTGTGTTTCATCTTGTTATTGTTATTGTTTTCTTCTTCTTCTTCCTTGTCTGCTTCTTGTTTCCTCCCTCTTCTTTCTCTTTTTCTTTGGATTACTGTTATTGTTTGTCTTATTGTAATTATCATGATTATTACAATTATTATCAGTGTTATTATCATCCTTATTACCTTTATCGTTATCATAATCATTGCTATTTTTTTTATTATTATTATTATTATTCCTCCTACTCCTTCTTCTTCTTCTCCTTATTTTTCTTTTAACTTTTTCCTTTCTCTATTTTTTTTTTTCCTTATTTTCGTCTTCATTTATTTTCTATTTTTTATTCTCTGTCTATTCATTCTTTATTTTTTCTTCCTCGCCTTTTTTATTTTTCACTCATCTATTGCTACGTCATCTTTTTCTTCACCGTCTATCACATAAAATTATTAAGAAAAGTCATTAATAACAACGATGAGAAAATATAAAAACCTTGAGACTAAATGATTGAAAACAGAAGTTAAAAAAAACAAAATTAAAATAACAATTCTTTGAACAAAAAATTGAAAACAAATCATTGAAGATGATCAGCCATAAGATAATTTTCTAAAGTTCACTAACTAAAAGCGGATTAAAATTGATTAAAAACAATGATAATTGAAAAAAAATCATTACCTTAAAGCAATCATTGATTTTAAAAAATCCTTAGATCAAACTATTCATAAAACACACTGCTGTCAAGCAAGGGAGCTGTCATGAAGAGACAAAGGGGGGAATGTAGCCATCAACTGTCATGGAAGAATTTCTGCTGAGACATGACACTCTTAGAGATCTTCTCTGGTGTTCTAGCGTTTGTTTGTTTTTTTGTATTGGCGGTGGGGGGGGGGGAGGAACAAAAACATGCTTGAACGTGACTCGCGATTTTGTAAATTGAGAGGGGAGACTTCATTCGAATTCTTTCTTTCTTTTTTTCTCTCTCTGTCTTGTTCTTGTTCTTTTTTTCTTTCTTTCTTTCTATCTTTCTTTCTGTCTCTCTATCTCTCTTTCTTTCTTTCTATCTTTCTTTCTGTCTCTCTATCTCTCTTTTTCTTTCTCTCTCCCTCTCTCTCTCTCTCTCTTTCTCTCTCTATCTTTGTCTCTCTCTCTCTCTCTCTCTCTCTCTCTCTCTCTCTCTCTCTCTCTCTTCTTCTTCTTCTTCTTCTTCTTCTTCTTCTTCTTCTTCTTTTTCTTCTTCGTCTTCTTCTCTCTCCCTCTTTCTCTCTTCTTCTTCTTCTTCTCTCTCCCTCTTTCTCTCTTTTCTCTCTCTTTTATTATTATTATTATTATTATTATTATTATTATTATTATTATTATTATTATTATCATTATTATTATTATTATTATCATTATTATCTTTCTCTATTTCTATCCTGAAGCACGTGTCTGAGAAGGTGACTCACTAATAACAAAGAATTTTTTTCTTCTTCTAATATTATTTTCCGTTATCTGATCATGCGCTTGGGAAGTATCTCTCATGCGTGCAGCTTTAATGCATTGCCAGCGAGAGGTCGTTGGGTGCTTGCGTGCCTGCAGGTTGGAGATTTCAAACATTGTGAAAGCAACGGTGGCGTATCGCAGGAAGAGCGAGTGGATGGGAAATCGTTATCAGGCAAACGTGCTTTTAAACGTGTCTTTAAGTGTTGCTTTCTTAAGATTTCTTAAGATATTGATTAGTTTTATACATGCATACACATACACATACACACATACATACATACATACATATATATATATATATATATAATAAATATATATATATATATAATATATACATATATATACATATATATATATGTATATATAGATATATAAATATATATATATATAGAATATATATATATATATATACTGTATATATATAAATGTGTATATAAATTATATATATATAGATATATATATATATATATAATAAGTATATATAATATATAGTTTACATGTGTGTGTGTGTGTGTGTGTGTGTGTGTGTGTGTGTGTGTGTGTGTGTGTGTGTTTGTGTGTATGTATTCGTATGTGATACATAAAGCAAAAACACTCATCCACATCACAATGACCAATCACATAACACCAATAATACTTCAAACCACAGTCTTAAAAATTCCCCCCCCCCCTCTCCCCTCTCCCCATAAAGACTATCCTTACAACATCCCAATCGGACCAAGGTCACACTTTCCTCAACAGACCACCACCACACAACCACAACCCCGTCAGAGCTTCATCATTCTCACTCTCCTGACAGTCATTACATCTCCTGTGAACCTCTGGCTGTGAGTCTCCCGGAGCAGCGCTGAGGTCCGCTATGTGAACCTTATTATTTGAGGTCAAGTAACGAACAGAGAGCGAAGGTGCGGCCCCACGCTCTCTCGGGTTCTGTTTGCTTTGGCTTGTTTTAACCCCTGGTGTTGTCTGGTGACTATTGATTGGATTATCTTTTGCTCTCTCTGTAGGGGGGGGGGGTGGGGTGTGGGGGGTGGGCGGGGGGGGGGGGAGGGGGGGTGTGAGGGTGGGGGTGGTGGGGGGGGGGGGGGTGGGGTGGGTAGGTGGGGGGGGGTGGGGGGGTGGGGGGGTCTCCTCTCTCTTCCTGGACGTGACTTTCTCTCTTTCTCTTCTCTATTTTATCTCTTCGATTCTCTCTTCTCTTCTCTTCTCTCTTTTATCTCTTTGATTCTCTTTTCTCTTCTCTCTTCTCTCCCTCTCTTTCCTCTCTCTCTCTCTCTCTCTCTCTCTCTCTCTCTCTCTCTCTCTCTCTCTCTCTCTCTCTCTCTCTCTCTCTCTCTCTCTCTCTCTCTTCTTTCTCTCTCTTTCTCTTTCTCTCCCTTCTCTCTCTCTCTTCTTTCCTTTCCTTTCTCTTCTCCCTCTCTCTCTTCTTTCTCGTCTCTTCTCTCTCTCTTCTTTCTCTTCTCTCTCTCTCTCTCCTCCCCTCTCTATCTCTCTCTTCTTCTTTCTCTCCCTTCTCTCTCACTCTCTCTTCTTTCTCTTCTCTCTCTCTCTCTTTATCTATCTAACTCTTCTTTCTCTCTCTCTCTCTCTCTTCTCTCTTCTCTCTCTCTCTCTCTCTCTCTCTCTCTCTCTCTCTCTCTCTCTCTCTCTCTCTCTCTCTCTCTCTCTCTCTCTCTCTCTCTCTCTCTCTCTCTCTCTCTCTCTCTCTCTTTCTCTCTCTCTCTCTCTCTTTCTCTCTCTCTATCATTCTCTTCTCCCTTCTCTCTCTCTTACACTCCCTACTCTCTCTTCTTTCTCTTCTCTCTTTATCTATCTAACTCTTCTTTCTCTCCCTTCTCTCTCACTCTCTGTTCTTTCTCTTCTCTCTCTCTCTTTATCTATCTAACTCTTCTTTCTCTCTCTCTCTCTCTCTCTCTCTCTCTCTTCTCTCTCTCTCTCTCTCTCTCTCTCTCTCTCTGACATAAAAGGTTTTTTACCGACTAGGTAAAACATGTAAATATGTTAACCAGTATAATGCAGCCCCTCAGGTATGTAAGATTTGTGCTTGACTAAGCCCATAACGCAATAGATGCTTAGCCAGTTTGGATAGATGCTTGACATCTTACCCTGGCTTTTTGCAGGGCATGCAAATTGTTCTGCAAATAAACTGTATCAAATCAAATCAAATCTCTCTCTCTCTCTCTCTCTCTCTCTCTCGTCCTCTCACGACGGTCTCTCTCTCTCTTCTCTCTCTCTCCTCACCACTCATCTATACCTCAATCGTTGCCTTCTTCGCTGTTCCACTCCATCCCCCACTCTCTCTCTCTCTCTCTCTCTCTCTCTCTCTCTCTCTCTCTCTCTCTCTCTCTCTCTCTCTCTCTCTCTCTCTCTCTCTCTCCTCTCTCCTTCTGTCTCTCTGTCTTTATCTATCGATCTCTTCTTTCTCTCCCTTCTCCCTCTTTCTCTGTGTTGGGTGTCTTTGTCTGTTGGAACTAATAACCCACACAAACTAGGTAGTTGTGTCAGACAAAGGGTTTGTACAGTTCAGGTTTATTCCATAACGCAGGTGGTCTGACGTCATGGGGCACGATAGATAATATACACTACAGCACAATGATAATAAAGACAGTAATAAAGACTATCACGACACGTATGAACTGGCGGAGAAATCAGGCGTCAGCGGTAGCGCAGTCGATATATATATATATATATAATATATATATATATATATATATATATATATATATATATATATATATAATATATATATATATATATATATATTTGTATGCATATATATATCTGTGTTTGTATGTGTGTGTGTGTGTGTTATGATGTTATTTTTCTGTCTGTTTCTGTCACAGTCTCTCTCTCTCCGTTGTCTTTCTGTCTCTCCCTTTCCCTACTGACCAACTAACATATCTACCTATCTACCACACGCACTCTACCTTCCTCTCTCTCTACCAACCATCCAACCTACTGCCCAACCTTCATTCCAGCCAATCCACTTACCTTTCACTTACAAACTTTTCTACTTCTTTACCTTAGTCCCTACCAACCTACTAACCTACCTCACTCCTTCACTGCAAACCTACTTCCTTCCCTCTCCCTCTACCCTCTCCCTCCCTGCACCCTCTATTTCTCTGCCTGCCAAATAGCCTTATCCCCCCCCCCCTCTTCCTCTCCTTCCCAACCCAGTAACATCTCTTCCTACCTCCCACCTTCCCTCCCTCCCTACCAGATAGCCTACCTCCCTCCTTCCTTCCTTTGCCTCCCTCCCTCCCAATCTCCGCCTTGTCTCCCACCCTCTCTCCATCTTCCTCCCACACTCCCTCTTCACCTCCTTCCCTCCTTCCCTCTCCATCCCACCCTCTATCCTCTCCTCCTTCCTTCCCTTCGTCTCCCTCCCACCCTCCTTCTTCCCCTCCTTCCCTCTCCCTCTCACCCTCTATCCTCCCCTCCTTCCCTCCCTTCCTCTCCCTCCCACCCTCCTTCTTCCCCTCCATTCCTCCCTTCCTCTCCCTCCCACCCTCTATCCTCCCCTCCTTCCCTCCCTTTCTCTCCCTCCCACCCATCTTCTTCCCCTCCCTCCCTCTCCCTCTCACCCTCTATCCTTCCCTCCATTTCTCTCCCTCCCACCTTCCTTCTTCCCCTTCCTCCCACCCTCCTTCTTCCCCTCCTTTCCTCCCTCCCTCCCACCCTCTTTATCCTCTCCCCCTCCTTTCCTCCCTCCTTTCCTCCCTCTTTCCCTCTCCCTATCCCCGTCACGTCTTAACCCTCGTCCCATGTCGACCTGAGACGACCCCCGTGCAATGGGCAATGGTCAGCCTCCCCCGTCGCTCCCGAGACCTCAAAGACGCCCTTAAGATTTCAGACACGTTTCAAACACGTTTCGCGTCCCCATCTATGCCTCGGAAAAGGGGGCTCTCGTTTAAGTTCTTTTTTTATATAGATATTAGAGAGCCTTTTCTTCGATATCTTCGATTTTTTTTCTTTTTTGTTAGGGGAGAGGGGACAAATTTTTATTGTTGGGATGAGGTCGAGGGAAGTGGGAGGAGGAGGAGGAGGAGGGGAGGGGGGTACAGGGTGAAGTGGAAATGGTGTGGGAGGATGGAGAGAGAAATGAAGATAGATAGGTAGATTGAGAGAGAAAGTTAGGTAATGGGAATAAAAGAGAGAGAGAGACAGACAGACAGACAGACAGCAGACAGACAGTCAAAGGGACAAAAAAAGAAACATAGATAATCAAACATCGAAAAAAAAAACAATAAGATCACAATCCTGATAACCTCAGAAACAGACAAACAGACCACCACAATACCAAACAAACAAACAAACAAACACAAAGACACACAAAACGAACAAGACAAGACAAAACAGCCAAACAAACCAGCATAGAGTCAACCAAAATCAACCAAACTGAAGCCAAACAAACCTTCATCCCTCCTCCCCCCCCCCTTCCCCCCTTCCTCTCCATTTGCGAGGCACACACGATGTCGCCGAGTATTAGAGGAAGTGGCTCCATGATTCCTCTTGCGGCAGACAGGCGTTTGCTAAATGACCCCTTTTCCCTCTCTCTCTCTCTCTCTCTCTCTCTCTCTCTCTCTCTCTCTCTCTCTCTCTCTCTCTCTCTCTCTCTCTCTCTCTCTCTCTCTCTCTCTCTCTCTCTCTCTCTCTCTCTCTCTCTCTCTCTCTCTCTCTCTCTCTCTCTCTCTCTCTCTCTCTCTCTCTCTCTCTCTCTCTCTCTCTTGGCTCGTCTCGCTCTCTCCCTCTTCCTCTCTATCTCTCTTGGTTCTTCCTCTTTTTTTCTTCTTTCTCTCTTGGCTCGTTTCGCTCTCTCCCTCTCTCTCTATCTCTCTTGGTTCTTCCTCTCTCTTTCTTCTCTCTCTCTTGGTTCGTCTCGCTCTCTCCCTCTCCCTCTCTTACTCTCTTGGTTCTTCCTCTCTATTTCTTATCTCTCTCTTGGCTCGTCTC
>NW_028234424.1:17603106-17606347 GCF_977035675.1 Penaeus japonicus
CCCCCCCCCACACCCCCACCCAAGAAAACACAGCCATACTTCCTGAAATAATATAAGAAAATGAAAATACAGTAATCCTCATATCCTATAAACAAAACCCATATCCTCGTGACCCCCCCAAATGACCCCCAATCTGAGCTGACACGACACCCATAATCTCCCTTGACACATTACCTCATTTCACATAACGCGTCATGGGTTAGTGGTCATGTTGATAGTGGAAGGAGTGTGGGCGAGATCGTGGGTCGCAGAGTCAACCGCTTCACAGGGGGAAGGTCACAGGTCACGTAGGTTAGACACAGGTCAGATACAGGTCACGTTGTAATAGGAGGGTCGAGATCTAGTGTAGGTCACGAGTTTGATAGGATGGGATATATTTATTGACTTTATTGGAGCCTTGTCTTGTGGAATATGTATTTATAGCTATATTTTTAGATGTTTTGGTATTTTAAGTGTAGTATTTTTTTTATTTTTTTTTTTTACTTTTTATCTATTTTTGTGTTTTTTTCTGTTGTTATCATTCTCTCTCTCTCTCTCTCTTTCATTCTCTCTCTCTCTCTCTCTCTCTCTCTCTCTCTCTCTCTCTCTCTCTCTCTCTTTCTCTCTCTCCTCTCTCTCTTTCTCTCTCTCCTCTCTTTCATTCTCTCTCTCCTCTCTTTCATTCTCTCTCTCCTCTCTTTCATTCTCTCTCTCCTCTCTTTCATTCTCTCTCTCCTCTCTTTCATTCTCTCTCTCCTCTCTCTCATTCTCTCTCTCTCTCTCTCTCTCTCTCTCTCTCTCTCTCTCTCTCTCTCTCTCTCTCTCTCTCTCTCTCTCTCTCTCTCTCTCTCTCTCTCTCTCTCTCTCTACTGTTATGTTCTCTCTTCCTCTGTCTTTCAACCTATCATTTTTCGCTTCCTATCTCTATAGCTATCTTTCTTAGTTTCACTTTCTGTTTTTCTCTCTATAAACTTATCTCCACTTCTTAAACTTTCCACTATTTTGATAATAATGTTATTACTGATGATAATAATAATGATAGCGATTTCGAAATAAAAGATTTAATAGTTGTGATGACAACAAGAAAAACAATAGTGACATCTATAACAACAATGATAATAGTAGTAATAGTGATAAGATAGTGATAAAAATGAAAATGAAAATAATAACAATGATGATGATAACAATAACGATAACAATAATAATGATAATAGTAATAATGATAACAATAACAATCACAATAAAAACAATACGATAAAACATAACTGCAACTAAAAAATAATAATAATAATAATAATAATAATAATGATAATAATAATAATAATAATAATAAAGATAATAAACATAACGTAAATGATAATAAGAGATCCAAAACAAAATCAGTGACACGAAGAGACTTGGAAACTATCTCACGGAATCTCTTCCTCACAGCCTCCGGATTCCATAAGAAGCCGTTCCGAGGCCTAAGAAAATGGCCTTTCCTTCTTATACGGGAAGGAGGGAGAGGAGGGATGAATGGAGGAAGGAGGGGAGGGAGGAATGGAGGGAGGAGGGGAGGAGGAAGGAGGGTGAGGAGGGAGGAGGGAGAGGAGGAAGGAAGGGGTGGGAAGATGGGATATGAGGGATGAATGGAGGCAGGAGGGAGAGCATGAAGGAGGGAAGGGAATGCATGGAGGGAGGAGGGATGAATGGAGGAAGGAGGGATGAGGACGGAGGGGAGGGAGGAAGGAGAGATGAGGAAGGAGGGGAGGGAGGAAGGAGGAGGGAGAGGAGGGAGGAAAGAAGAGGTGGCAAGGGGAGAGATAGAGGATGATGGAAGGGGGAAAAAGAAGGGACGGAATAACGAAATAGGGAGGAAGAAGAGAATAAGGTTGACGAGGGAGGTGGGGAGGGAGGAGGAGGTAGTGGAGGAGGCTTGTAGTCACATGGGGATACAAGGGAGACAGGAAGGAGGAGGGGAGGGAGGGAGGATAAGGAGGAAGCGGAGCAGAGGGGAGTAGAGACCGGGGAGGGGAGGGAGGGAGGGAGGGAGGGGAAGAAAAAGGAGGGGAGAGAAATGGAATTATTCCAAGTCAGAATATCAAGGCCTAGGTCACGGCCAGCCCCCCCCCCCCTCCCCCGATGTTCCTTAGGCCTAAAGATAGAGTCTAGACTTTTTGGGTCCGATGTGTTGTACCATGATGGAGGGCTGAGGGAACCCAATTTATTTTTTTGTTGTTGTTGGAGGGGGAGGGGGGTTGCTGTCTTTTCCGGTTAGTTTTGTTGTTTATTTATTTTTTGCTTTATTTTTCTTTTATTTCCTTGATTTTTTTTAGGGGGGTTGTCGATTTTTCTCTCTTAATTTTTTTTATTGTTTTTTTTGTTTTTTTGTTTTATAATATTTCTCTCTCTTTCTTTCCTTCTCTTTCTCTCTCTCTCTCTATCTATTTATCTATCCTTCACTTTCTCTTTCTCTCTCTTTTACTTTCTCTTTCTCTTCCTCTTTCTTTCACTCTCTCTTTCTCTCTCTCTCTCTCTCTCTCTCTCACTCTCTCTCTCTCTCCAAATACCCCCCCTACCCCCTCTCAATCGCCCAGATCTCATCTCCTTATCCCCCCCTCCTCCCCTTCCCGATCTGCAGCTGATCCAGTGAGAGAGAGAAGAGAGAGAGAGGGGGGGGGAGGGAGAGGAAAGGAGGGCAGGAATGAAAGAGGGGGAAGGAGGGACGAGGTGAGAGAGAGAGAGAGAGAGAGAGAGAGAGAGAGCGAAAGCGAGAGAGCGAGAGCGAGAGAGCGAGAGCGAGAGAGCGAGAGAGCGAGAGCAAGAGAGCGAGAGCGAGAGAGCGAGAGCGAGAGAGCGAGAGAGAGAGAGAGAATATATATATAAAGTGAGTGTGTGTGTGTGCGTGTATATATTCGCCTATGTATGTCTAAGTGAGTCAGTAAGTTCATGTTTGCATGCATCTGTGCTTGTCTCACTGTATGTATGTATGCATGTATGTATGTATGTATGTATGTATGTATGTATGTATGTATGTATGTATGTATGTATGTATGTATGTATGTATGTATGTATGTATGTATGCATGCATTTATGTATGTATGTATATGTGCATTTTTGCCTTATGTATGTATGTATGTATGTATGTATATGTGCATTTTTGCCTTATGTATGTATGAGTGTTTCTATCTAAATGTCTATGTGTGATGATATGAGCTTCTATCTGTAGTCTATGTTTGAATTTATGCTATTATATATTCGCCTTTTATGTATGTTAGCTATC
>NW_028234424.1:17611447-17616447 GCF_977035675.1 Penaeus japonicus
ATAATGATAGTAATAATTATGATCAAATTATAAAAAAGAGAAAGGGGAGGCATCTTTGAACCTTCAGGCCTGTTTTTAAAAAGTCGTTGCCCAGGAGAGTCCATGCTATGAGACAAATATTCGGAGAGTATCAATGTAAAGCAGTGCTATTCGATAATGCTATTAATGCCTTTACTTCAATCAACAAAGAACACTGTATCAAAATATCAGAGCCAAGAGCCCCGCCTTCGTCTCAAATATCTATTATCAAATATCAATTCAAATATTATCAAATATCAATTCAAATATTATCAAATATATCAAATATTCATCGGTGAAGTCGGAAGTGGGAACAGAGATCAAGATCATGTCAGTTGAAGGGACAACACAAGGTGCTTCAGTAGCCATGGCAATGTATACACTGGGGATATCAGAACTCCAAGAGAAAACAAGGCGATGATACTACTCGTAGCAAACAACAAGCACGTGCCACTGGTCTGACAGCCACGGGAAAATTTAATGATACAAAAATGTGGTAGGACCTGGCGATTCAACATGGCCTTCAGATTGGATACTTAAAAGCGAAAAAAAAAATGTTCTCGTAAAGCCAAAACATAACAGCGTTAAACCGAAATGAAAAAATGTATATATATTAGTCATCGCCAAATGTGATTCTGTCAAACACAAAATCGATGACTGGGCAAATGAATTGGAAAAACTCTCAGACATGTAGGTATCGTAGCAGC
Source organism: Penaeus japonicus (assembly GCF_977035675.1). Classification (NCBI taxonomy): domain Eukaryota; kingdom Metazoa; phylum Arthropoda; class Malacostraca; order Decapoda; family Penaeidae; genus Penaeus; species Penaeus japonicus. The sequence goes on from NW_028234424.1 coordinate 17,612,173, forward strand.
ATGCGGCTTATAAAGCATTCACATACGAGCCCAAACATCGGTGGATCTTCCTGATAGCAACAACACCAGACAACGCACACTTGTTTCCACTGTTCGCCGATGCCAAACGAGATGTGTTCCTCCCTCGGAAATCAGAAGTGAGGTAGACATTATGTAACACTCTGAAGGGACGGCCATCACATCCTTGTAGATATTTGTATAGAAGAATATCAACTCACTTTGTCACCGCAGTGTATGTTGAGAAGGTGATTAGGGTAAACAGCAGGGCATCAAGCTATCAAAATAGACCTAGGGAAGGCAAGAGGAATGATTAAAGGGATTGTACTTCATCGACCTCAAGAAATAGGACAGGACGCCGAGAATGCATAGGAAGCAGGAGCATCGCACTCGCTAACAACCCTGCGAATCAAAACCAAAGGCTTTCGTCTTTAGAAACAGGAATTCAGTGATGATGGATCTTCTTGGTGTAGTTAGTGATGGAAGGTTCGCTTAGTCAATGTTCATGTTGATCTCTCGTTGATTTTGGATACACAATGAAGGACAAAAAAGGGGGTGACTGTAATCGCCATAATGACCAACGTGAGGTGACGTAAGAACCAAATGCTGCAAAATATTTGTCGCAATGTTATATAGTAGAGACAACTCTACAACTAATGGAAGGCGAAAGACTGACCCAGCAGATTAGACAAGAGTTGACCCTAGTGCTCAAACCTTCTGAACACGTGAACAGTAAGCCTTCTTGAAGGAACCATCAAACCTGAGACCCCATGTCATAGGGGTTTTAACATAACCAGTACCTCATAAACGATACGAGAATTTAAAACTAAGGTTTATAGATCACGGAACTTTCACATCATGTGTCGTTGCGTTTTTTAGACACCTTCAGGCCAATGAACCCTTTGGCTAAACCTTCCCACGTAACATATTCACTCGTCCAATTTGCTCGCCTGCGCCTGAGAGTAACTCGTTCATCAAGCCTTCGCTCTCTTTTGAATGCGCTGTGAACAAGCAGTCGCCGGGAAGCGCTTCAGAAAGCGGCTTTGTTCATGAAAGCAGCAAAGGAGTCAGATGTATTATGCATGATCTAGGTTGGGTAATAAATAGCATGACTATAAGGAGAGGATTGGAGGCAATTTCTTCTTTCCTTAACAAGAATAGGAGGCAATAGCAATAGCAGTACTATACTAGTAGTTATAGGATAGTAGCAGTTGTAATGCAATCGTTAAAATTAGCATTATTATTGTTGCTTTATATTCTGTTACTATTACAATGATGTGACAGATGATAAAAATATTTGAAATATTAACGAAAACAACAATAACCACTGATAAAGATGCTAATGAAACTTATATTAACAACAGATAACTATGCACACTGTAAATACTAGCATGGATCTGTTGTGTGTGGAGGTGACCAAACAGTATTATTTTTTTCTTCTTCTCCTTCTTCCTCTTTTTCTATGTCTTCTTCTTCTGCTGCTGCTGACTCTCCTCCTCCTCCTCCTCCTCCTCCTTTTCCTCTTCCTCTTCCTCTGCCTCCTCTTCTTCCTCTTCCTCCTCCTCACCTCACCCTGTTCCTCCCTTCCCCTCTCTCTCCCCTCCGCTTCCCTCCCCCCTCTGCTCCCCTCCCCCTCCGCTCCCCGTCTCCTCCCCGTCCCCACCCCTCCCCCTCCCCCTCCTCCCCTCCTCCTCCCCCTCCTCCCTCCTCTCCTCCTCCTCCTCCTCCCTCCTCCTCCTCCTCCTCCTCTTCCTCCTCCTCCTCCTCTTCCTCCTCCTCCTCCTCTTCCTCCTCTCCCTCTCCTCCTCTCCCTCTCCTGCTCCTCCCTCCTCGTCTTCTTTAGTTGTCTTCATCTCTCATTACTACTTATTCTATTTGATAGTCCACTCTCCGAAGCTAAAACGATGAATGTAAAGGGAAAGGAAACATGCGGTATGAGTAATCGTTCCAAGAATAAGGAAACAGAAGGAAATAGAAGGAGATAAGGAAATAAGATAAGGAAATAGAAGGAGACACATGAGTACAACAAAGTAGGTGAAGAATGTTGAATGAAGGTGTTGATGGTCCATTCTTATCTTTATTATTGTTATCATGATTATCGTCAATATTATCATCATTGTTATTATTATTATTATTATCATTATTATTATTGTCGTTTTTGTTGTTGTTGTTATCATTATCCTTATTATACTATTATCATCATTATCATTATTACTTTCATTATTATTGTCGTTGTTATAGTTGATGTTCATATTATCATTGCTATATTTTATCAATATTATTATAATTATCACTACTGCCATCATCATTATCATTAACAATAATCGTAGTAGTAGTAGAAGTAGTATTCATTAGTATTCACTATAATTTTTTTTTTACCATCATCATTTATCATCATCATCAACGTTATTATTATAATTATCGTTATTATTCTTATCATTATCGTTATCATCATCATCATCATCATCATTGTTATCATCATCATCATTATTATTACTATCATAATTATCAACAAGAACATGAAAAAAAAACTACAATAACTCGAACAACTATTATCACCATCACCATTATTATCATCACTACCATTATATAATGACAAACCTCATAATGCAATTGATCAAAAAAATACCTCATAATTAAACCCACATGAATTATCAGGGCAAATAATACGACGATAACTTTCTCTTGCAACAGTGCACAGTCTATTATCCATAAAGTTTTCTTGGACCGAAGAGCTATAAAGCATTCTGATACATATGAGACAATGTTACTTCTTGAAAGGGGAAGAGTCAACAGACTTTGCATATAATGGTTCATTATATTTCCGAGTCCAAAAGGGGAAACAGAAAGACGAATATACTTAGTTTGGAACAATATTCTTTTCGCTAATTCAACATTAGAGATAAGTAAAGCCTCTTTAGTCAAGAGCTTTGAATCTGTAAAGATGTTCTAACAAGACCTTAAACTCACGTAAAAGGCCACAACACTTGACTTTTTTCTTCTTCCTTTTTCTTCTTCTTGTCCTCGAGAAAATGTGTGTTTAGTTTCTCTACGAGATCGTGGACGGAACATAACGAGCCAGCCGAAACATTTGTCTTCTGAAGATAATCCTTTTGAAAGTAAAATCATTACCCTTTCTCTCTTTTCTTTTCTTTTTTTCTTCTTTTTTCTTTTCCTTTTATTCGCCAAAAGCTCGGAGTCATTTCTCTTCTCTAAAAGGTAATGTATAGAGGAAGACTTTGGTTCAGTAAGATTCTTGTTCTTTTGTTGTTGTTTGTTTGTTTGTTTCTTTTTAGACTGCCTTCAATGGAGATGATTTGTTTTGGTTTTATTGTTAGTTTATCTATTTATTTATTTATTCATTTATTTATTTATATATTTATTTATTTTACCAGATGGATCGATATACAGGTAGTTATATGTGTATAGATAGATGAATAGGTAGATATATGTGTATATACTATAGATAGATAGATAGATGGATAGATGGATAAAGGAATGGATAGTTAGGTAGCCAGACATTTAGCTAGATAGATAGAGAGGTAAGTAGGTAGACACATGGATAGACAGAAGAATTAACTAACATATAAAAAGATAACCGTAAGAGGGAGACACATTTGGCATACATAAATCTCACGTAGTGTAAAAGACAAATAAAGAAATACAGAAATAGAAGGAAAAGAAGAAAAAAGAAGAAAGGGGGTTTAAGGAACAGAACGAAAGAGAGTGGAAAGTGAGATGAGGATATGAAAATACATTAGTCTTTATTCTTTAACACGGAAGGAGCGCTTAGATTCTCAAGGTCTGAGAGAGAAAGGGAGAAATATTACTTTGAAATTGTATTTTTCTGTAGACGCGAAACTATGGCATTGTCGTTTCGGTGAGAAGTGAATCTGTTTTTGTTTACGTTTCAATATTACTTTATTTTCCAGGATGATAATGCGTTGTTTTATCATTGTACTTTTGTCTTGTGATTAATTTTGTTTATATGAGTATGTACACACACATACACACTGACGAAGCCCACACAAGCACGCACACAGACATAAACACACACACACACACTAACAAACAAACAAACAACCAAACACACTCATGCAAGCAACAAAAAAATAACCAAACAAACAACACCAGCCAACCCACAGAACCCCTAACCCCCACCCACCCACAACCCCCCCTCCCTCCCCAAAAAAATCAAAACCAAAATCCCAAAACTTTACAAAACAACGTAAAATCCCCCTCCCTCCTCCCTCCCCCCACCCTCCCCCCTCCCCACAC
>NW_028234424.1:17626447-17628947 GCF_977035675.1 Penaeus japonicus
ATGCAAAGAAATACGACTGCATCAACAAAGAAAAGATCCCAAGAAAGGGGCCCCCCCATTCCTAACAATAGCAAAGTGCACCGTAGCGTACCCAGAGTGAAGGCACTTCGTCACACACAACAGGAAAGGAAGTCATATTCTCCTTCGCCCAACAAATAGAGATGTTCTCACTCCTTCTTCTCATTCTTGTGTTTTTTTTTTTCTCGTTCTTCTGCTTCTTATTATTGTTATTTTTTCTTCTTCTGCTTGTCCTTATTATTTTTTTTTTCTTCTTCTGCTTCTTATTATTGTTATTTCTTCTTCTTCTGCTTGTCCTTATTTTTTTTTTCTTCTTCTGCTTCTTATTATTGTTATTTCTTCTTCTTCTGTTTGTCCTTATTATTATTTTTTTCTTCTTCTGCTTCTTATTATTGTTATTTCTTCTTCTTCTGCTTGTCCTTATTATTTTTTTCTTCTTCTTCTGATTGTTATTATTATTAATTATTCTTCTTCTGCTCGTTTTTTCTTATTATTTCTTCTTCTTCTGCTTCTTCTTCTTCTTCTCTTCTTCTTCTTCTTCTTCTTCTTCGGTTTCTTTTTCTTCTCCTTCTTTTGGTTCTTCGCTCTTTTCTGCATCTTCTCATTCTTCTGCTTCTTCTTCTTCTTCTTCTTCTTCGGTTTCTTTTTCTTCTCCTTCTTTTGGTTCTTCGCTCTTTTCTGCATCTTCTCATTCTTCTGTTTCTTCGCCTTCTTCTTCCTCCCCGTCTACCTCTTACGCTCTTTATTCTTCTGTTTTCTCCTCTTTCTTCTTTTTCCTCTTCTCTTGCTGTTACAACTACTAATTCGCCTTCTTTTTCTTCCTATTCTTATTTTCTTTATCTATGTTCGTTTCATCTTCCTTCTTTCTCTCTTTTTCTTTCTTTCTTTTCGTTTCTCCTTCTTTCTTTACGCATGTTTGTGTGTATGTGTCTGCGTGTGTGTGTGTGTGTGTGTGTGTGTGTGTGTGTGTGTGTGTGTGTGTGTGTGTGTGTGTGTGTGTGTGTGTGTGTGTGTGTGTGTGTGTGTGTGTGTGTGTGTGTGTGTGTGTGAGTGTGTGTGTGTGTGTGTGTGTGTGTGTGTGTGTGTGTGTGTGTGTGTGTACCTGTGTGTGTGTGCAATATATGCATACCCACCATCACAAACATATATATAAACCTACTACAAACTTTATGCCTTAATTGCAACATACAAACAAGTGCGTCAAAGGACCTGAATGCAATCGGTTTTCTTTCTTCTTTTTTGAACGCGAAGACGAAGGGGAAGTAGGATTGCCTCCTCCTCCTCCTCCTCCTCCTCCTCCTTTGCGATGTCCTATTAATCCCACTCTTTCTCTCCCACTCGAGACCCCGAGATCGTGACAGCATCTGCGTTGTTGTGGTTGTGACGGTGATGGGTTGTAGGTTTGTGTTGTGCTGGATTTTTTTTTTCTATTTGATTGTCATGTTATTTGTTACTTTGTTTGCTTGATTTTTTTTTTTTTTTTCTTCTTCTTCTTCATTAAGGTCTCTCCCTCTCTTACACTTCATCTCTCTCTCTCTCTCTCTCTCTCTCTCTCTCTCTCTCTATCTATCTATCTATCTATCTATCTATCTCTCTCTTTCTTACTCTTTCTATGTCTCTATATATCTATCTGTCTATCACTCTACATCTTTCTCTCTCTTTCTTTCTCTCTCTCTCTCTCTCTCTTTCTCTCTCTCTCTATCTATCTATCTATCTATCTATCTATCTATCTATTTATCTATCTCTATCTATCTATCTATCTCCTCCTCTCTCTCTTAGTCTGAAAGATCATGGTATAAGGGGAAGGTTATAGCATTATAGCTCAGAAAATATTTTACTAAAGCGGTTTACAAAATCAGTTCAAAGCTCTTTCTGAACTTGGTTTGAACTTTGAACTTGTTATCTTCAAATACTCATACCTCATATGAATTTAAAATCTGCACCTGTAAGCCTTTCATCCTCTTACTAAACAAATTGTTAGATTCAGCAACACGTAGTCTAAACTACGACCTCAGCATTACCTATCTTTACCATGATTATGATCCTACAGCACACAGGATAAATAGCTCGGCGATGTAGCCATGTAAAAGCTAAGCTCCTTATGGCTAGAAAGCATTTTCTGGTGAGCAGAGAGATGCCTTTGTGTGTGTGTGTGTGTGTGTGTGTGTGTGTGTGTTTGGTTGTGTGCGTATGTGTGTGTGTGTGTTTGAGTGTGCCCGTATAGATAGGGGATTGTTTGTGAGTGCTGGTGCTAAGTTGATAAAGTTTTTCTTTTAGATTGCAATTTACATATAAATTATCCCCTTTCTTCAAAGAAAAAAATACTTCGTGTTTTTAGCAGATATATTAACATAAGTACCTCATATTTCAGCATTAGTTTATCGTTAATGTCCATAAATATGCATCCCTCCACCACCACCTCTCTCTCTCGCTCTATGTCTCTCCTTCTCTTTTATTTTCTCAACCTTTCTATGCACCTCAC
>NW_028234424.1:17641447-17646447 GCF_977035675.1 Penaeus japonicus
ACATCCATAATATATATATATATATATATATTATAAATATATATATCATTTTTATATATATATATAAGATGTATTATAGACATTTTATATATATATTATATAATTTATATATTTATATATATATATATATTTGTGTGTGTGGTGTGTGTGTGTGTGTGTGTGTGTGTGTTACTTATATATACTTAAGACATATATATATATATTTATATATTATATATATTGATTTTATTTATATCATATATTATATTCTACATACATGTGGTGTGTATGTTTTATTATATATCATATATTGATATTTATATCATATATATTTATTTATTTTATACATATATTACATACATTCATTTATACTTGTGTTTGTGTATTTTTTATATATTTATAGAATATTATATTTATATTTATATATATATACATATATATATATATTTTATATATATATTTATATATCTATATATATATATCATAATATATATATATATATATGATGTATGTATTATAAATATTATATATTCAGAAAATGTATTGAAGATATTAAAGGACTTATCAAGATTCATGACTTATTTGAGGGAGTTTACAAAATATTGGGCACACACAAGATGAAATTCAAGATCAAAAAGAATAAAACCTAAAGAAAAAAAAAATAAAGGTAACTCAGCCTGCTGATTTGGAAACAGAAAAGGCTGTACAGTTGTACAGGGACACTAAAAAATGTAAAAGTAAAGCCCAAAGAAGAGAAACAATAAAAATCCGAGAGGTGAGCCAAAGTAAAGTAAATCAGGAAGAAGAGAAAAGGAAGAAAAAAAGCTGTTTTCTGAAATAGTAAGGCAAAAAAAAGGATATATTACTTAAAACAGGCCAAGAATATCTAGAGAATGATAATTCAGACACTGAACACAACCAAAAAAAAGATGATGAGGCTGATGGAAAAGTTTTGTAGGCGACAAAAAGAAGCAACCAAAACCCAACACAGTCTACAAAAGAAAAGTCAAGGAGAAGAAAAATGAGATACATTCAGGAGCAAATAGGCTCTTTATATACAATCTAGATAGAAAGAAATAAAGAAGAAAGGAAAATGATCCTAGAAATCAGGAAAACAAATTGATATGAAAAATGATTAATGATTTCATAAAACTAAAATTGAACCTCAATGAAATTAACAAAGATGAGAGTGTGCTTTAAGTGAGAGGGCAAATATTTAAAGGAGGCTTGAGCCCAAGGCCAATTAAAGGTCAAATTAGATAATGAAAAACAGAAAAATGGAAACTGATTGGAAAAGAATATGAAACTAAAGGAAATTGATGAATATAAAATATAAGAAGCATAGGATATCACCGGGAATTGAGCTATGAAAAAAAGGCTAAGCGGTTCAAAAAACATTGATAATAATAAACTAAGAGGTGAAAACAGAGAAAAAGACGGAGCAGGGGAGGAAAACATCTGGTATATCACCAGCAAAAGACAAAGGACATTTTCAGTTCCTGCGCTCAAGCCATATCCTATTCGACCAAAAACAGGTGATGAAACGCCCACCGCTACACCGGGGGAAGGTCGCAGCCTCCCATTACAAATAGCGGGGAGAAACGATATCGGAAAGGTGGAAGGAAACGGAAACGATATCAACTATCTAACAACAATAGGTAATGTAGACACGCAAAGAAAATAATTTATTTGAGACTTCTCATATTGCTAAATATACAGAGGATTACAGTATACTCCAAAAAAGTAAACCAGACATAAACTTTACATTATCTATAAAGGACATGGCAAAAAACAGATCAACAATTATTCAATGAAAGCTCTTACAGAAAACTCAATCTGAATGGAAGACATAAACAATGAAGAAAAGAATTAAAATTAATAACTTATGAGCTAATAAGGAAAGATAGAAATAAGAGAAGCCAGAGGAGCGATGTACGTCTCATTATACTCAGGAAAGAATTATTAGCAACTAGGAAATGGGATACTGTAATAGGAATACTCTAATAATACAAGTTAGAAAATACTAGGGGTATTGACAAAAGGATTGTTAAAAAGAGCGTATACATTATTTTATACAGACCTCCTGGAACAACAGAAACAATCTTTCAATGAATCACTAGTGCATTATTAGTTGAATTACATTTGTTAATACAAGGGAAATTGAAGCTATTATTATACGTGGTTGGCGGAATTTTAATTTCTTTAAACCTTTATCAATTGGGAAACCAAGAAAATAATAAGATAGGAAGCAAATGAAATCAATGCCACTCTATAAATAGAAAAAAAGATAAGCTTTTAGATTTTTGAAGAATTTTTTTACCTTAACCAAATCAATCAATATTCCTCTAACAACCGGGAAGAAAAATAAATAAGAAAAAAAATTACTTGGTACCTTGTTTTCATTAGTATAGGGGAAGATGTACACAACATATCATCAACTTATACAGCCCAATCAGACCACAAAATAATTGAAATCACAATGAATAAGTTAAAGAATCAGAAAAGAGTCTCAGATCTTTAAAATTTAGCCATAATCAAATAGATTGGAAAAAAATAAATGCAACACTAGAAAAGTCACTGAAAGATATTGACGTCCTCTTAACACCAAATGATATACTAGAGAAGCTTTATAATGCATTTAAAGATGTTTGTAGAATGTTTGTGCCCCCCAAAAAACAACAGAAACAAGAATATCATACCAAGAGATCGAAATCATGTTAAGAAACAAAAAAATAATAATAAGGTTAACAAATTGAAAAAAAAAAAACAGATCATATCAAGAGAGAAAGGATCAAAGCAGAGATAAGGCTATTAGAAGATAAATTAAAACTGTCTATAAGTAACTAAACCAAAAAAATAAAAGCAAGCCGAAGAAAAAAAAAAGCAAAAAAAAGCTGTGGAAGCTTATAAATTAAAACAGAATGCAAAATAAATTTTTTTTCTCTTATGCAAACCAGGGTTTTAAAGAGGAGAACAGAAATTGGGCCTCCCTCTTGAGCTGAAAACAGAAAATAATGGTGGCATTGATAACTGATTCAAAGGAAATGGCACTGACCAGAATTACTCCAAAAAATTGGCAATATGAAGAAGTCTATAGTGTTCCCCAAGAATAGAAAAATTAATATCAGACCTACATTTTAGTATTATTAGTAACGAAGACGAAATGTCCTCCTTCACTGACTTCAGATTCAATGATAAAGATATTCTTGAAGCAGTAAGTGAAATATCAACAAAACTCATGCAGCTGGGCCAGATGAAATCCCAAAACAATCTTTTTAAAAAAAGCTGCAAAGAAAAACATAGCAAAGCCACTGGTAACTTGAAAGAGGGTACTATGATTCCAATATAATAAAGGTGGAAACAAAAGGTCAGGGCCACAAAATTATAGGCCAGAAGCAGTACCATCTCATATGATAAAAATATTTGAAAGGGTACGTTGAGGAAAAAAAAGTCAGTTTTTAGAAAGAGAAAACACGATAAAACCCCGGCAACAAGGATTCAAAGTGGTAGATCTTGTATTATCACAGATCCTACACACTTCGAACACATACTAAGGGACCTAACTGAAAAGTAGAGATGTTGATGTAATATATCTAGACTTTGCAAACGCTTTTTGGCAAAGTAGATCACGGCATTCTGCTACCTGCTTCATTAAAGGACCTAGGAATCGCGGGAATGCAGTGGATTTACAACTTCCTAATAAACGTAAACAAAAAGTACAAATTAATGGGCTTCACTCAAATGAAACGATTAGTATGATGGGTTCCACAAGGTCCGTTCTTTGGCCCTTGTTATTCCATCTTATGATTGGTGAACATTGATAATGTATGAAACCACTCGAATAACATCATTTGCAGGAGATACAGAATAATTACAACCCATAGATATACACGATAATGGAAAAAAAAATTAACGAGGACAACATACTTCTGTAAGAGGGCATATTGATAACAATATGATTTCAAATGCAGATAGTTTTGAATCATTAAAGATAAAATCCAACTGGAAATTTAAATCAAGATCATAATTTGTTGAAGGTGGGAAGGATTGAGGAGAAAAAAGAAGTAAAAGATCTAGACTCGATATGAGTAAGGACATTGATTTCAGTCACAATATAGGAGCAGATATGTCAACAAAGGAAAAGTTATGAGGGAATGGGTATTGATGGACTTTAACACTAAGATAAACCCCCGAACACCTTTTACCACTATGGGAAAACATTAGAATACAATGCCTAAGTATGGAGCCCAATTCTACAAAATATAATGAAATAGAGCAAAGTCCAAAGAATCTTTACACGTAAGTTAGATAATATGATGGGTCAAAACTATTGAAAAACTAAAAAAAAAACTAAGACTTGACTTACTCACTACATAAGGCGAGAAAGATACTTCTTTATATATCTGTGGAAAATTATTGAAGGACACCAAATCCAAGAAACTGTTGAAGGAGGGGAATTCAGTAAACATTCCCCCAGGCAGGAAGAACATGCTATCGCACTGGATAAGTACACAAAACATGCCTGTTAAAAAAATGCAAAAACAAAGTTACTCATATCAGAACCCCCTAAATAGTTTAAAATAGCATATCGAAGGATATAACGAAACCTAAATCCAGTGTAGTGTAAGAAGTGTTTAAAAGATATACTAGATAAGTGGCTAACCTTCAGTACAGAATGACCACCAACAGGTGGTAGTAGTGAAAGAACAGGGTGAATCAAATTATCTTCAAATTCTGTTGTTGAACTGCAAAAAACGGGGGTCCAGGATGGTCTGCATGAGTCCTAACAAGGGTAGGTGTAATACACAGTAACAATGAAATATGTATTCAAAAAATCTGAATTTTAGACGTCATCAATTCCGTTCTTCTGACGTAATCGAAATCAGAAGGAAATTCAAGTATCGACAAACAATGTGATAATGTTCATTTCAGTAGTTCGTTCTTGTATTGATAACTCTCTGAAAATAGATGTTAGGAGGAAAGTTATTAGTAATAATTCTAAAGTACGTTCTTCAGAAGAA
>NW_028234424.1:17653983-17658983 GCF_977035675.1 Penaeus japonicus
CATAAAAATGTAGAAATTAAAATTAACAACTATGACTAATAAGGAAAGATAGAAATAAGAACAAAATAGGGAAAAACAGAGGATGGGGAAATGGTAGCTCGATTATATCAGGAAAGAATTAGCAACTAGAATGGATACTGTAATAGAGATGACTCTAATAATACAGTAGAAAATACTAGGTATTGACATAAAGATGCTTAAAAGCTATACATTATTTATATACAGACCCTCCTGGAAAAAAAAACATTAGAACAAAAACATCTTTCAATGAATCACTAGCATTATTAGTAATTACATTGTTAATACCAAGGGAAATTAAAGCGATTTGGCGATTTTAATTCACCTTTATCCCTAATTGGGAAACAAAGAAAAATCAAGATAGGAGCAAATTTGACCCCACACTAAAGATGAAAAACAACAAGTGGAGGGAGGGAAAGCTTTTAGATTTTTAAGAAGTTTTTTACCTTCACCAAATCATCAATATTCTCAAACAAGGAAGAAAATAAACTGGACCCTTGTTTTTTTCATTAGTAATAGGGAAGATGTACACAACATATCATCCAACTTATACAGCCCAAGTCAGACTCACAAATAATTGAAAATCACAATGAATAAGTTAAATAATCAGAAAAGTATTTAAAAAAAAACAGATAGCCGAAGCAGAAAAAGAGTCCTCAGATCTTTAAAAACTCTAGCACATAATCAAATAGATTGGAAAAAATTAAATGAAACACTAGAAAGTCACGGAAAGATTTGACGTTCCTCTTAAACAAACACCAAATGATATACTAGAGAAGCTTTATAATGCATTTAAAGATGTTTGTAGAATGTTTGTGCCCCCCAAAACAACAGAAACAAGAATATCATACCAAGAGATCGAAGGATCATGTTAAGAAACAACAGCAACAACAAAAAATAATAAGGCTAACAAATTGAAAAAAAACAAACAGATCAGATCAAGAGAGAAAGGATCAAAGCAGAGATAAGGCTATTAGAAGATAAATTAAAACTGTCTAAAAGTAACCAAATAGCAGCCGAAGAAAAAAGAGCTGTGGAAGCTATAAAACAGAATGCAAAATATTTTTTTTCTCTTAATGCAAACAACAGGTTAAAGAGGAGAACAGAAATTGGGCCTCTGAGAATAAGGTGCATTGATAACTGATTCAAAGGAAATGTCTGAATACTCAAATTGCAAATATGAAGAAGTCTATAGTGTCCCCAAGAATAGAAAAATATAATATCAGACCTACAACATTTTTAAGTAATTATTAGTAACGAAGACGAATGTCTCACTGACTTCATATTCAAATGAAAAAGATATTCTTGAAGCAGTAAGTGAAATATCAAGCAAACTTCACCAGCTGGCCAGATATGAAATCACCAAACCAACTCCTTTTAAAAAACTGCTTAGAAACCATAGCAAAGCCACTGGTAACTTTGTGGAGGAAAATCTTGTGGACATGGGATTTATCCCCAGCTTACTGAAAGAGGGTACTATGATTCCAATTTATAAAGGTGGAAACAAAGGTCAGGCCAAAAATTATAGCCAGGTAGCACTAACATCTCATATGATAAAAAATAATAGTTGAAAAGGGTAGTGAGAAAAAAAAATGTTCAGTTTTTAGAAAGAGAAAACAAGAAAAACCCCGGGCAACATGGATTCATTCAGAAGTGGTAGATCTTTGTTTACACAGGATTCCTGACACACTTCGAACACATACCTAAGGGACCTAACTGAAAAAATAGAGAAGTTGAATGTAATATATCTAGAGACTTTGCAAACGCTTTTGACAAAGTAGATCACGCATTCTGCTACATAAAGAGTAAAAGACCTTGGAATCGCGGGAAGTTGGAAGTGGATTTTACAACTTCCTAGAGAATCTAAACCAAAAACGAACAAATTAAAGGGCTTCACTCAAATGTGAAACGATTATTATGAGTGGGTGCCACAAGGGGTCCGTTTCTTTGGCCATGTTTATCGCTTATTAATGCGAGAGGAGTGAGCACACATTGATAATGTGAGGTGAAACACTCGAAGGTAACATCATGGCAGGGGGGGAGTGGGAGGTACATTGGAATAATGGTGGGACGGGAGGGGGCCAGCAGGGGGTTGGGGTGGAGATATACACAGAATAATTAACAAATCTTAACGAGGATTCTACAACTGACCCGTTTTGTAGCATATGATAATTAGTATGGATTGCTCTAATTCAATAGTTTTTTGAAATCAATAAATAAAATCCAACTGAAATTTGAATAGCAAATATTGTGGTGTTGTGTGAAGATTAGGAGGAAAAAAGTAGTAAAAGATCGATCGCGTATATGAGTAATGACATAGTTTCAGGTCACGCATATAGAGCAGTTGTCAACAAAGAAAAGTTTTGAGTGAACCTGGTAATAACTTTTAAACACAAAAGACCCCAACAAACAACCTTTTTAACCACCATGGAAATCATTAGAATTACCCAGTGCCAATTATGGACCCAATTCTTACTAAAAATATAATGTTTTGATAAGGCAAGGCCCCCCAAATAATCTTTGACCCACGAATTAGATAAGATATGATGCTCTAAGGACACTATTGGGAAAAACTAAAAAAAAAACTAAGAGCTTACTCACTACAAAGGCGGAGAGAGAGATACATTCGAGAGGTAATAATATGTAAAATTATTTGAAGAAAAACCATTGAATAGGAGGAATTTCAAGTAAGTTACATGCCCACCAGCAGGGAAAACATGCTATCGAACTGGATAAAGTACACAAACTTTAATCCTTTTAAGAAAAATGCAAAAACAAAGTTTCTCAATACGGACCTAAATTGTTTAATAGCATATCGAAGGATATAAGAAACCTAAATCAGTGTAGTGTAGAAGTGTTTAAAAGAAAACTAGATAAGTGGCTACATTCAGTACCAGATGAACCACCAACAGGTGGTAGTGAAAGAACGAGGGCTGAATCAAATTCCATCCCTCATCAAATTCAGTTGCTTGCAACTGACAAAAAACGGGCGGTCCCCCAGGGTGGTCCTGGCATGAGCTACTAACAAGGCTCAGGCTGTAACTACCACCAAGTAACCAAGTAAGTAAGTATTCAATATAACTGACATTTTCATGACGTCATCAATTCCGTCTCTCTGACGTAATCGAATCAGAAGGAAATTCAAAGATATCCGAACAACCAATGTGATCAACTGTTCATTTCAGATTGCTTCGTTCATTCTGTATTGATAACTCTCTGAATCATAGATGTAGGAAAGGTATTAGTAATAATTCTAAGTACGTTCCCATCAGCATGAAATTTCAAACATAGCAGCCAGTCTAACGGTCATTATCATTGTCTTCACTTTGGTAACTGATTTTGTACCAAACGTGTGTTTCGTATCTTCATTTATATGAATACATATAGAAAGAAACAGAGAAAGAGAAAGAGGGGGGAGGAGAGAGAGAGAGAGTGGGGGGGGGGGAGAGAGAGTGGGGGTGGGGGAGGGGAGAAGACCGAGAGTGGGGAGATGAAGAGGAGAGGGGGAAAGGGGCGAAGAGAAGAGGAGAGGAGGAGAGAGAGTGGGAGAGGAGGAGAGGGGATATTGGGAGGAGAGGGAGAGGAGACGAGGGAAGAGAGAGGATAGGAGAGAAAGAGGGGGGAGGGATAGAGAGTGAGAGAGAGAGAAAGAGAGAGTTAGAGGGGGGGAGAGAGAAGGAGAGCGATAGAGAGAGAGAGAGAGAGAATGACAGAAAGATCGTTGGTGTCAGTGACTTATATGTACTCAAACGTCTGTATAGGCACATACATCTAATCTTAAATTAATCTTCTTATCTATTCGTGTCCTTTCATCGCTATACTGATCTGCTCGACATATGCGGTCAGTACCTTAACGGAGATTACTAAGTCACTCCCGTTGGACTGAAAGAGGGTGAGGCAAGAGATAAAGAGAGAGGGAGAGGGTAAGGCAAGAGGTAAAGAGAGAGGGAGAAGACTGACTCAAGAGACAGAGAGAGAGGGAGAGGATGAGTCAAAAGATTAGGAGGAAAGAAGGGGTAGGAGGGAGGGGGAGATTGAAGTCAAAGATAGAGAGAGGGGAATTGAGTTGGGAGTGAGATGAGCTTCAAGGATTTAGATATTCTGAGACGACGAGAGGGAGGAGGATGAGTCAAAAAGATAGGAGGAGAGAGAGAGAGAGGAGAGGGAGAGGGAGTCAGAGGTGTTTTTGGATGTCAAGAGTAGAGAGGGGATAGTGGGAGAGGAGTGCGAGTGGTCAATGAGAGAGTCATAGAGGATAGATGAGAGGAGAGATGCGAGGTGGAGAGGATGAGTCAAAAGATAGAGAGAGGTACTCTAATGAGTTATGTGGGGGAAGTGGGGTAAGTCAAATGTTAGAGAGAGAAGGGAGAAGAGAGTGAATCAAGAGATCAACGGGAGGGAGAGGGGAGGGGAGGAGAGGGGTTGAATTGTCAATTTTAATGTAGAGAGTGGAGAGGGTGAGGCTCATGAGATAAAGAGATATGGGAGAGGAGGGGAAAGGGAGGGTGAGGGAGAGGGTGAGGGACGAGGGAGACGAGGGGGGCAAGAGAGGGTTGTAGGAAGCGGGAGGTGGAGGGGAGGAGGGAGAGGGGTGAGATGAGTCAAAGAGATAATAGAGAGGGATAGAGGAGAGGAGGAGTCAAAGAGATCGAGAGAGAGGGGTGAGGGAGAAGTGTTGGAGTCAAGAGATGAGGGGAGGAGGGGAAGGAAAAAGTGAAGTCAAGAGATAAGAGGAGAGGGAGAGAGAGTCAATGTAATAATAGGAGGTCAAGGAAGAGAGAGAGGGATAGAGGGAGGAGTGGGAGTCAGAGATCGCGAGAGGGGTGGGAGAGAGAGAGAGGGAGAGGGTGAGTCAAGAGATAGAGAGAGGGAGTGGGAGAGAGAGTCAAGAGATAGAGAGAGAGGGAGAGGGAGAAGGTGAGTCAAGAGATAGAGGGAGAGGGGGAGTCAAGAGATAAAGAGAGAGGGAGAGTCAAGATATA
>NW_028234424.1:17684016-17704016 GCF_977035675.1 Penaeus japonicus
TTTTCAATAAAAAAATAAAAAATTGTTACGTTGAAGTTTGTGTGAAGACGTGTTCAGGGGGAGGGGGTGAGAGAGGGTGAGTGGGGGTGGGGTGAAGAGGAGGAGGGGAAGAGGAGGAGAGGAAGGGGAGGAGGGGAGGGGAATGGAGGGGAGGGGAGGAGGGGAGGTTAGTCAAGGCAGTGACGGGCAGAGTTTAATGTGATTTGATTATCTTTTTTTTTTCATTAGACTGTTGACGGTGCGCTGTCGTTGGAGTTCTTTTCTTATTTTGCTTTTTATTGAAAAAATTAATGTATTTTTTTTATTTCTTTTTTGTCTTCCAATTTCTTCTTAATACTTAAACTTGATGCTTGTCCTTATTTTACTTCTTATCTCACTGCTACTATGGCTACTTGTGTCAATGCTACTATTGCTACTTATGTCACTGCTACTATGGCTACTTGTGTCACTGCTACTATTGCCACTTGTGTCACTGCTACTATGGCTACTTGTGTCAATGCTACTATGGCTACTTGTGTCAATGCTACTATGGCTACTTGTGTCAATGCTACTATGGCTACTTGTGTCAATGCTACTATGGCTACTTGTGTCAATGCTACTATGGCTACTTGTGTCAATGCTACTATGGCTACTTGTGTCAATGCTACTATGGCTACTTGTGTCAATGCTACTATGGCTACTTGTGTCAATGCTACTATGGCTACTTGTGTCAATGCTACTATGGCTACTTGTGTCAATGCTACTATGGCTACTGGTGTCAATGCTACTATGGCTACTTGTGTCACTGTTACTATTGCTACTGGTGTCACTGCTAATATGGCTACTTGTGTCACTGCTACTATTGCTACTTATGTCACTGCTACTATGGCTACTTGTGTCACTGCTACTATTGCCACTTGTGTCACTGCTACTATGGCTACTTGTGTCAATGCTACTATGGCTACTTGTGTCAATGCTACTATGGCTACTTGTGTCAATGCTACTATGGCTACTTGTGTCAATGCTACTATGGCTACTTGTGTCAATGCTACTATGGCTACTTGTGTCAATGCTACTATGGCTACTGGTGTCAATGCTACTATGGCTACTTGTGTCACTGTTACTATTGCCACTTGTGTCACTGCTACTATGGCTACTTGTGTCACTGCTACAATTGCCACTTGTGTCACTGCTACTATGGCTACTTGTGTCAATGCTACTATGGCTACTTGTGTCAATGCTACTATGGCTACTTGTGTCACTGCTACTATGGCTACTGGTGTCAATGCTACTATGGCTACTTGTGTCACTGCTACTATGGCTACTTATGTCACTGCTACTTTTGCTACTTGTGTCACTGCTACTATTGCTACTTGTGTCACTGCTACTATTGCTACTTGTGTCACTGCTACTATTGCTACTTGTGTCACTGCTACTATTGCTACTTGTGTCACTGCTACTATTGCTACTTGTGTCACTGCTACTATTGCTACTTGTGTCACTGCTACTATGGCTACTTATGTCACTGCTACTATGGCTACTTGTGTCACTGCTACTATGGCTACTTGTGTCACTGCTACTATGGCTACTTGTGTCACTGCTACTATGGCTACTTATGTCACTGCTACTATGGCTACTTGTGTCACTGCTACTATGGCTACTTGTGTCACTGCTACTATGGCTACTTGTGTCACTGCTACTATGGCTACTTATGTCACTGCTACTATTGCTACTTGTGTCACTGCTACTATGGCTACTTGTGTCAATGCTACTGTTGCTACTTGTGTCACTGCTACTATGGCTACTTGTGACACTGCTGCTATTGCTATTTGTGTCACTGCTACTATTACTTTTGTTAAAACTACAACTACTGCTACTAACACTCCTACTAAGACTAAACTTAAGAATTCAAAAATATATACGTCCTTAATGATGTAAGAAGTAGCAAAAAGGAAGAAGTAGCAAAAAGGAAGGAAGAAGAAAAGAAAGAAAAAATGTCAAAATAGAAAGAGAGAAAGAGTGAGTTGGAATAGATGGAAAAGGAGAAAAATGACGTTTGTGTGTATGTGTTTGAGAGAGAGAGAGAGAGAGAGAGAGAGAGAGAGAGAGAGAGAGAGAGAGAGAGAGAGAGAGAGAGAGAGAGAGAGAGAGAGAGAGAGAGAGAGAGAGAGAGAGAGAGAGAGAGAGAGAGAGAGAGAGAGAGAGAGAGAGAGAGAGAGAGAGAGAGAGAGAGAGAACAAATTAGAGGTACCGACAGGTAAACAAACGCGCGTGCAGATACAAACCTAAACACACACACACACACAAACACACACACGAAAACGGAAAAAAAAAAAGTAAACACGTTTGACAGCATGACCTTCTCAGAATCCTGTCTTAAAACGTGTTTCTTACAGACAGATATCTTACAGACGCTTATCACAATTACTAGTCTTTTGACACGATTCAAAAAGTAGCCAAGGCCCACACTATCTTGAAATAACTGTGTTTTTAACGTGTAATCAGTCACTAAGTGTAAAACGGGTTCCTTGCAGTTTGAGAAAAGAAAGAAGTAGAAGAAAATGAGGAATGAGAAGCGTAATTGGAAATATTCATCTTGAAACAAGTTTTTAAAAGGTAACCTTGTGCTCGCCATAAAAGCAGATTTCATAGAGTTTGTAAAGGGAGGAATATTGCAACTAAAAAAATCGTTTGATGCACACATGCAAGTGCAAACACTCCTACACATTCGCAAACACACGCATAAGCACACACATACACACACACACACACACACACACACAAACACAAGCACACACACAAACAAACACAAACACACTCACACAAAAACACACACAAACACAAACACACACACACAAACACAAGCACACACACACACACACAAGCACACAAACACAAACACAAACACACACACACACACACAAACAAACACAAACACACTCACACAAACACAAGCACACACACACAAACACACAAGCACACAAACACAAACACAAACACACACCCACCCACCACTCAAACACACAACCACACCGAGCAGAGATGCACACTTTGTCCCCGAGAAGTCTCCAGCGACATCCATCAAATTCGCATCTGGAAGCAAAAGGATGTGAAGGAATGCAGATGGTTGTGTCCTGCCTTGAGGCTAGCCTGGAGTGATCTTGAGTTGCCAGTTTCACCCACCGTTTTGTTTGTTATTTCGGTTTTATTTGTATGTTTGAATTGTCATTATCATTTCATTCCTTTCGGGCTATGGGGTTTAATGATATGGTGGGGTGTTTTTGTTTTCTTGGGACTTTTCTGAAATGTTAAGACTTTGAATTAAATGTTTTAAGGTATATCAAATCTAAAGCATTTACAACGAGATAACAAAAAAGAAGAAGAAAAAAAACTATATAAAAGAGCAAAAGAACAAAAGAAACGAAACAACAACAACAAAAGAAAAAAATATAAAAAGGAACAAAGAAAGAGAGAGAGAGAAAAAAAAACAGAGAATTAGAAAGAAAGAAAGGAAAGAGAAAAAAAAAGAACACAAAGCAACCCATAAAAAATGGAATAAGAAAATAAACATAAAAAAGAAGAAGAAAGAAAAGAGGGAACAATATATAATGATAAAAAAATAACTCAATATACAAAAAGAGAACACCACCAACATTAGCAGAACATAATAACAGGCGCAATAAGCATAATAGCACAGTCCCCCCTCCATCAATAAAAAAAGAAAGAAAATGATTTGCAGGAAATTATTGTCATCATATGTCAGGTGCTGTCATTTACCTGTCAACACCTGTCATGCGTTCAGGAATTCATTCGGAAAGGATGCGTTTGTCTGTCTATCAACTAATACTTTTATTCTTTCCAAAGTTAGTTCGAGTGGTATCAGCTTTATATAATGTGTTTATTCGTTCAATTTCTATAATGTTTAATTGTATCTATTTGTCTCTATGTTTATATTGTGTATGTTTCTTAATCTATTTGGATATATATCAACTATCTGTATATTTATCTATCTATCCATAACGATGATGATAAAGCTGCTGCTGCTAATATTGATGATATCAATTGTGAAAACAACAATATTGGGTTATGAAGATACTAGATGAAGAGAATAAAATCATAACGATATTGCAACTGCAATGAAAATTATTTTGATAAATTACAGCAAAAACAACAACAAAAATTGGACAAATGATAAAATGAGAAAGCTTTCCTTTACAAATGACGAGGAATTATTATGATTATCATTATCATTATTTTCAAATTATAAATAGCGAACTTATAGACAGAGAATTAATGTGACGAATCTATAATAACATGTAAGCACCGCCCTTTTCCTGCAGCGTCTGAAAACGTATCCTGAAAATTTACACACAAGATGGCTTTATGCAAATTCAAGCGCAAATGGTTCTATTATCCTCGCGCCGAATTTACAAGCGTGGTTTTAATTTTAGAATTTGTTCAGCACTTCTATATTCCTGCCTGCTCACACCTAATGTAATTAAGTTTTGTTATTCATGTATTCTCTCGCGGATACGAACACGGTGAAACTCGAACAGCTGTTGAATGTAAACATTTCATTTTGGCGGGAAAAATGAGTTGAATGGCGGAACGCGAAAACTAAATATTGAATGAATGATTGAATGAGAAAGAGAAAGAGAGAGAGAGGGAGAGAGAGAGAGAGAGAGAGAGAGAGAGAGAGAGAGAGAGAGCGAGAGAGAGAGAGAGAGAGAGAGAGAGAGAGAGAGAGAGAGAGAGAGAGAGAGAGAGAGAGAGAGAGAGAGAGAGAGAGAGAGAGAGAGAGGAGAAAGAGGAGAGAGAGAAGAGACAGAGAGAGAGAGAGGGAAAGAGAGAGAGGAAGAGAGAGAGAGAGAGAGGGGGGGAGAGAGAGGAGAGAGAGAGAGAGAGAGAGAGAGAGGGAGAGAGAGAGAGAGAGAGAGAGAGAGAGAGAGGGAGAGAGAGAGAGAGAGAGAGAAGAGGCAGAGAGAGAGAAGAGAGAGAGAGAGAGAGAGAAGAGAGAGAGAGAGAGAGAGAGAGAGAGAGAGAGAGAGAGAGAGAGAGAGAGAGAGAGAGAGAGAGAGAGAGAGAGAAGAGGAGAGAGAGGAGGAGAGAGAGAGAGAGAGAGAGAGAGAGAGAGAGGAGAGAAAGAGAGACAGAGAGAGAGAGAGAGAGAGAGAGAGAGAGAGAGAGAGAGATTGGAGAGAGAGAGAGAGAGGGAGAGAGAGAGAGAGAGAGAGAGAGAGAGAGAGAGAGAGAGAGAGAGAGAGAGAGAGAGGAGAGAGAGAGAGATTGATTGACTGATAGATAGATAGATAGAGAGAGAGAGAGAGAGAGAGAGATTGACTGATAGATAGATAGATAGAGAGAGAGAGAGAGAGAGAGAGATTAATTGACTGATAGACAGAGATAGAGAGAGAGAGAGAGAGATTGATTGACTGATAGATAGATAGATAGATAGAGAGAGAGAGAGAGATTAATTGACTGATAGATAGATAGATAGATAGAGAGAGAGAGAGAGAGAGAGAGAGAGAGAGAGAGAGAGAGAGAGAGAAAGAGAAAGAGAGAGAGAGAGAGAGAGACTTCCCCTTATTTAGCTCCCCAAATTTACTTTCACTTTTCAGTTTATCACTAATACATCTCAGTTTATTTATGCATTTGACTCGATGCTTTCCATATATTGGTCATAGTTGAACACATAAAGATGTCGAGATAATGATGAATATTTGTACGATCTGAACAAGAGGGCGGTCATATCAATTTATCACAATACCAAAATGGGCGATTCTCTGTCTAGAAAATACTATAAAAATTATTATTTTTTTTTTTTTCACCAAATCCTAATCACGTAAGGTTTGGTTTCTACTTCAATTTGGTGAATCATAAAAAACAATAATTAATATGATTGTGAATATAATCAACAAGGCATTGATAAATATAACTGACATAAAAAAGGACCTCGAATTCTACATGCTTTCTTCTACAAGAACTTTGGAAAAAAATATCAATTAAAGTCTGCAGCACAAGTAAAGTGAAAGACCGAGAGAGACGTGCTTTTGCATAAGATGATAAATAGGCCTATATGGTTCAATATGGCGACATTCCAAAACATCAGCGCATGTTCATTAGTTATACCTGAAAGTACCCGAAGATTTATGATTTTACTACTTTATATAATCAATCCTTTTAATCATATAATCAGTGATTATATAAGTTAATCAGCTTAGATAATTAATTCATCAGCAGTTCGAGAAATAGTACATATTAAGATATTTTACTTACGCACTTTTCAAATTCTTGACTGGTAGGGTCTCTCAAATTGGTCGTTGAACTAAATAACATACATAACAGATAATAGATTAATATCAAGTTTTTGACTAATATACACCAATTATAAGCGATCTCTTAGAAAGTTTGCAGAATATATAGCTTTGTCTGACCTAGTAAAAGCAGTCATAGAAAATAACATATTACTTTTTTTTCTAGCCTATTTGGCTAGAAAAATATCCACCTTAACAAAATAACAGGGAGCGTCCTCGGAGGGAGGAAGGGGAGGGGAGAGGAGGGAGGGAGGGAGGGAGGGGAGGGGAGAGGAGGGAGGGAGGGAGGGAAGGGAGGGGAGGGGAGAGGAGGGAGGGAGGGGAGGGGAGAGGAGGGAGGGAGGGAGGGAGAGGAGGGGAGGGGAGAGGAGGGAGGGAGGGGAGGGGAGGGGAGGGAGGGAAGGGGAGGGAAGGTAGGGGAGGGGAGGGGAGGGAGGGAGGGAGGAGAGGTGGGTATACAAGATTCTTGGCTCATAGTCTATTATTAATGTCCAGAACAAGGTGCAAAAATTAGTCTAAAATATATATAAGATTGTCAATAATGTGCCAATTTGATTTGATGAATATGTCAATATGTGGTTCATTATTGTTAATAATATCTACACTGTTTGGGCACTGTACATGAAATTAAATTAATGATATGCTAGAATTAAATTATGAATATAATAATAAAATGGATGCGAAAAAAAAATCCCGCGGCCATTTTACAAAAAAGTTAATTAAATGTTGAAAAAGAATAATGATAATAATAGTGATAATAATAATGATAAATAGAGATGTGTGTTTTCTCATGATATCTACTCCACCTATATATCTATCGGTCTACACACACACACACTGTGCATGTGTGTGTGTGTATATGTGTTTTTGTGTGTCTACATCTATATCTGTATATATATATATATATATATATATATATATATATATATATATATATATATATACTTCTATCTATATATCAATCTATCTCTCTGTGTGCACATTTGTTCATATGTAGAAAGGCACGAAAACAGCTAAATAATTCCGCACCAGCTAATGGATATCTGGAGTTCACGAATTCAAGAATTTTATTTCCCGAAGCGTCATGAATGTTAATTAGGGGGGGGGGGGAGTACACGCTTCCGGTGTGTGTGAGTATATTCGTATTCGTATTCATGTAAATACAATATATCTATATCTATATCTATATCTATCTATCTATCTATCTATCTATCTATACACACACACACACACACACATATATATATATATATATATATATATATATATGTGAATATATATATATATATATATATATATATATATATATATATATGTACATATATGTATATGTATATATATATATATATATATATATATATATAAATATGAATATATATAATGTATATATATATATATATATATATATATATATATATATATATATATATATATATTATATATATATAAATATGCATAAACACACACACACACACACTATATATGTATGTATACATGTATGTATGTGTGTGCCTGTGTGTGTGCTTGCTTGTCTGCTATCCTGTGCTTGCTTTAAGTGTGCAATCATACAGATCTATATCCTCAACGCAAAGTCGAAGCGCAGAATCGCTCACTCTCCAAAGTTCAAGGGTACTCATTATGTTTATATTAGGCTGAGCATGAGTAATGAGGTCGGACAGGCAGCGAAGTTATCTCTTTCAAAAATTCAAATATCTTCAGTTTTGATTCTTGCAGATTAGGAGACTTTGAGCGCGGGAGCTTTGGCTGTGATTTCTTATGGTGCTCTATCGCTCTTTCTTTCTTTCTTTCTCTCTCTCTTTTTCTTTCTTTCTTTCTCTCTCTTTCTCTCTCTCTATCTCTCTCTATTTCTCCTTTTTTCTCTCTCTTTCTTTATTACTCTCTCTATCACTCCCCCCCCTCTCTCTCTTTCTCTCTTCTCTATTTCTTTCTCCCTCTCACTCTATCTATCGCGTTTTCTCTATCTAGATATATATATATATATATATATATATATATATATATATATACATATATATATATATATATATATATATATATATATATATATATATATATATATATATTCACACACATACAGACACACATGTTTTTTTTATTTTATTTTTATGTTTTTATGTTATATATATATATATGTATATATATATATATATATATATATATATATATATATATACATATGTGTGTGTACATATATATATATATATATATATATATATATATATATATATATATATATACATAAACATATACACATATACACACATAAATAATCGAGAATGTACTACACCGGCACACACCGGAAACAAAAGCCTCATTAACATGACGCTTCAGGAAATGGAATTCTTCACTCCGCGAAGTGCAGATATCCATTAGCCGATGCGGAATTATGCAGGAGTTTTCTTATCATCTTACATGTGTGTCAGTTTGTGTGTGTGTGTGTTTGTTTGTGTTTGTGTGCGTGAGAGAGAGAGAGTGAGAGAGAGAGAGTGAGAGAGAGAGAAAGGGAAATAGAGAGAGAGAGAGAGAGAGAGAGAGAGAGAGAGAGAGAGAGAGAGAGAGAGAGAGAGAGAGAGAGAGAGAGAGAGAGAAAGAGAGAAGTTTGCAGTATAAGATCATCCTTCAAAGTCTATTTTTATTATGAAAGACTGTGATGGATGTCTTTCTCCCCACTCCCCCACCCCCCCTTCTCCCCAGTTGCACCGGCGTTTCCAACGATATAATAAATGACTTTTCGCTTTGGATGTGCGTGTTTTTTTTTTATCCTTTCCTAAATAATTATCTGTTTTTAGATTATGATTCGGAAGTGATTGATAGAAGAGATACCATATATATTCTATATATATATATTATATATATAATATATATATATATATCAATATATATATATATATATATATATATATATATATATATATATATATGCGTGTGTGTGTGTATGTGTGTGTGTATAAATGTGTGTTATATTATATATATATATATATATATATATATATATATATATATATATATATATATTATATATATATATATGTATATATTATATATATATAAATATATATATATATATACATATATCTATATATATATATATATATATATTATATATATATATATATTATTATATATGTGTATGTGTGTGTGTGTGTGTGTGTGTGTGTGTGTGTGTGTGTGTGTGTGTGTGTGTGTATGATGTATATATATATATGTATATATATATATATATATATATATATATATATATATATATATATATATGTATATACATGTGTGTGTGTGTGTATGTGTGTGTATGCAAGTTTAAGAATGATAGGTTTGTGGGTTTTAAAAGGTGATCGTGAGTTTATGGGGAAAGCGATAGATAAATTGATCTAGGTAGATAAAGGGACTTGATGTAACCCGCTTGCTGACACCAGTTGTAAACCACCGCTGCCACCAGTCGAGCGATGTAAGGCACTGTAAGGTATTGAACATTTTGCGACCTAAGACATTGATTATATATTACAACTTAATTCAATCCTATATCGTTGGCAATCTGTTTTGACCTGACGTGTCCTGTTTCCTGTGATCGTTTCTGCCTCGAAACTCCAGCTTTTCCAGCAGCTGTGTTTGCTAAGGGCAGGCTCGAGGCTTAGAAAGTGAATCAGGATTTATACTTAAGAAGGACACAGAAGGCAGAGAAAAAGAGACCAGGTCAGACAGACAGACAGGCAGAGCGAACAGCTCTGATTTCCGGCCTTCGGCAGGAGCCTCGTGTATTGATAAGAGTCCACAATAAAGACCATGGCACGTGAACGTCTGTCTGTTTATCCACCGATCACAACCAGGGCATCGAGTGCTTTACAACTGCTCCTAGTGGTGGCTTACAACTGGCGGCAGCAAGCGGGTTACACTTGAGGTCAATAGATAAAGAGATGAAAGATTTGATATACTGGTAGATCGGTGAGTATTAAATAGATAAACATAAATTGATAAATTAGTAAACGAATTGTCAGTTTAAAGGTCTATTCTATCTTTTCCTTTGTCTTCTTCTTCCCGTTTGGTTTAATTCCTTTTTTTTCTATCAATCTCTTTTCTACTTTTTTTTTGTTTTTGTTTTTTTTGTATTCGCTTCTTCTCCTCTTCTCGTTATCATCAATTCTGTCTCGACGTTCCTATGTTTCCGAAATATTTTTAATTTTCATTCTAGATCCCTTCTTCTTTCTCTTTTTCACTCTCTATTTTCTCTTGCCATCTCTCTTTTCTGCCTCGTTCTTTCTCTTTATCTCCTATTTTGTTGTTTATTCTATTTTCTCTCTTAGGTTTCTTAATGTTTCTTCTTCTTCTTCTTCTCTCTTCGCATCTCTTCTCTTTTCACTTACATTCATCCTTTCCCTCTCTTTCTCCTTCATCCCTTTCTTCTTCTCATTCCTCCACCTCTCCTCTCTTCTTTTTATTGCCTTTCCCCTCATTCCCCCTTCCCTCCTCCTCCCCCATTCCCCTTTCTCTTCTTCCTTTTCACCTATTCCATGTCCTCACTCATTTTCCTCTCTCCTTATCCCCTACCCCATCTCCAATCCTTATTCTCCCCTCAACCATCCCCCTTCCTCCCCTCCTTACCTCTTCCCCCCTTCTCCCCCACCCCACCCATCCCTCCTGCCCCCCACCCCCTCTCCGTCTCACTCCACCCAGACTCTTCCTCCTTCTCTCTCTTGTCTTCCCCCCTCCTCCTCTACCCCTCTCCCTTCTACCCCCACCCTCTTCCTCCATCCCCCCAATCTTCCTCCTCCCTCCCCACCTCCCTCTCCTGCATCTTCCTCCTCTCAGCCGCTGCAGCATCCTCAGCATCATAAGTTAAATCTCTGCTGACTGATGCAACGGAGGCTGTCACATCCTCTGGCAGGATTATTGGTTCATTTTATATCTATATATCTGTCCTCTGATGCTTTGAAGGAAGACGGGAGGATGGGAGGGAGGAGAGAGGGGAAGGGAAGAGGGGAGGAGGGGAGGGGAAAGAGAGGGGAAGGAAGAGGAGAGGAGAGAATGGGGTGAAGGGAAGAGGAAAACAAAAAAACAAGAGGGAAAAAAAGGAGAATACAAAAAAAACAAAGAAAAACGAAAACGAGGAAAAAAAAAATCCGAAAAATAAAAAACAACGAGAACGAAAAAAAAAAAAAAAAAAAAAAAAAAAAAACACAAACGAAAAAAAAACAATACCACAAAACGAGAACGAAAAAACACGAAAAAACAAAAAAAAAAAAAAAAAAAAAACGAGAAAAACAAGAGAGATCAAAAAACGAGTAAACACGAGAGACGAAAACGACAAAAAACGAGAGAGGGGAAGGAAGAGGGGAGGAGGGGAGGGAAGAGAAAGGGATGGGGAGGAGGGGAGGGAAGAGAGAGGGAAAGGGAAGAGAGAGGGGAGGGGAGAGAGAGGGGAAGGGAAGAGAGAGGGGAAGGGAAAGGGGAGGGAGGAGAGAGAGAGAGAGAGAGAGAGAGAGAGAGAGAGAGGGATGGAGGGAGTGGCCGAGGAAGGAGAGAGAGAAAGAGAGAGAGAGGTCGTAGGTCAGTAAGAAAGTAAGAGAAATGGAAAACAAGAATGGGCAGTGAAGAAAAGAAAGAGGAAGGTATGAGGGACTATGAAATACAAGAGAAAGAAAGAGAAGAAGGGAGAAGGAGAAACGCGATATGAGAAAGAAAGAAGAAGAAGAAAAAGAAAAAGAAAAAAAAAACGCCAGTGGACAAGGATGAGAATATACAGACAGTTGCACCTGAAAAGGATTTTAGCGTTTATTAAAACCTAACGTATAATTCGTTTTAATATAATTGTTCATGAAATATCAACAAATTAATTGATATCAAATTACCTCGAGTTTAGTTTACTTTTGTTTACGTCTGCGTAGTGTAGATTTTACTAACTGAATTTGATATTAAGTTGATATTTTTATTTGACGAAGCGTAGTTTTTATTTTATGAATGCATTTGAACTGCATTGCTATTGTTTGAAAAAAAAAAAAAATCATAAGTGAATTTTATGTAGATTTAATTTTGGTGACAGATAAAAACGACCTGTTTATTAGGCCTGTTGACAATAAAACTATCACGTAAATTTTATAAATGAGCTCAATGTTTGTTTTTGTTTACAACTCGGACAGTTGTGTAGATTTTATGAATGAATGCAAATTGAATTTCCTTTTCTTAAAGATGAATCGTGAGATGTGTAGACCAAGACATGAACTATAAATATCTCACTTGTCCTATTAACATTAACATAGCCATGATTAACCTCGATCAACTCTGCTAAATTCCCGGAAAATATTAGTTGTGACATAAGCGATTGACATGAATAATAAAGAAAATACGATTTGACAAAATACAATAAAATGATACAAGAGTGAATGCAGAATGTATGATACAGTAAAGATACTTTACATAAAAGCAAAATATTCACGTGACCTAGATAATACTAAGTATATATCTAACGCCTTTGACGCAAAATAAAAGACATACAGTACCAAAATAAGACAAATATGATATCAAAATGCCTATGTAATCATGAATAAATGATCCAAAGTATTTTTGAGATAAATGTTAATAACAAATGCAAATAGCATGATGCAAAGATATTTTGCAAAATAAACAACAATGAGGATACACATTGATTGCATGTGCATTCAAAAATTCATTGCAATGAGAAGTGTAAGTGTATCTATCTGTTTTAAGTTCTGCTTTTATGTTTTCAATCACATCTTGGAAAACAAACCTATTGAAAGCAATTTGAAGCACTTTTGAAATTTGACATTTTCGTGTTCGGCTGCGTTCAAGTCCTCTCTCTCTCTCTCTCTATTCTTATTGAAATTTTGTATTGTCGTGTTCGGCTGCGTTCAAGTCCTCTCTCTCTCTCTCTCTCTTTCTACTTATTGAAATTTTGTATTTTCGTGTTCGGCTGCGTTCAAGTCCTCTCTCTCTCTCTCTCTTTCTACTTATTGAAATTTTGTATTTTCGTGTTCGGCTGCGTTCAAGTCCTCTCTCTCTCTCTCTCTCTTCTTCTTGAAATTTTGTATTTTCGTGTTCGGCTGCGTTCAAGTCCTCTCTCTCTCTCTCTCTCTCTTCTTCTTGAAATTTGGTATTCTCTTTTTCGGCTGCGTTCAAGTCCTCTCTCTCTCTCTCTATTCTTATTGAAATTTTGTATTTTCGTGTTCGGCTGCGTTCAAGTCCTCTCTCTCTCTCTCTCTCTTCTTCTTGAAATTTTGTATTTTCGTGTTCGGCTGCGTTCAAGTCCTCTCTCTCTCTCTCTTCTTCTTGAAATTTTGTATTTTCGTGTTCGGCTGCGTTCAAGTCCTCTCTCTCTCTCTCTCTCTTCTTCTTGAAATTTTGTATTTTCGTGTTCGGCTGCGTTCAAGTCCTCTCTCTCTCTCTCTTCTTCTTGAAATTTTGTATTTTCGTGTTCGGCTGCGTTCAAGTCCTCTCTCTCTCTCTATTCTTATTGAAATTTTGTATTTTCATGTTCGGCTGCGTTCAAGTCCTCTCTCTCTCTCTCTCTTTCTTCTTATTGAAATTTTGTATTTTCGTGTTCGGCTGCGTTCAAGTCCTCTCTTTCTCTCTCTCTTTCTTCTTATTGAAATTTTGTATTTTCGTGTTCGGCTGCGTTCAAGTCCTCTCTCTCTCTCTATTCTTATTGAAATTTTGTATTTTCGTGTTCGGCTGCGTTCAAGTCCTCTCTCTCTCTCTCTTCTTCTTGAAATTTTGTATTTTCGTGTTCGGCTGCGTTCAAGTCCTCTCTCTATTTCTCTCTCTCTCTCTCTATTCTTATTGAAATTTGGTATTTTGATGTTGGGTTGCGATTAATCACTTCTCTCTCTCTCTCTCTTTATCTTTATATCTCTCTCTCCATCTCTATCTTTACCTCTCCCTCTCGCTATTCCTATTGAAATTTGTTTTTTTCAAGTTGGATTGCGTTCAAAAATTCTCTCTCTCTCTCTTCCTTATGATTTTGTTCTCTCTCCACCAAATCAAATATCCATAACATTCCATCCATCACATTAAATAAATCTTAACATCTAGCAATGTCACCAAGTCCCCCAAAATCTTAAAGATCACATCATCCAGCCAACCTTTTTGCGTTTCGTCATATTTCTCCTGCCTGTCTTTGCAACCGAGCCAGTTCTATCCACTTTATTCCTGCACCATTTCCTCTGCAGTCTACGAGTACAGTGACTGACTGGCCCGCGGCATTATCCATTAATGGAACGGAACACGGAATGAAATCCCGAGGCACTCACTGCGAGTCTTTGCAACCGCCATGAATATTTTGTCGAAGCGCTCCTTACAAATGGCTCTCGTTATTTAACGACTCTTGTTTCGTGTTGCGTGTCTGGTATACGCTCAGTTTTCTTCTTGTTTTTAATTGTGGATTCTCTCCTTCTCTCTCTCTCACTTTTCCTATTCTGTCTGTTTCTCTCGTTCTCTTTTATTTTTCTGTCTGTCTGTCTCTGTCTGTCTGTCTGTCTATCTGCCTCTCTCTCTCCTTCTCTCTCTCGCCTTCCCTCTCTCTCTCTAACTGTAGAATATTTCGCCGTTGACAACCAGCCAGGGATCATTATACTGAAATTTCCTCAACTACTTCTGTTCGTGAGATGCTTCAAAACCGCCTGGGTTCGCGGCTCGACACTCGTAGCTCGTTGGCCACAGATGTCTCGCTTTGTGATTCACGGTCGACACCTGTTCAACAGCTGTTGGGACGAATATTTCTTTAGGTGATGTTCCCTTGACGCCTTTATTCTGTCGCCGATACCCCCCCCCCTCCCCACGAGCGTAGGAGAGACTACAGATGCTTCCTTTGGTGTTTCGTTATGGTTGAGGCTCCGAAGCAGTGACTCGTCTATTTCAAAAGAGTTTACCGGTGACTCCGGAAAGTCCTACGACTGGAGTTTAGATTCTTAATTATTTTAGAAGCCTTTGAACGCGCGTACACACACACACACACAAATCACCGCTTGTTTCGTAGGTTCCATCATGCATAATTACCGCTTGTGGCCGGAGGTGTGTGCGTGTACGTGCGTGCGTGCGTGTGTGTGTGTTGTGTGTGTATGTGTTTGTATGTCTGTGTACTAAATGCCAATATTTGAACGTACATTCACATGTCTGTCTGTTTATTTATCCAACTGTACCCCCCCCCCTCAAAAAAAAAAATCCCCCAAAGACAAAAGAACCTTACACCGAAACAAAAGAAAAAAATAATTAAACCCTTCATCTCCTACAGATAAAGTCAAACAAAGTAAGAATTTCGTAATAAAACCTTATCAACTATTGTTTGCTCGTGTAAACTACTTCAGCTGAGTACACTAACTTGCTGTTTCACCTGTAAGGGGGATCTGCTCGGCGCCAAGAATAGAGGAAAGGTTAATTAGAATATATGTCCCGCGAGCGATACGAAGCAGATTAGTTTTAGCGAGAGGGAGAACGATTGGATTTTGTCTATGATTTTGGGGAGAGAGAGTGGGCCTGGGAGAGAGAGCGAGGGAGGAGAGAAAGAGAGGGAGACGGATGTTGGGAGAGAGAGAGGATGAGAGAAATGGAGAGGGAGCAGGATATAAATATGTATATATATATATATATATATATATATATATATATATATATATTCATAAAGAGAAAAAAAGGGGGGGGGGGGGAGATAGAGAGAGGAAAGGAGAAGGAGAGAGAAAGAGAGACTGTGTGTGAATGAGTGAGAGAGATCGAATCATCGAGAAAGAGATAGCGAAATATATATCAACTTTATTTGATTTAACTTAATTTTGATATAATCCCCTTCCCCTGATCTTTCTCTCCTTTGGTGATGTGAGTAGGGTCATGATGGTGGATTATTTGTATATATCATTGTCTGTAAGAATATTTTGCCTTGTCATTTCCGTTTCTTTAGATGCTAGATGGTATCTGTACAGTTTAACACAAATCTTACTTTCCATCTATCTCTCTCTCTCTCTCCCTCCCTTCCCCCTACCCCTCCCACCTCTCGCACCCTCCGCTTTTTATCCTCTCGAACTCACAAGCATGGAGTACCCCCCCCCCACACACACACACACCCACCCTCCCACACACAGTCTCTCCCTTCCCCCTCCCCACTTGAAAATTTATAATAATGTGCACTTCTGTCCACACTGTCACCCTTCATCTCACTAATTATGGGAACGTTCGTATAAACACACATACGTACATAGATGATATATATATTTTTTAAAATCTTCTCTCTTTCTCTCTCTCTTTCTATTTTTTTTTCTCTCTCTCTCTCTCTCTCTCTCTCTCTCGGTCGCTCTCTTTCTTTCTCTCTCTTTCTCTCTCTCTCCCTTTCTCTCTCTCTCTCTCCCCCCCCCCCTCTCTCTCTCTCTCTCAGTCTCTTGCCACGTAAAGGGCCTGTCAGGAAAGTGACAAAAGTTGTTACTAGAGTTTATGTTGACATGATTTATCTTACACGGTGTTAAATTTCTGATTCTAATTTGTAAGTTCTTACGAAACTCACGATCTTTCTCTCTCTCTCGCTTTCTTTATATTTTTCTTTCTCTCTTTCTTGTCTTCCTTCTTTTTTCTTCCTCTCATCCTCTTGTTCCTCCTACTATTACTACTACTATTTTCTTGAAATTTCCCTGCCTCCCCTATCCCTCGCTCTGTCTGTCTGTTTTGTTTTGTTTTTCTCTCTCTCTATGTATCTATCTCTCTCTCTTTCATCCTCCTTCTCCTTCTCCTTTTCTTCTTCCTCCCCCTTCTTCTCTTTTTCCCTCCTCTTTCTCCTCCCTCAACTACCCCTCTTCCTCCCTTCCTCCTCCATCACCTCCACTGCTACCCCTTCTCCTCTTCCTCTTTCTCCTTCTCCACCACCGCCGCTACCGCCTCCTCCTCTTCCTCCCTCTCATCCTCCCCCTCCTCCACCACCACCACTTTCTCCTCCTCCTCCTCCTCCTGCTATTCCATCTCCTCCTCCTCCTCCTTCTCCTCCTTCCCTAAATCCCCCCATCCCCCCCAAATCCTTGCTCTGGATATTAACACTCTGGTAATTAAGGTCTTAAGCATTCTATGAGGGAGAATTGCTGCATCCAGGAGAGTATCAAGTCTCTCTTCTGCCTTATTACGCTCTCTCTCTCTCTCTCTCTCTCTCTCTCTCACACACACACACACACACACGCACACTCGTTCTCTCTCTCTCTCTATTTCTCCCTTCTACCCTCCCCCTCATACCCTTCCTGCGTCTCCCTCTCTCTCTTTCTATTCCTCCCTTCTACCCTCCCCCTCATACCCATCCTACGTCTCTCTCTCTCTCTCTCTCTCTCTCTCTCTCTCTCTCTCTCTCTCTCTCTCTCTCTCTCTCTCTCTCTCTCTCTCTCTCTCTCTCTCTCCTTTATCCCTCTCTCTCTGCCTCACCCCCCCCCTCCCTCTCACTCTCTCTCTGCCTCACCCCCACCCTCTTCCTCCCTCCCTCCCTCTCTCTCTCTCTCTCTCCTCCCCCCCTCTCTCTCTCTCTCTCCACAACACAACCCGGATGAGCACGTCACAAACATCGATACCGCAACCCGTGGATGGCATAGGTGGCTGAACTCATAATTCAGCAAAGACCCTAGAATTACAGCTGTAATACTGTATTGCCGTGTCTGGTCTCATCACAGGTACGGAGAGGAGGGAGGGGGTGGGGTGAGGGAGGGGAGAAAGGAAGGGGGAGAGCGTGGGGGAGGGGGGTAAATAAGAGGAGGTGGGAATATGTAGGAAAGGTAGGGAGGAGAAAGATATGGGAGATTAAAGGGGATGAAGGAGGGAGCAGTGATGGGGAGATGGAGAGAAAGGAAGGGAAGAGAGAGTGAGAGAAAGGGGTGATGAGAGATTGAGATGTGTGAGAGAGAGAGAAAGAGAGAGAGAGAGAGAGAGAGAGAGACCCACTCCAATCTTCTCTTATGACACCTATATTCCCTCCCATACATTTTTTTCTAATCTTCTTCATACAAATATCTCTTTTTGTATCTTCTTTTGTTTCAAGTTAGAATGTCACTCCCAAGTGTCACGTACTTACCTCATGATCTTTTTTTTTTTTTTTTTTTTTTTTTTAGAGAGAGAGAGGGAGAGAGAAACTTACAATAGTGTTTATATTTTTCACTTTATTTTTTGCTCTATTTTTCAGTCTTTTTTATGAATGTTTTTTTTTTCTCCGTTTCCGTTTTCCGTTTTTTTCGGTTCTTGGCTTTCAAGTTAACGGTTCACTGTTGTCTGTGTGTTGCTGTGTCTGTGTGGCTGGGTGTGTGTGTGTGTGGCTGGGTGTGTATGTGTGTGGCTGGGTGTTTATGGGTGTGTGAGGCTGTGTGTGTGTGTGTGGCTGGGTATGTGTGTGTGTGTGTGTGGCTGGGTGTTTATGGGTGTGTGTGGCTGTGTGTGTGTTTGTGGCTGGGTGTGTGTGGGTGTGTGTGGCTGGGTGTGTGTGTGTGTGTGGCTGGGTGTGTGGCTGTGTGTGTGTGTGTGGCTGGGTGTGTGTGTGTGTGTGTGGCTGGGTGTGTATGTGTGTGGCTGGGTGTTTATGGGTGTGTGAGGCTGTGTGTGTGTGTGTGGCTGGGTGTGTGTGTGTGTGTGTGGCTGGGTGTTTATGGGTGTGTGTGGCTGTGTGTGTGTGTGTGGCTGGGTGTTTATGGGTGTGTGTGGCTGTGTGTGTGTGTGTGGCTGTGTGTGTGTGTGTGGCTGGGTGTGTGTGTGTGTGTGTGGCTGGGTGTGTATGTGTGTGGCTGGGTGTTTATGGGTGTGTGTGTGTGTGTGGCTGGGTGTGTGTGTGTGTGTGTGGCTGGGTGTTTATGGGTGTGTGTGGCTGTGTGTGTGTGTGTGGCTGGGTGTGTGTGGGTGTGTGTGGCTGGGTGTTTATGGGTGTGTGTGGCTGTATGTGTGTGGGTGTGTGTGGCTGGGTGTTTATGGGTGTGTGTGGCTGTGTGTGTGTGTGTGGCTGTGTGTGTGTGTGTGGCTGGGTGTGTGTGTGTGTGTGTGGCTGGGTGTGTATGTGTGTGGCTGGGTGTTTATGGGTGTGTGTGTGTGTGTGTGGCTGGGAGTTTATGGGTGTGTGTGGGTGTGTGTGTGTGTGTGTGTGGCTGGGTGTTTATAGGTGTGTGTGGCTGGGTGTGTGTGGGTGTGTGTGTGTGGGGGGGGGGGCATGTGTGGGTGTGGGGGGGGGGGCATGTGTGTGTGTGTGTGTGTGTGTGTGTGTGTGTGTGCAAGTATACATCTTTTACCTTGTACAGTTAACAGAAAAATGTATTAGGAATGAAGACATTTGAACTTACATTGAAAAAAAAAGGAAAGCTAAATAGATGAGAGAGAGAGAAAGAGAGAGAAAAGACAAAGATTCAGAAGAAAAAGGAAGACAAAAAGAGAGAAGAAGCACACCAATTACTTATACTCTTTCTCAGTGACTCATTCACCAAAAATTTCCTTCATCTCCGCCAACTACCTCTTCATGAATTACGGTGAGTCTTAGTAATTATTTTAATGAAATTTATTTGGTTTGGATGCTGTCTGAGAGAGAGAGAGAGAGAGAGAGAGAGAGAGAGAGAGAGAGAGAGAGAGAGAGAAAGGGAGGGAGGAAGGGAGGAGAGGAGGGAGAGAGGGAAGAAGATATATATATATATATATATATATATATATATATATATATATATATATATATATATATTTAGACGGATAGGTAGATAG
>NW_028234424.1:17709016-17716516 GCF_977035675.1 Penaeus japonicus
TTTCTCCTCTATCTTCTCTTTCTTTTTCGCCTTCTCTCCCTCCTCCATTCTCCTCCCTCCTTTCTTTCTTCTCCTTATTCTTATATCTTCTCTCCCTCCTCTCCTTCTTCTTTCCCTTCTCTTTCTTTCCTCTCTCATCTTCTTGCCGTACCCTTTTATTTCTCCAACTCCTTTTTTCCATCCTTGCTTCTCTGGTCTTTCTCCTTCTTCACTTTTTCTCCTTCCCTATTCCCTCTCCATCACCTCTTCCCTCTTCTCTTCTTTGTGACCCTCTCTCCTGTCCCTCCTTCTACCTCTCTCCTTATACAGTACCATTTTTCAAATCCAAAGACCCATTTCGTATCCCTAAGGCTTATGACTTCATTGAATAATCATGGAAAAGTCGACCTTAAGTGCATGTATAGCCTTAACATATTCTATTTCTCACTCCCGTTTCCTTCATATCACTGGGGGGAGAGGGAGGGATGGGGGGCAGGTAGGGAGGAGTATAGGGATATGGGGAAGAAGGTGTGAAGGGGGGAGGGGAAGGAAGGGGGGAGGGGGAGGAGAGAGAAGAGCGGAAGGGGTGGAGGAGGGGGAAGTGAGGGAATATAGGGGGGTTGGGGGTGGAGTGAAGAGGGGGTGTAGATTGAAGGGAAAGAAGATATGAATTTGATGTATGTTAATGAAGAGGGGGGAGGAAGAGGGAGGGGGAGGGTAAGAGGGGGATATTGAATGAGGAAAGGGTTAAAAAGACGAAGATGAGGAACAGAAAGAAGAAGAAAAGAACATAGGGACGGAGAGAAGAGAAAGAGGAGGAAAAGGAGGAGAAAACAAAAGATAAGGAAGGGGAAGAAGAAAAAGACGAAGAAGAATAATATGAAGAAACAGAAGATAATGAAGAGGAGAAGAGAGAAAAAGAAGAGGAAAAGGAGAAAAAGACAACTAGGAGGAGAAAAAAGTGGAAGAATAGAAAAAAAGGAGAGAACAGAGGCGAAAGAGGAAGTGAAGAAGAACACGATAAAGTATCATAACTAGTAGGAAACCCAAGAGTGAAAAGTCATGACAAAAAAAAAAAAAAAAAAAAAAAAAAAAAAAAAATCATGTAAAAGAAACTTTCCGTTTTCTGTCCTGGTCGACCTCATGAATATAATTAAAGTGATATTTCAAGATTTCAGAATTAAAATCACATAAGGAAAAAAAATATATATATTACGTTTTGTGGCCTTTTTCTTTGTTCTTAGAACGCGGTCATATGGATGTGAATGATAAGAATGATGATGATTAAAATTAGGATAATGATGATGATGATAGCTGTAATGATAATGATAATAATAAGTATAATATCACTACCGGCAACACTAACGATAATTAATGTAATAATATCAGCATTAATAGTAATGAAAAAAAAACAATGAT
Source organism: Penaeus japonicus (assembly GCF_977035675.1). Classification (NCBI taxonomy): domain Eukaryota; kingdom Metazoa; phylum Arthropoda; class Malacostraca; order Decapoda; family Penaeidae; genus Penaeus; species Penaeus japonicus. The sequence continues at coordinate 17,710,415 of NW_028234424.1, forward strand.
AATAATGATGATTATACAAATGATAATAATAATAATAGTTATAATGATTATGATAATGATGATGATAATGAAAATAAGAGTAAAAATAATGATAATTATAACAAAAGATGGTAATGATCATATTGATAACGAAGATAATGATGATAATGATAATAATAATGCTGATAACATTATGAAAATAGTAACAGAAAGAAAGAGATAGTGGGCGGAAGAAAATAGAGAAGGGAAAAACAGACAGAAATACAGATAAATAGATAGCAAAATAGAAATTGAAAAAAAGAGGAGTGAAGAAAGAGAGGGGTAAGATATATATATATATATATATATATATATATATATATATATATATATATATATATATATATATATAGATAGATAGATAGATAGATAGATAGATAGATAGATAGATGGATAGAGAAAATAAAAAGAGAACATGGGGAAAGGATGAGAAAGAGAAAGACAAAGACAAAGAGAGAGAAGACAGACAAACAAACAGAAAACACGAGAAAGAAAGAAAAGAAAACGAAAGATATAAACAAAGGAAGAAAGAAATAGAGAAAAAATAGAAACAATAAGTAAAAAAATCGAGAAAAAATACACACAATAAATGAAAAAATCGAGAAAAAAGCAACGAAAGAATGAGAGAGAGAGCGAAAGGCAAGACTAAAACAGAATGAAGAGAAAGAGAAAAAAGAGGAAGAAGAGAAAACAAGCAATAACATCACATCAGCACTTCCCCTCACCTGTCAATCATGACTAATCTCAAGGGGAAACAGCAACCGAAGGAGAAAAGGATACGGAGGATAAGAAGAAGAGGAATGGGAACACGTAAAGAAAAGAGGGGAAGGAAGAACATAATGGGAAAGGGGAAGAGGGGAAAATTAGAATAATCATGGGGAATGAGTGAAAATCAATCGAAGAAGGGGAATAGGAAGGAGACCGATGATAAGAAGAGGAATGGAAACACGTAAAGCAAAGAGAGGAAGGGAGAACGTAATACGGAATGGGAAGAGGGGAAAACTGCGATAAATAGGAGTTATAAGTGAAACAGCAACCGAAAAGGGGAACAAGAAACCGATGATAAGTAGAAGAAAAGGAGTGGAAATACGCAAAGAAAAGAGGGAAAAGATAAATGCAATGGGAAATGGGAAGAGGGGAAAATAGATATGGGAAATAGGTGAAAATCGGCAATAAACAGAGAAACACAACGACATGTAAATAAATATGATAAATATGGTAAATAATTCTTAATAACGATGATGGTAATGATTATGATGATAATGATGAGAGTGATTATTACTCCTATGATAATGTTAATGATAAATATGATAGTGATAATGATGATGATGGTGATAATAATAACAATGATGATAACAATAGTAATGACAACAGTAAGGATGATAGCAACAATGATGATAATGATTATAAAAACAATAAAAAGAATAATGATAATAAAAGGATAATGAAAGAAAATATAGATTAAGAAAAAAAAAAGAAAAAAAAAGGAGAAGACAAGAAGAAAAAATATTGATAATAAAACAAAAATAGAGAAGTAGAAAAGATGAAGAAAAAGAAAAAGAAGAAGAAAAAAAAGAGAAGATGAAGAAGAAGACGACGAAGAAGAAGAAAGAATAATATTAAGAAAAACAGAGCAGAGGAACTACGCGCCTTTACCATGTGGGAGAAAAAGAGGCTTAATCTCTCTCTCTCTCTCTCTTTCTCACTCTCTGTCTCTCTCTCTCTCTCTCTCTCTCTCTCTCTCTCTTTCCCTCTCCAGCTCTCTCTTTCTTTCTTTCTTTCTTTCTCTCTATCTCTCTCTCTCTCTCTCTCTCTCTCTCTCTCTCTCTCTCTCTCTCTCTCTCTCTCTCTCTCTCTCTCTCTCTCTCTCTCTCTCTCTCTCTCTCTCTCTCTCTCTCTCTCTCTCTTCCCCTCAGCCGGAAGTTGAAGCAGCCAAGAGAGTGGTCTAGCGTGCAATGGATTAATTCGATGCAGAAGGTGATGATGGTGATGGTGTAGGGAGTGGGGGTGGGGGGGGTAAAAGATGATGGAGGAGGAGGAGATGGGGGAAATGGGGGAGATAGGGGAGATGGGGGAGAGGGGGGGGGAGATGAAGAGGAACAAAAAAAGAGATTTTGTATGATGGGGAGAAAATGTGATGATGATGGTGGTGGTGAAGATGATGGTGTTGGTGATGATGATGATGAGTGAAAATTATGATAATAAGATGGTAAAGGAAGTTAAAGAAATGATGATGAATTATGATAAAAAGAAGGTGAAGGTAGTTGAAGAAATATACAGTAAATAGGAAGAAAAGGAGTAGATGATCATAAGGGAAGAAGAAATGGAAGATGAAGAAATTTTTAATGATGGTGATGGCGATAAAAGAAGATAAAGATGATGATAGTAATGATAATGATAATACTGATAAGGATAATACTGATGATGATAAAGATAAGGATGGTGGTAATGATAATATTCATGATAATAATAATGATGATGATGATAATAATGATAATATTGGTAATAATAAGGATGATAATTGTAATTATGTAATGATGATGATAATGATAATGACAAATATCATAATAATGACAATAGCAGTCATAATTGTAGCAATATTAATGATAATAATAATGAATACAATGATAATGATAATGATAATGACAACAATGACAGTAATGCTAATGTTGATGCTGATAAGGATAATAACGATAAAAATAATAAAAGCAGAATGAAATAAACTTTTGCTAATATACTGTTCCCATTTTGGAACTGTGGAGAGAGAAAAGAGGAGGGGGAGGCATAGTGGAGAAGGTGAAGAAGAGAGGGGCGATAGGGAGAAGGAGAAGAAGGGGGGGGGGAGAGGAAAGGGAGAAAGGGAGGGAGAGGAAGCAGAGGGAGAGAGGAGTAGCAGGTCATTGAGTCAACACGACAAGAAATGAGTTCAGTTCCCTTCTGTTGCAGCCGTCAGCGAGGGGTCGGGGGGGGGGGGTCGGGGTGTTAGAGGGGGATGGGTCTGTGGGGGAGGGGTTTAGGGATAGAGGGAAGGGGGAGGGGTTTTGGGGGGACTGGTTTGGGGCGGGAGGGGTATGGGGGGAGGGTTTTGGAGGGAGGGGTTTGGGGGGAGGGTTTTGGAGGGAGGGGTTTGGGGGGAGGGGTTGGTGGGGAAGTAAGAGGGGAGGGGAGAGGAGGGATGAAAGGGTGAGTTGGGGAGTTGAGGATGAGGGCCAAGGAGAGGAGGGGGGGGGGGGTAAGAGGGGTTCCGAAGGGAGGGGGGAGAGGATGGGAGGGGATGGGGGGGTCAAAGGTTGTGGCCTGAAGTCTAGGGGGTTGAGGGGGTGGCAGGATGATTACTTAGCTTCCTTGGCATTCATCATAGTGCCATCATCTCTTGCAGTGCCATTAGCAGTGCCAACCATACGTAGGGTTGTATTTTGGGTTTTCTTCCTTTTATCATAATTCCTTCTTTTTCTTCTTCTTTTTTTTTTTTTTTAAGAATTCCTAATCTATGATTGTTTGGCCAAATCGTTTGTTTGTTTTGGTTCTTTTTCTCTATTTTTTTTCTCTCTCGTTTTTCCTTTCTCTTCTTCTTTTTCTCAATACCTCATCCCCCCCTCCCCTCTCTCTCTCTCTCTTTCTCTCTCTCCTACCTTCTTTCCACCCTCCCTCCCCCTCCCTCTCTGCCTCATTCCACATCCCCCTTCATCCACCCCATAACCCCCCTTCCCCACCCTCCCCGCCCCTCCCTCCTTCCACCATCACCATAAACAACAACGCAGCTTCATGACCCCGACCTCCCCCCCCCCCTCGGCTTCTCCAGTTGGCAAATTTCCCACATTACCCCCACTCTCCCCCTCTATTTCTTTTCCCAGTTTAACTCCCCCCTCCCACCCTCTTCCTTCCTCTCTTTCTTTAGACATATCTATCGCCTTTCCTACACTTTCTTCTTTAAGTTCTCGCCTTCCCGCTTTCTCTCTCTCTATCTATCTATCTATTTTTCTTTCTCACTCTCTATTTCCCTCTCTCTTACTCTCTTTCTCTCTCTCTCTCTCTCTCTCTCTCTCTCTCTCTCTCTCTCTCTCGCTATCTATCTGTTTCTCCCTTCCTTCCCCACTATTTTCCCCTCTCCCTCCTCCTCCCCTCTCTCTCCCTCTCCTCCTTTCCCCCTCTATCTCCCTTCTTCCTCCCTCCCATAAGGCCAACACAAAAGTAGAACAGGGAGAGGGGGGAGAGAGAGGAGAGAGAGAGAGTGTGAGGGGAAAAAAAGAGGGGAGAGGAGAAGGAAAAACGCTAATGCAACCTCACGTGGGCGTTGCAGGTTGACAGGCAATGTTGCAAATCTTTCACACAGTCTGGCGGGCGTGGGTGTGAGAAGGAAGGGGTCGAGGGAAATGAAAGGGGGGAGGGGGTAAGCGAGGGGGTGAGAGGGGAGAGAAAGGGAGGGCGAGAAGGAAGGGGTCGAGGGAAATAAAAGGGGGGAGGGGTAAGCGAGGGGGTGAGAGGGGAGAGAAAGGGAGGGTGAGAAGGAAGGGGTAGAGGGAAATAAAAGGGAGGAGGGGGAAGCGAGGGGGTGAGAAGGGAGAGAAAGGGAGGGCGAGAAGGAATGAGGGAAATAAAAGGGGGGAGGGGGTAAGCGAGGGGGTGCGAGGGGAGAGAAAGGGAGGGTGAGAAGGAAGGGGTCGAGGGAAATGAAAGGGGGGAGGGGGAAGCGAGGGGGTGAGAGGGGAGAGAAAGGGAGGGCGAGAAGGAATGAGGGAATGAGAGTTGGGGGGTCGGGAAAGGGAGGGAAGGGGGATCATTATGTTAATCATGATTATGGAGAATAGAGATGATGTTGCTGTTATCATCATTTTCATTATCATCATTATTTTGATTATTAGTATTCGTATCATTATCATCTTTATCATCATTATTATAATCATAACAAGTGTCTTAATAATCATCGATATTGTAACAATTCATCTTATCATTATCATCATGATTATTTTTATCTTCACCATGCCTGACATTACAAGATAGATAGATAGATAGAGAAAGAGAGAGAGAAAGAGAGAGAGAGAGAGAGAGAGAGAGAGAGAGAGAGAGAGAGAGAGAGAGAGAGAGAGAGAGAGAGAGAGAGAGAGAGAGAGAGAGAGAGAGAGGGAGGGAGAGAATGAGAAAGAGAGAGAGAGAGGGGAGGGGGCAGAGAGAGAGAGAGAAAGAGAGAGAGAGAGAGAGAAAGGGAGAGAGAGGGAGAAAGAGAGAGAGAGAGAGAAAGAGAGAGAGAGAGAGAGAGAGAGAGAGAGAGAGAGAGAGAGAGAGAGAGAGAGAGAGAGAAAGAGAGAGAGAGAGAGAGAGAGAGAAAGAGAGAGAGAGAGAGAGAGAGAGAGAGAGAGGATGCAACCTACCTGCTGTGCTGAGTGTATGAGGGTCGAGCATGGTGTGTTGATGTGATGTGTTGTATGGTGGTGTTTTTTTATGATGCAGATGGGGATATTAATGGTGGTGTAGATGAGGAAGAGGAGGAGACGGAAAGAGGGGGAAGGAGGGATACGGGGAGGAGGAAGAAGAGTATATTGATGGTGGTGGTCATGATGATGATGATGATGATGATAGGAATGGTAACGGTAATGATAATGAGATTGATGGTGATTAAGGTGATGATGAAGAGGAGAAAGAGAAAGGAAGAGAAAGAAATGGAAAAATGGATGATGATGATGATGATGATGATAGTGATAAAGATAATGATAACGGTCATTACGAAATAATTCAATACCCTATGATGGTAATGATAACGAGGCTAATAATTATACTACTAATTACTATTTTCACTGTTAATGAGGTGCAGAAGCCAGATTTATAGTATGACGCAGGTGTATATACATCACTAATGATTGTTGTGTCTATTTGTGTTTTACTTTTTTTTTTAATAACCATTTTTGTTTTTTGAACATTTTTCCCATTATTTACTGTCATCTACTTTATTTTCAACCACTTTTTCCATTTTCCTTTTTCCTTTTCCTTATCCTTATCCTATTTTATATTCCTATTTCTCTTTCTGTTTCTTCTTATCTATTATTTTTTTTTAACCCCTCTAATCTATTCTTTCTTTAATTATCTCTT
>NW_028234424.1:17739016-17749750 GCF_977035675.1 Penaeus japonicus
CAAAAAGAAAAACGAAAAACGAAAAAAGAAAGAAAGAAAAAATAATTCAAACAAAGTAACATTTATCATGTTCTGGAAAATTGTAAAAAAAATATAAGGAATAAGACAGATTAAAATGATAACAAAAAGTAATCAAAGTAAATCAAAGTAAAAACCGGAACTGAATAATAAATTGAGTGATGTAATGATTAAATTAATTAATGATAATAGGCATGATATGATAATGATTATGAGAGACATAACAGATTAAAGAGAAAGACGAGTGTATGAATATAAGATGATTATTAAAGAATATCAATAAGATTACAAAACGTAAAAGAGATGAAAAAGGAACAATTAAGGAGCATACAACTCCCCCCCCCCCCTCCCTACTGTCCTCTCCCCGCCCCCCAATTTCCTCTTGTCCTCTTCCTCCTCCTTCTTCCACCTCATCATCCTTCTCCTTCCATTTCCTCCTTCCTCCATCTCCTGTTCCTCTTCCTTCCCTCTCCTATTCTTCCTTCCTCCATCTCCTATTCCTTCTACAACTTCCTCTTCCTTTCCTCTCCACTTCTCCCTGCTCCTTCCTCCCCTAATCCCCTCTTCTTTCGTCCTTCTCTTCTTTCCTTTCTCCTTCTCCTCTTCTTACTTCTTCCCCCTCCTCTTCTTTCCTTCTCTATCTCCTCCCTCCCCTTTCCTCCTCCTCTAATTCCCCTTCGCATCTCCTCCTCCTCTTGTCCTCCCCCCCCCCTCACAACAACCTACGACCTAGAGAAGAGGACGAAATGGGGGGGAGGGGGGGGAGTAGGGGGTTGTCAGAGCGGGCGGGCGAGTGAGAGGGAACGGGAGGAGGGGGGGTTGGAGGGGGTATAGAGGGAGAGAGAGTTTCCCCTCCATGTCTGAGGCTCGTCTACTAGATTCGCGCTCTTGCCTAGTTGGGGTAAAGAGGGATAAGGGAGAGGGGGGTGTAGGCTGGAGGGGTAGGAGAAGGAGAGGAGGAGGAGGAGGGAGGGGGAGGGGAAAACGAGGGGAGGGAAGTGGGAGGAAAAGATGAGACAGGGCAAAATGAGGAAGAGAAGAAAAAGGAGAGGAGTGTGAGAAGTGAGATTAGGGGGGAAGGACAGAAAGAAAGAGAGAGAGAGGAATGTGGGCGGGGAGAAATGGAGTGGGAATGAAAAAGAGAGGAAGGCGAGTGAGAAGAGAAAGAGAAATAAAGAGAAAGAAGATATTGAGAGAGGGGGGGGAAGAAAACAGAGAGAGAGAGAGAGAGAGAGAGAGAGAGAGAGAGAGAGAGAGAGAGAGAGAGAGAGAGAGAGAGAGAGAGAGAGAGAGAGAGAGAGAGAGAGAGAGAGAGAGAGAGAGAGAGGGGAAAGTGAATGAAAGATAGAGAGAGAGAAGAAAGTAAATGAAAGAAAGAGAGAAAGAGTGAGAGAGAGAGAGAGAAGAAGGGGGGTTAGGGACAAAAGTGTAGAGGAAGGGAGAAGGGGAAGGGGGGCGGGGGAAGATAAACGGAAGGCCCAGACTCGCTGGTACGAATGGAGGCCCAGTCGAGATGGATGTGTGGAGGGGAAGGAGGGGGTGAGAGGGGGTGGGGGGGAGGAAGGGGAGGCTATGAAGGCGGGAGAAGGGAGAGGGGAGGACCTATGGGGGAGAGGGTGGGTAGGGCCGGGAGGAGAGGGGGAGGAGGGGAAGAGAGGGGCTAATATTGGTGGAGGTAAAAGGGGGAAGGCTGGTAGTGGGGAGAGGAGAAGGGGTAAGAAAGAGGTGTAGGGGAGGGAGGGAGGAGGAGGTTCATAGGGATGGGAGGGAGGGGGGAAGAAATGGGGGAGGTATGGGTGCCTTTAGTAGGCGGGGCAAACTCCCAAAAGTAGGCGGGGCAAACTCCCAAATGTAGGCGGGGCTTCGTATATGTGTTAGCCTGTGGTTGTGTGTTAGAGCGTGCGTGTGTGTGTGTGTGCGTGCGTACGTATATGAAGAAGAGGAGGAAAGAAGGAAAGAAGGAGGGAGGAAAAGGAGGAAGAGAAGGAACAGAGGAGGGGATAGGAAAGAAGTAGTAAGAAAGAAGGAGTAGAGGAGGATGGAGGAGAAGAAGGAGATGGAAAAGAGGGAGGAGGAAAAGAGGACAGGGGAAGGAAGAGGAAGGGAAGAGAGAGACAGGAAAAGGATGAAAAGAATAAGGAGGAGGATAAGAAGGAAAGAAGCCAGGACGACGAGGAAAAGAAGGTGGAAGAAAAGGAGAAGGAAAGAAGGCGGAGGAGAAGGAAAGGGAAAGAAGGAGGGAGGGGAAAAAAATAGATAAACAGAAAGAAGAAGAAGGTGAATAAACTAGGACAAGTAATTTGAAGAAAAAAAAGGAAAAAAAGTGAATTAAAAAGAAAAAGGTGAAAAAAGGAGGAAAAGGAAAAGGAAAGGATGGAAAAAGATAATAGATAATAAGAAGAGGGAGAAGAGACAGAAAGAAAAAAATAGAGGAGAATGAGAAGAAGATAAAAGATGGAAAAACAAAAGCGGAAGAAAATAGAAAACCGAAAAGAGGAGAAGGAAATGAAGAAAAGAAAGACAGAAATAAAAAAAAAAGAAAAAAATATATATAAAGAAAAGAAGAACAACGAAAAAAATAAAGCAATGGGAATAAAAAAAAATGAGGAAGACGTAGAAAAAAAAAAACGAAATAAAAAAAGAGAGAAAGAAAATAAACAGGTAAGGAAAAGAAAGGAAAGGTAAGGTAGGTCGATAACGGAAGGGGGTAAAGATGGGGATGGGTAGTAGTGAGGGAAGGGGTGTGGGGGGGTGGTCAAAAAGGGATAGCGTAGGTCCTGTTCGTCCTATTGCAAGGTTCCTGCTGCAACTGCAAGGGCGTTCACCTTCTTATGAAACGTGAAAATGGCCCCCTTGCCCTGGGAGCGAGCGATAGACGTACCTGCGTGAGTGATCTTTTCCTCATTCTTTCTCTCTTTGTCTCTCTCTCTCTCACTATCTATATATCTATCTATCTCATTTCTTCTCTTTCTTTCTCTATCTATCTCTTTTTGACTTTCTCTCTCTCTCTCTATCTATCTACCTATCGTATCTGTCTCTCTTTCTGTCTGTCTGTCTGTCTGTCTCTTTCTCTTTCTGCCTTTCTCTCTCTGTCTATCTATCTATCTATCGCATTTCCCTCTCTTTCTGTCTGTCTCTCTCTCTTTCTCTCTCTCTCTCTCTCTCTCTCTCTCTCTCTCTATCTATCTATCTATCTCTATATTTCTCTCTCTCTCTCTCCTTTCTATCAAACTTTCTTACTTACTCTCTTTTTCTTTCCTTCTTTGTGTTTCTCTCTCTCTCCCTCTCCCCCCCCCCCTCTCTCTCTCTCTCACTCTCTCTCCCCTATTCCCTCCCTTCTCTTTGTTTATTCCCCGAGTCACCCAATCTTCTCGGACTGTTTACCTTCAAGGGATCTCCGTGACATAGAGAGGAGAAGGGGAGTTCGAATTTAGTGGGGGTGGTGGTGGGGGGGAAGGAGGGGAGGGGGCAAGGGAAAAGTAGGGTTGGAGGTACGGGTGGGGGGGTGGAGGGAAAGGAGGAGGTAAGGGGAGGAGGAGGGATAAAAGGGAAGGAAAGGGGTATGGGAGGGTGAGGAGGGGAATGGGGAAGGTTGGGGAAGGGGAATGGGGTGTGATGGAGGGGGAGGAAGGAAGGGGGCTAGACGGAGGTGTGGTGAGGGAGTATGGAAATGTTCGGGGTGGAGGGGGAGATGTGGGGGGGAGGTGGGAGGGGTTAGAATTTCTGATGAGGCAACGGGGATTTAAGGGACACAAAGGGGGAGGGGATGAGGAGGAGAGGGGGTGGGGGGGAGAAAGGGGCGGGGCGAAGATGGGTGAGGGTAAGGAAAGGGGAGGGAAGTGAAGGGGGGTGGGGGAGGAGGAGTAGGAGCAGCAGGAGTTAGGAGTAAGGAGGGGGGAAGGGGGCGGAGTTGGGTGGGCGGCGTTTTAGACATGGACAGAGGGGGAGGGGGTAGTGGGGGGAAGTGACGTAAGTAAGGGGGGTAATGGAGAGAAGGGGGGAAGGGGGGGAGGGGCCTAACGCCAATAGGAGCAGGTGATGGAAGGTTTTGCGAGGGGGGAGGGGGGTAGAGGCCGGTTGAGAGGAACGAGGGAGAGGAAGGAGGAGAAGGAAAAGGAGGAGGAGAAGGAGGCGATGGAAAGGAGGAGGAGGAAAGGGAGGAAGATGAGAAGGAAGATGAGAAGGAAGAGGAGGAGGAGGAGGAGGAGAAGAAGGCAAAAGGGATGATGATGATGGGGAGGAGGAGGAGGAAAAGGAGGTAGAAAAGACGGAGGAAGAGGGAAATGAAGAAAATTAGGAAAAGGAAAAAGTTGAAGAGGAAAAAAGAGCAATAGGAGAAAGGCCAAAGAAAGAGGGAGGAGAAAAGAGGAAGAGAAGAAAAAGGAAGAAAGAGAAAGATGAAAAGGAGAACGGCGAGGAAGATAGAAATGCAGAGATGGAAAGAGAAGAAAAAATAGGAAGAAAAAGAAGGAGGTAAGGAAGACAGAAAAAAAAAAAACAAAATTAAAATAAAGAAAAAAATATAAAATATGAATAAAAAGAAAATGAAAAATGAGGCAAAAGATTAAATAATGGCAAATAAAGAAAGAGAAGAAAGAGACAGAGATAGAGAAAAATAATAAGAATGGTAGAAAGAAACATGATATATTAAATAAATGATAAAAATAACGACAAATAAAAAAACAATGAATACAAATTTAGAAGATAAAAAAAAACTAATGATATCAAAATTAGAACAAGGAAAATACACACAAACACAAAATAGAAAAAAAAAACACAAACAACAAAAACAACACACACACACACTTCCCCAAAAATAACAACAAAGAAAAACATAACAAACAATTAAAAACAAAAACAAAAAAAAACAATGAATTTTCAAGAGAAACAAAATTGCTCTTAAAATTATCCAAATTAACCCCCCTTCCCTCTGTCCACCCCCTCCCCCTTCCCCCTCTCACTGCACATAAGCCGGAGGGGATACTGTTCCAAAGGGAATATTCATATGTATGCATGTATTCATTTACGTAATGTGTTTGAAAATTTTATGCAAAGTAAAATTTTGGATTATTATAATTATTATTAGAGTTATTTGGTATTATCATTACTGTATTTATTGTTACTATTAGTAGTGGTATTATTACTTGTTATTACTATCGTTGTTATTATCGGTCGTATCGTTACTGTCATATCAATCATTAATGATATTGCAATCTTGATCATCATCATCATCATTATCATCGTTATGTATATGTGTTGTGTTAATTGCTACGGTATTTTTTTGTAATGATACTGAAAAACATTTAAGGAATGGAGTGATTATGAAGAGAATTATGTTATGTTAATGATAATTATCATAAACATAATGATATAATAGCAAGGAATATTAACATCAATATTACTTTCCTATCTTGTCATTATCATTACTATTATTTATCCTTTTTGTTATCATTACTATTTATCATTATTATTATTATCCTCCTCCTCCTCATCATTATCATTATCATTATTTTTATTATTATTATTATTATTATTATTATTATTATTATTATTATTATCATTATTATTATCATTATTATTATTATTATTATTATCATTATTATTATTATTATTATTATTATTATTTTCATTATTATTATTATCATTATTATTATTATTATTATCATTATCATTATTGTTATTATCAATATTGTTATTATTATTATCATTGTCATTATTATCATTGTTATTATCATTATAATTATCAATATCATTATTTTTATTATTATTATTATCATTATTATCATTTCTATTATCATTACTATTATCATTAATATCATCATCAAAGTTTTTTTTATCAATAAAATTGGGTGGTAATAATTATCGTTATTAATATGAAAAAAGCATCTTCATTATTCCATAGTGATGATTATAATTACAGTAATCATAATTATCAGCCTTGTCATAACCATTTATATTATTATGATGAAAGGTCAGTAAAGGTGATGATAATCGTGATGATATAGATAAGGATCATAATACCGATAACCACAGAACAATATTACGAAAGTAACGACAAGATATCACTATCATCATTAATTTCACCATTAACACTATATCACTGTGATAGTGTTATTGTTCCTATATCAAAAAGATCTCTTTCTAATCTTATCTTCATTATGATCATCATGATTGAGAGACAACACAAACATCAACATCATCTTTATCTTCATCTTCACCATCATCATCATCATTATCACCACCATCATCATCATACATCACCATCATCCATCAATATCAATATCATCACCCAAACACTAACACCGACAATCATGACAACCAAATATGAAAATCACCATCACCACAACCTCCATAATCATCACTATAATCATCATCATCATCACCATCACCGTCATCATCACCATCACCGTCATCATCACCATCATCATCATCACCATTCAGAATCCCCCCAAATCATCATCATCAACACCATCACCTCCACCATCAATATCATCACAACCACAACCACCACCATCATCACCATCACCACCACCACCACCACCACAAAAACAACATTGAAAAGAAAACAAATATAGTGTTTCTGCGTGATGGGAGTTGGCAGTGTTGCCAGATGGCGGGTCTACTATTCCTTAACGATCTTCCCTTTAAACGGGTGGCGCTACTACCTGCCCGCGCAGTTATTGGGGGTGTGGGGAAGGGAGGTGGGGGGGGGGTGAGAAATTTGGGTGTGTGTGGTGTGGGTGTGGGGGAGGGGGGAGGGGAAGGAGGAGAGGGAGGGGAAGGGATGAGGTAGGTAGGTGAGGGTGTGGGGGGAGGGGAGGTAGGGAGGGGATCGGGAAGGTGAGGGGGTATGTGGCGGAGGGGAGAGGGGGAGGGGGGGAGGTGATTTAGGTGTGGGTGGGTGTTGGAGGGATATGTAGGAAGGGGGGGGGTATGTAAGGAGGTGAGGGTGGGAGTGAGGAGGGAAAGGGTGGGGAGGGGAGGGGAGCGGGTAGAAAGGGTAAGGTTGGGGGTATTTTAATGTGTGGGGTTATTGTTAGTGGGGAAACTTTTGAGGTTGGGGGACGCTGACGTAGCGAAGTAGGTCGTCTGGGAAGAAGGTGTGTGTGTGGGGGGGGGGAGGGGGGTAAGGAGGGGAAACTAAGTGGGGGGGATGGAGGGGGGGGGGTATTGAAGTGGGAGGTTTGTAGGGGAAGAGTATGGGTACTGTAGGGGGAAAGTAAAGCGAGTACAGAGTGTGTACAGTTAATTCTGAGGAAAATGTAGGAGCGTTTAAAGCGTGTAAGGGAAAATATTGGACGCTTGGGGGCGTGGAGTTGGGGGTGGAGGGGGGTATGCAACGTGGGGGGGAAGGGGGGTGTAGGTGTATGTAAGGGGAGAGGTTTTGATTGTATTTGGATATACTTTTTTGTTTTCTTTCTCTCTCTCTCCTTCTTTCTTTCTTGTTCCCTCTGTTTACCTGTCTCTCTCTCTCTCTCTCTCTCCCTCTCTCTCTCTTTCTCTTTCTCTCACTCACTCACTCACCTATTCTCTCGCTCGCTCTCTCTCTCTCTCTCTCACTCACTCACTCTCTTACTCTCTCTCTCTCTCTCTCTCTCTCTCTCTTTCTCTCTCGGTTGTCCGTAGCACCTCTTTCTAATTCAAGATATTTTACTTCTTTTCGCTCCACTACCTGTTCCCACCATAAAAGTCAACACAGGTAAGTCCACATACACCTTACAGTTTTCTGCAGGGAGAGAGAGAGAGAGAGAAAGAGAGAGGGAGGGAGAGAGAGAGAGAGAGAGAGACAGAGAGAGGGAGGGAGAGAGAGAGAGAGAGAGAGAGAGAGAGAGAGAGAGAGAGAGAGAGAGAGAAAGAGAGAGAGAGAGAGAGAGAGAGAGAGAGAGAGAGAGAGAGAGAGAGAGAGAGAGAGAGAGAGAGAGAGAGAGAGAGAGAGGAGTACGAGAGTGATTGAGAGAAAAAGAGAGGGAAATATAACAAAACCCAAATAAAATATAAGATAAAATGTATAAGGTAAACGCCATAAGATAAAAAAAAAGGCAAATAATGACACAAGAGAAAACACGAAACAGAAAAAAGAACAAACAAACAAAAGAGAAATGAGAGAATGAAAGAAACACACACACAAAAAAAAAAGCAAAACCAAAAAAAGAATCAAACTAGAAAAACAAACAAACGGAACAATGAAAGTAAAAAAAATAGAATAAAGAAAGATAACAAAGAAACACTCCACAATAAGCAAAGAAACAGGAAAGACAGCGACAAAATATTTGTCCTGGTAACACACTCAAGGAAGGGAAAGAGGGAGGGAGGGGGGGGGGGTAAAGGCAGGGAAGAAAGGAGGGGAAGGGAGGAGGGGAGAGGAGGGGTTAGGGGAAGAGAACGGAGGGGAAGAGAAGGGGGAAGAGACAGGGGGAATAAGGGAAATGAAGAGCAGGGGGTTGAGAAGGAGAGGAGGGGAAAAAAAAGGAAAGGAAAGCAGATAATAAAGAAAGAAAGGGGAAGGAGAAAGGAGAGAGAATAGAGAGAAAGAATACAAGAAGGAGGGTAAAGAGTGAAAAAACGAGGAAATGAGAAAGAGAAAGAGAAGGGGAGAGAGGAGAGAGAATAAGAAAGGAAAAAAAAGAGAAAAAAAGAAAAGAAGGAAACAGATAAGAGGGGAAAAAGGATATGACAGAACGCGAAGACAGAAAAAAGAAAGGGTAAAAAAAAGAAAAGAAAAGAGTGGAAAGAGAGAAAAACAAGTAAAGAAAGGAACCAGAAAAAAAATAGAAGGGGAAGAGAAGAGGGGAAAAGTAAATAAAAGAGAAAGAGAAGAAGAGAAGAGAGTAAAGAGAAGAAAGGGGAAAAATAAATAAAAGAGAAAGAGAAGAAGAGAAGAGGGGAAAGAGAGGAAAAGGGTAAAGAGAAGAAAGGGGAAATAGAATAAAAGGAGAAAGAGAAGAAGAGGGGAAAGAGAATAAAAGGGAAAAGAGAAGAAGAGGGGAAATAGAAGAAAAGGGGAAATAGAAGAAAAGGGGAAAGAGAAGAAGAGGGGAAAGAGAATAAAAGGGAAAAGAGAAGAAGAGGGGAAAGAGAAGAAAAGGGGAAAGATAATAAAAGGGAAAAGAGAAGAAGAGGGGAAAGAGAAGAAGAGGGGAAAGATAATAAAAGGGAAAAGAGAAGAAGAGGGGAAAGAGAAGAAGAGGGGAAAGATAATAAAAGGGAAAAGAGAAGAAGAGGGGAAAGAGAAGAAGAGGGGAAAAGGGTTTGGCTACACTGCACTTCCCAAAATCCATACCAGGGAGCCGGCTTCAACGGGAAACACCATTGTTGCCAACACGACCTACTTAGCCTAGCCTCTCCCCCCCTTCCCCATTGCTACCCCCCCCCCTCCTCCTCCCTTTTGTCTAGTGTCTGTCTGTCGTGTTCATTTGTTTATTGTGTCTGGGTTGCAATTTCTGTTTTTTTCATGTTTATGTTCGTTTTGTTATTTGATTATTATTATTATTATTATTATTATTATTATTATCATTATTATTATTATTACTATTATCGTTATTATTTTATTCTCAGTTTGTTTCCTTTAGTCTATTGTCTTTTGATTTAAATTCAATGACATTTGAGTTTCAGTGCCAGCAACTAGATCACTAATTTTTAATTTTAAAAAATTAATATGTGTTTTCATACATTTCACAAATCATAGCTAATTTTCACTCATTTTCTTTCAATATTCTTTTTATTTTACGATTTTACAATTTACGATTTTGTCTAATTTCGTTTGATTTTAGGTTAAATTTCAGTAAATCCATTTTAAATCACATAATTTTTCATTTATTATTATAATTAGTATCATTATTATTCATTTTATTTTATTTTGTTGCCAATAGTCATTCTTTAAAAAAATATTTACTTTAAAACAAATAATTTACTTCATTTTGAACTTAAATGAATAATTACTTGAATGACTTTATTTCTCATAATTTACATAATTTTCGCTCCCTCTCTTTCCTCTACTCTCTTTTTCTTCAACCTATTCTAACTTCTTTTCCTTATTCTCCTCCTCCGATTTCTTCTCTTCATCCTACTCCTCCTCCTATTCTTCTTCCTCCTCCTACGTCTCCATCTCCTCCTCCTCTTTCTCTTCTTCCTCCCCTTCCCCTTCCTCTTTCTCTTCTTCCTCTTCCACCTCCTCCTCCTTTTCCTCCTCCCTCCTCGCCATCTTCCCCCCCCCTCCTCGTCTTCCATTTCTTCCTTTTCCTCCCCTTCTTTTTCTACTTCCTCCCTTCTTCATCTTTCTATTCCTTTACTTTATCTTCTTCTCCTCCTCCTCCACTTCCTCTTCCTCCCCTTTTTTCATCTTCATCTTCCACCCCTTCTTCCTTTTATCTATTTGCATTCACTTCTCTTTCCCCTTTCCTTCTGCTTTTCTTCTCCCTCCTCCTCCTCCACTTCCTTCTCCTCTTACTCCTCCTCCTCCTTCTCCTCCTCTTCTTCTTCCCTTTCTTCCTCAGCTGCCTCGCTTGGCAACGGCGCTTGCACGTGTAAACTCAGCTTTAAGGAGACAGGGCGTCGGTGAGAAGGAGGAGGAGGAGGAGGAAGTGGAGGAGGAGGAGGAAATGGAGGAGGAGGAGGAAATGGAGGAGGAGGAAATGGAAGAGGAGGAAATGGAGGAGGAGGATGAGGAGGAGGAAGTAGAGGAGGAGAAGGTGGAGGAAGTGGAGGAGGAGCAGGAGG
>NW_028234424.1:17749850-17754850 GCF_977035675.1 Penaeus japonicus
TATATATACATAGTATATATAGCAAATATATATAATATATATTCTATATATATATATATATAATATATATTATAGATATACTATATCTTATATACACACACAACACACTTGACACAGTTACACAGACAGCTAACAAAGACAATATGTCTACACAATAGCACACACAACACACACACACACACGTACACACACGCTCACACCACCACACACTATATATATATATAATATAATATATATTGTATAGATATTTACATATATATATATATAAATATATATATATATATACATATATATATATATATATATACATATATATATACATATATAGGTTCATAAAGACGCTTCTGTATATTAATTACAAGGATAAAATAAAAGACCCGGTTATGAGGAAATAAAAGATTTTCAATTTTGAGAACTAAGACCCGGAAAAAAAACTTAAATCGTAAAGGACACGAACGAATGAAGAAAATTCAGTATAAAACTTCTAATTAATCAGCTTCTCCCTTATCTACTATCTTTCTCTTTCTCAAATAAATACAATATACTCCCCGCCAGACTCCCCCCCCCTTCCCCTTATTCTCGCTTTCCCCCCTTTACTTGTAACAAAGAAAGGATTGTTAAATATAAAAAAAACAAAAAAAAAAACTGTGCCCCCTTTCTCTGTGTGTTGTCCTGGGTTTTGAATGAACACCGTCCCTGGGCTGCTTGCAATGCCTCAGGTAATCAACTGCAAACACAGCTGCAAGGGGCTGCTGAATAGTTGAGACGGAAGCGGACACAGGAAGCAGGAAACATCAGATCAAACAGCATGCGTGCCTCAAAATACTAAATTGATATAGAGAAGAGGAATTAGTGTCTTAGGTCATACGATATGAAATCTCAGTGCCTTACACACAGGAAGACAGAGAGATAGATAGATAGATAGATAGATAGATAGATAGAGAGAGAGTGAGAGAGAGAGTGAGAGAGAGAGAGAGAGAGAGAGAGAGAGAGAGAGAGAGAGAGAGAGAGAGAGAGAGAGAGAGAGAGAGAGAGAGAGAGAGAGAGAGAGAGAGGTGAGAAAAAAAGAGAGATAAAGAGAGAGATGAGAAGAGAAGAGAGAGAGGTGAGAAATAAAGATAGATAAAGAGAGAGATGAGAAGAGAAGAGAGAGAATGGAAAGATAGATAGATAGACATATAAATAGACAGAGAGAGACAGAGAAAGAGAGAGAGAGAGAGAGAGAGAGAGAGAGAGAGAGAGAGAGAGAGAGAGAGAGAGAGAGAGAGAGAGAGAGGTGAGAAGAAAAGAAAGCGAGATAGAGAGAGAATGGAAAGAGATAGATTGTCAGCTAGATAGAGAGAAAGGGATATATATATATATATATATATATATATATATATATATATATATATATATATATATATAGATAGATAGATAGATAGATAGATAGATAGATAGATATATAGATGGATAGATAAATAGATAGATGGATATATATCTATCTATATGTAGATATATATATATATATATATATATATATATATATATATATATATATATAGAGAGAGAGAGAGAGAGAGAGAGAGAGAGAGAAAGAGAGAAAGAGAGAGAGAGAGGTGGAGAGAGGTGGAGAGAGGTGGAGAGAGGTGGAGAGAGGTGGAGAGAGAGGTGGAGAGAGAGGTGGAGAGAGAGGTGGAGAGAGATGAGAAGAAATAAAGACAGACAGAGAGAGAAAAGAGAAAAGAGAGAGATAAGAAGAAAGAAAGACAGATAGAGAGAGAAAAGAGAAGAGAGAGAGAGAGAATGGAAAGACAGATAGATAGACAGGAAGATAGGAAGAGAGAGAGAGAGAGAGAGAGAGAGAGAGAGAGAGAGAGAGAGAGAGAGAGAGAGAGACGAAGTGTAGAGAGAAGAGAGAGACAAGAGAGAATCGAGAGAGAGGCAAGAGAGAAGCAGAAAACAAAACCACGACAGAAATGGCATGACGATCCATTACAGACGAAAGATTTTGTGAAAGTTCTAGATGGCGATTCGTTAGCGTCCGGGTCCTCATATTATTCTGGAAAAAAAAAGTTTTTTGAGGTCTTAAAAATAAAAGAAGAAGTGTAAAGGGAGCGAACTTTTTTATATTTATATAAAGAAATATGAATGTTTTATAAATGTTTCAAAGTCTATGCAAATTTTCGGAGAGAGGATTTCCCGTACGTTTGGAGTAGCTTAGGCCGGTTTTGGAAGCTGTGGTTTTGCAGCTGTCTGTCTATAGGTATCTATATATCTGTATATATATAGATGTATAGTATTTAATACATACCTAATTATATATAGATATATTCTATATAATATATTATATATATATACGCAGAAACAAATAAACACACACACATACACACCTCACACACACACACAGAAATAAAATATATATATTTTATATATCTATATATATATATCTATCTGTATTATATATATATATATATATATATATATAAGTATGGATTATATATAAATATTTATATATGTTTTTGTATTTATATATATCAGGGGGCTGGCAAGCCCCCCGTGGCAGTATGGGCGAGCCTCCGGTGGGCGAGGCCGAAAGGCCCGAGGCACACGGATGGTGAGTTTGGTAGCAGTCCGAGAGTCGTAGGACAAGTTCCGGTAAAACTCCGCTTGCCCAGCCCACCCTAACTATATGTTTCAGACTGTGGATATTCGCCGTGGATTTTCCAGGTAAAAATTTACCCAACTTCCCGACGTCGAATTACTTAAAACTTAGTATTCCGTGCATTTTAGTAGCACAAAGACGCGACTGTCAAAATTTCAGATCGATTGGTTAAAAACGGCGCCGAGTTATTACAACCTTGAAATCGGGCCGTGAAATGTACATACAGGTATGGAGGGATATTTTCGGCAAAAAGTGGGTCCTCTTTGTGATGATATATCTCGAGAAGTTATAAAAGATACGGCGATTTAGCAACACGAGCAGGCGGAAAGAAGAAAGTTCAATAACTTTTCAAAACTCGTCCTGAAATAAACATCTGATGATTTTCGCAGTGATGGACGTCATAATGGACGTCACAAAATCACGGAATTTCAAAATCAAACTATAGCCAAACATAGACGTTTTTCCAACTCAATTTGTTTATATATGAAACTGTTCGAGATAGGAAAAAATTATCATGCTAGGTCGTAGAAATGAAATTTAATGTACTTTCTGAAAATGCCGTCGAAAAACGTTCCGGGCTTCCATGACATTGTTTGAGATATTCAGCGACTTTTTAAAACCATTTTGACGTGAAAAAGTCGCGAAAAAAAAAACATTAAAAACGCGTAAATCCTTAATGTGAGAGAATCAGGGGGATGTCCCAGGCCTTCATCTTTCGATATGAATGTCGGTTGTAGTCTCGAATTTAGTCTAATAACTGGTTTTGGAGGTATGTATCCTTATTTTGATGACGTATTTGTGACGTCAGTTAGTAACATAGTCAGGTAAGCCGATTTTTGCACACCTCGAACTCCCACCTTGTATTTGACGTTTAATGCGTCCTGAAAAAAAAACAAAAACAGTTTCAACTCAAAATTAATTCTTAGTTAGGCTTTTCATCTCGCTCGGACGTTGGATTGGATGAAACATTTCATCAATTTCATTAATTGAATATTGGCCAATTAAAAAACCAATTAATAAACGCTCGTATCTTCGGGGCTCACACATAAGATAGGGCGTCGTAAATTCCAACGATATCTGTCTTGTTCGACATTGATTGGTGTATGTAGTGCCACATGGGAGGACCATTCATTATTATTCCGCCTTCCCTCAATTAGATAACTTGGTCAATTAAACCTAATTAGATCTCTGAAACTGAAAAGACTGATAATTGTTTCCAAAACCAAAGTAGATATTGGTTGTGTTGGTCGCGTGGCAGTAAAGGCGTTCTTTTCTCTGGCCTCAAACCTATGATATGAAAAAGAAACGCTGCAGTCTACATACTGCCTGCCAACGCCCACTATGGAGTATGGAAAAATAGATGTCGGAATCATTTCATCCCAGCAAATTTTTTTGGCCACCAATAAATATAATATATCGTTTCGTTCAAACTTTAATTGGAATACTGAAGGTATTGTCATCGGTCTTGTTGATATTGTCCTTTCTGCTTTAAAGCTCGATGTTGATTGACATTTCTTCAGTTTCAGTGTACCTAAGGTGGGGTGGCGGCAGTATGTAGACTGCCCGCATTCTTTCTTTTCATATCATAGGTTTTGTAGGCAGAGAAAAAGAAGGGCGCTTTACTCGCCACGGACCAACACAAACCAATATATAATATAATGTACATATAATATGTATACAGGACATACATGCATAATGTATATTATATATATATAATATAAATAATTATATATATATATAGATATATATATATATATATATATATATATATATACACCCACACACACATACACACACACACACATACACACACACATCTACATCTACATCTACTTCTGATTAATTTTTGATTCACTTTATGGGTATGGATCAGTAAGATTAGAATAAAAGAAACAAGAAAAATGGGAATAAATGAAAAATAGGAAAGTTGAGGATGAAAAAGTAGATGAAGAAGAAGAAAAATATATATTTAAAGAAGAAGAAGAGGGGAGAGAGAGAGAGAGAGAGAAAGAGAGAGAGAGAGAGAGAGAGAACGAACGAGCGAGTGAGAGAGAGAACGAACAAGCGAGATAGAGAGAGAACGAACGAGCGAGAGACAGAAAGAGAAACGAAAATATCAAAGAACAAGTGGCAAAAAAAAAAGAAAAAAGAAAAAAAGAGAGAGAGAACAAAACCCATACAAAAAAGAGAGACGAAAGCTAAGAATAATCAACGAAAAATTAAGAAACAGGACGAAAAGGAGAGAAATAGGACACAAAAGTACTTTACAGCCACAGGAAAAGAAATAAGACTAGTAAAAGGTACCCCCAGAGACTATGCTATCAGGGTATTGCTTCTAAACAACGGAAGGCTACAC
>NW_028234424.1:17767350-17769551 GCF_977035675.1 Penaeus japonicus
TATATATATATTTATATATTCCTTTATATATATAACAACCTCACACACACACAAACACACACACCACAAAAACACACAACACACTCCACGCACATATATATATATATTATATATTATATATATATATATTTATATATATATATGATATTTATATATATAATATATATATATATAATATCTTATTTATTTATGTATGGATATATATATATATATATTTATATCTTTATATATTATATATACACACATACATTAAATATATATATATATGGTATATTATATTTATATATATTTGATATATATATATATATATAATAGCTTAACAAATATATATATATATATATATTTATATTAGATATCTATATATATATACATATATTATATATATTATATATATATATATATATACATATATTACATATATTATATATACTATATATATATAAATATGCATATATATATATATTATATAGATATAATATATATATAATATATATATATTTATTAAATATGTATAGATATGTATATATTATATATATATTTATATATATTTTTATATTATATTTAATATATCAGATAATATATATTATATACATAACCACAACACACACACACACACAACACAACATATATATATTATATATATATATATATATATATATATATATATATATATATATATATATACTTAAATATATAGAATATACATATATATATATATATAATGTATTTATTATATTTATATATATATATAATATATATATATATATATGTGTGTGTGTGTGTGTGTGTGTGTGTGTCTGTGTGCGTGTGTGTGTGTTTATTTATCTAATGCAGATTTTTGGCGATTTATAGAGTTCAATAACTCATATCTTCACAAAAATATTACTTACATTGCCTATTTTTTGTAATAATTGAATTCCGGTTTCCAGTTACTAATCATTGTTTATATTACCTAATGTGTGTGCCAATATCCCAGTATCAATTGACCCATAATTAGTCGTAGAAGTCATTAAGGACAACCTGTTGAAGCATCATGGCAGGGAAATAGACTTGATAAGGCTGAATTTTTCAGGAATCGAAATTTATCTATAAGAAACATCCCTGGACAGTAGAGAAAATCGCTCATAAAGTTATTGTTTTATTTATCTAGTGTTTACGAGTGAAAAGGAAGATGAAAAATATCGAAAAATTACGATCCAAAACGTATTGGAAAAGAGTGGAAGGAAATCCTGTCCACCCCAAGACAGGAGAGAATCTCGTGATATGTAGAAAAGACCATTCAAAGTCGTCAAGACAACTAGCCAGCTGCCTTAGTGTGACTATGATGTACAATGTACACCTAGTGATAGAAAAAGGCTTAAGAAACTTAGGTACCGTGCCTGTAGGCCAACTAGAGTGCCAAAACTAACCGAGGCCATGTGGAAGAAAAGGCTGGCTTGGGCCAAGGCACACAACCATTGGACATCTGATGACTGGGAAATGGTAAATATACATTAGGTTTTCCTGAATTCGTTGTTTTTATACACAAATTAATTAAAATAACTATTTCTCTAAATAAAATAGCGAATATTTCATATTTGATTCAAGATGCTGCATCTAAATTGAAAAAAATGTCCAATTCATGTTTGATGAAACCCACTTGAAGACTGGGGTTTACAAAGCTGTAATTTAAGTTTGAGTGAAAAAAAATCAATTAATTTGTTTTGTTTGCATCCAGGTATGTTTCAATTATGAATCAATGATGGAAGACTGAGTGGTGGGCGAAATGTGTGAGGAGGACGTCAAAGGAAGGACCACCCTGATTGTCAGAAGACTGCAGTCAAGTTCCCTTCAAACGTCATGGGTTTGTCCTTCATATCTGACACAGGTACGGGTCGATTTAGAGAATCGTGGTTGGCGCTCTGAATCAAAGGGCGGATACCTTAATGAGAACAAATAGACGCCTGGTACCCCAATTCGTTGAATGGTTTCCTACTTAACGGAATATTCATTCATGATGGGGCCCATGTCACACAGCCAGAAGAGTTTCTAGTGTCATCTAAGATCTTAACATCAAAGTGCTGATGGCCTGAAATAAGCCAGATTTGATCCTATTGAAGGTTTATGGAAATACTTAAAGTGAAGTCAGCAAAATTGAATGAACCAACGAGTACAGCTCATCCTTTTTTCAGCGGTTGTATGATAGAGGTTTGGCACAGAAA
>NW_028234424.1:17782151-17788103 GCF_977035675.1 Penaeus japonicus
TATAGGAATTACAAGGATAAAATAAAAGACCCGGTTATGAGGAAATAAAAGATTTTCAATTTTGAGAACTAAGACCCGGAAAAAAAACTTAAATCGTAAAGGACACGAACGAATGAAGAAAATTCAGTATAAAACTTCTAATTAATCAGCTTCTCCCTTATCTACTATCTTTCTCTTTCTCTATCAATACTCCCCCCCCTTCCCCTTATCTCGCTTTCCCTTTACTTGTAACAAAGAAAGGAGTTTAAAAAAACAAAAAAAAAACTGTGCCCCTTCTCTGTGTGTGTCCTGGTTTATGAACACCTCCTGGGCTGCTTGCAATGCCTCAGGTAATCAACTGCAAACACAGCTGCAAGGGGCTGCTGAATAGTTGAGACGGAAGCGGACACAGGAAGCAGGAAACATCAGATCAAACAGCATGCGTGCCTCAAAATACTAAACTGATATAGAGAAGAGGAATTAGTGTCTTAGGTCATACGATATGAAATCTCAGTGCCTTACATACAGGAAGACAGAGAGAGAGAGAGAGAGAGAGAGAGAGAGAGAGAGAGAGAGAGAGAGAGAGAGAGAGAGAGAGAGAGAGAGAGAGAGAGAGAGAGAGAGAGAGAGAGAGAGAGAGAGAGAGAGAGAGAGAGAGAGGAGAGTGGAGATAGAGAGAGGAAGAGAGAGAGAGAGAGAGAGAGGTAGGAGAAGAGAGAGAGAGTGAGGAGAGAGAGCGAGTCGAGAAGAGAGAGAGAGAGGAGAGAGAGATGAGAAGAGAAGAGAGAGAGAGGAGAGAGAGATAGAGAAAGAGAGATGAGAGAGAGAGAGAGAAAGAGGAGTGAGAGCTGGGAAAAGAAGAGAGAGAGAGAGAGAGAGAGCGCGCTCCCTCTCTCGCTCTCTCTCTCTCTCTCTGCATTGCTGGCGCTCGAGTTGTTGAGAGAGATCTCTCTCGCTTCTCGAGAGAGGAGAGAGAGAGAGGAGAGTAGAGAGTGTGTGAGGAGAGAGACGAGAGAGAGAGTGAGAGGAGAGGGGAGGAGAGAGAGAGAGAGAGATGAGAAGAAAGAAAGAGAGATAGAGAGAGAATGGAAAGAGATAGATTGTCAGCTAGATAGAGAGAAAGGGAGATATATATATACATATATATATATATATATATATATATATATATATATATATATATATATAGATAGATAGATAGATAGATAGATAGATAGACAGATAGATAGATAGATAGATAGATAGATAGATAGATAGATGGATAGATAAATAGATAGATGGATATATATATATATATATATATATAGATAGATAGATAGATAGATAGATAGATAGATAGATAGATAGATAGATAGATAGATAGATAGATAGATAGATAAATAGAGAGAGAGAGAGAGAGAGAGAGAGAGAGAGAGAGAGAGAGAGAGAGAGAGAGAGAGAGAGAGAGAGAGAGAGAGAGAGAGAGAGAGGTGAAGAGAGAGGTGGAGAGAGAGAGAGAGAGATGAGAAGAAATAAAGACAGACAGAGAGAGAAAAGAGAAAAGAGAGAGATAAGAAGAAAGAAAGACAGATAGAGAGAGAAAAGAGAAAAGAGAGAGAGAGAATGGAAAGACAGATAGATAGACAGGAAGATAGACAGAGAGAGAGAGAGAGAGAGAGAGAGAGAGAGAGAGAGAGAGAGAGAGAGAGAGAGAGAGAGAGAGGGAGAAACAGAAACCAAAACCACGACAGAAAGGCAAGACGATCCATACAGACGAAAGATTTTGAGAAAGTTCTCAGATGGCGTTTCGTAGCGTCCGGTTCCTCATGATTATTCTGGAAAAAATGTTTCTTTGAGGTCTTAAAAATAAAAGGAAGGTGTAAAGGGAACGAACTTTTTTATATTTATATAAAGAACTATGAATGGCTTTATAAAAGTTTCAAAGTCTATGCAAATTTTGGAGAGAGGATTTCCCGTACGTTTGGAGTAGCTTAGGCCGGTTTTGGAAGCTGTGGTTTTGCAGCTGTCTGTCTATAGGTATCTATATATCTGTATATATATATATAGATATATGTATATATATATACATATATATATGTATATATATATATATATATAATATATTTATATATATATATTTATAGATATATATATATTTATATATATTTGTGCAGATGCAATGAACACAGCAACACACACACACACACACACTACACACATATATGTATATAAAATTATATATATATATATATTATATATGTATATATATATATATATATATATATTTAATAGTATGTATTATACATATACATACTTCATATATATATATATATATATATATATATATATAATATATTGATTTATATATATATAATATGTAATGTTTATATATATATAGATATATATATTATATATATATATATATATATATTTAATTATATATATAGATATATATATATTTGTAATATATGTATATGTATATGTTTATGTGTATATATGTATTATTTAAATTATATATATATATATATATATATATATATATATTGAATATATATTATATACATACATACATACATACAGATAATATATATTTAAAGAAAAAATCATATATATTATATATATATATATATATATATATATTTTATATATAGTAGATTATGTGATAGATAGATAGATAGATAGATAGATAGATAGATAGATATTACATACATTATATATATATAATAAATATATACATATATATATGAAATATACATTATATATATATATAATATATATATATATATATATCTATATATAGGATTATATTATATATTATATATATATATATATATATACGTATTTTGCGCTTGTTCGTTTGTTTTCCATCTTCAATACATTGTTTGATCTACATCTGCTTATGATTAATTTTTGATTCATTTTATGGGTATGGTAGTTAGATCAGTAAGATTAGAATAAAAGAAACGAGAAAAAAAAACTTAAAGAAGGAAGAAAATAAGAGAAAAAGTAAAATACAGGTAAGAAAAGATGGGAATAAATGAAAAATAGGAAAGAAAAGGATGAAAAAGTAGATGAAGAAGAAGAAGAAAAATATATATATATAAAGAAGAAGAAGAAGAGGAGAAAGAGAGAGAGAGAGAAAAAGAGAGAGAGAAAGAGTTAGAGAGAGAACGAACGAGCGAGAGAGAGAGAAAACGAACGAGCGAGAGACAGAAAGAGAAACGAAAATATCAAAGAACAAGTGGCAAAAAAAAAAAAAAAAAAAAAAAAAAAAAAAAAGAGAGAGAGAGAACAAAACCCATACAAAAAAAAGAGAGACGAAAGCCAAGAATAATCAACGAAAAATTAAGAAACAGGACGAAAAGGAGAGAAATAGGACACAAAAGTACTTTACAGCCACAGGAAAAGAAATAAGACTAGTAAAAGGTACCCCCAGAGACTATGCTATCAGGGTATTGCTTCTAAACAACGGAAGGCTTCACGATTTTATCTGTTTCTATATTCCTTTTCCTGAAATGCATCAGTGAATGATTTTTAAATTAATAAAGATGATGTTACCACTCAAGCCTGTGATATATGTTTCGTAAAAAAAATGTATAAGTAAATGGACTTTTTGGATTGGAAAAGTTGGTATTGCTATTTTTGTTTGTGTTTTGGATTTTTTTTTGTTTTGGTAAATATGTACATTATTCTATATTTCCAAAGGATATGGTATTGCTCCATTAGTAAATTGTCATTAGGATTAAGGTTAGTAATGCTGGTGTCAGATAATAATGGTGATGAGTATGATAGGAATGATTTTAATATCGATGGTAATGATTATGATGATAGTGACAATGAAGATGATAATTATGTAAAAAAAAAGGTGCTAAATAGGGAGTAGTAGTAATAATGGTAACAGAATTAAGAGTATCATTACCAATGAATTATTACTCAAAAGCTCACTGAGAACAAAACCCCCTTATGCAAAAAAATAAAAAAAAAAAAAAAAAAAAAAAAAAAAAAAAAAAAAAAAAAAAAAAAAAAAAAAAAAAAAAAAAAAAAAAAAAAAAAATCAAAATACATTTCTGCCACAAAATGTTAATAGGCTATTAACATCCAAATAGAGTTCTTTTATATAAGGCATCATACTGCCTTCTGATTCCTAGATCCTTATATGGATCAATATCACTATCAAAATCTACGGACACCCCACCCAGAAAGTTTCTCCAGTCTTAGAATATATTCACATATATGTATATGTGTGTGTGATCTATATAAATATTTCTCCGTCTTTTGAGTGGCATAGGCAGAAATGAGGAAGAAAAAGGAATTATGATTTGTTTCATTTAACCAGATGGAACATTCTTTATTGGCTTCGGGCACTGCCCAAAATGGATAGAGCTGTAACTAGAAATGTTTCTAAAACTTATATATGCATATATATATATATATATATATTATATATATTATATATATATATATAATCAATATGCATATATATATATATGCATATATATATATATATCATAATATATATATATATATATATATTATATATATATTTTATATGCATATATATATATATACATATATTAATATAGATATATATATATATTATATTATATATATATATTTATATATATATATATTCATGTATATTATATGTTTTATTTAGGCGGTAGGGGTTTTAAAAAAATATATACAAGCTCTTACGGGGAAATTGGCAGTTCAGTTTTAATTTGGTGTCTCGTTTAGGTTATTATAAAAGTGAGGAATATCCCTAAGTAATTAGCTACGTTTACCTACTTTTAATTCACCGGCCTCCCCCCCCCTCTCACAACCCCCTTCCCGAAATCCTGGACACGCCCTTCATCCTTCTTTCCAAAATGCGTTCTCGACCAAAGAGCGAGACAAAACTAGACAAAATAAACTAAACTTGGACAGAACAAAGTTTCTAGAAATCTCAACCAGAACAAAGAAGAAAGTTTCTACCCCCCCAAAAAAAATTCTTAGTGAAAAATTTCACGTTATTGGAACAGTTCGGTCGTATTTCGCAGATAAGAAACTTTTGCAAAAAAAAAAAAAAAAAAAAAAAATAAAAAAAGGAAGAAGAAGAAGAAAAAAGAAGGCAATTTCTTTGCTAGTATTTTTGGTTTTGAATATATTGATATTACGTTCATTGTCATTATCCTTTTATCATCAGTAGTAATCATCATAATAATCATTATCAATATCTATTATTATTTATCATTGTTTACAATTGTTATTGTCCATTATTTCATTTTGTCCTTATCATTATCTTCATTATTATCTTCATTATTGTTGTTGTTTTTGTTAGTACCATCATTACAATTACTATTATCTTTTATGTCATTATTATCTTTATTGCTATCATTTTAATTATAACAATAGTAATTATTATTACTATTGCCTTATCATTATTATTTCTGTTATTGTTATCTTTACCATTTATATCATTTTCAGTATCCTTTGTATTATCATAAATCTTAGGGATAGTAATGATTATTGTCATCAACATCATCATAATTAATACTTTTTTATATTGTTATTATGATTATCTTATTGTTATCATTGTTATTATCAATAGTATCATAATTACTATCATTATTACTATTACTATCATTGTTATCATTATCATTACTATCATCATTATCATCATCATTATTATTATTATTATTATTATTATTATTATCATTATTATTATTATTACAATTGGTATCGCATCTATTATCATCCTTATTATTGATATTCATTATCATTATTGTTATCTTCATCAGTCGTATTAATATTGTCACAATATTTCATTATCGTTTTTTTTAGTATTTTTATCTTAGTTTTTCAGCACCATTGAAGGAGCTTGAAAAGTTATGGAGTGTTCCATATACATTTATTTTTACATATACATAATATAATTTACATATATATATATATATGTTATTAGATATATATATATATATTTATATATATATATATTAATTATATATATATATA
>NW_028234424.1:17813203-17818203 GCF_977035675.1 Penaeus japonicus
TTTCTTCTTAAACTGGATATTAACTTCCCTCCATATTCCAGGCCTCTCATCACAATTCAAAACATTATGTGCGTTCTCTGAAATCCAACTTGGTATACCTATATCTACTCTATATATGTAGTATACTTACTCTTCATTTTTCAGAAATATTACAGCCAAGGTCACGTGATCTCAACTACCTTGACATTGTATTGCAATATGTTTCCATCTTCCCTGAATATGTTCAATAACTTTCTTTATCAAGTTTATTCCAGCAGCATATTCTGATCGTTGCAATGGAATCCATGTCTCCCTTAGTACTCTTAACAGAATTGCAGAGGTTGGTTACCATTTTATTACTTGCTTGACCCATTCTGCGCCGCAATCTACGTATTTCCTGTCGAATGTGTCGGTTAAACTACATGCCGCATCATCTGTCGATGTGACGCACAGAGGAACAAGCAAGTTAAGTTAATCATCATTACTTCAGTTGTGTCTAAATAATATTTTGATATATGTATATACATGCAATATCTATAAGTCTCTACCTCCCATGCTACTATTTTGGCACTGCCAATCATGAATGCAATTGTTATGTATGCATCGGGCACTACTCTGTAACTTCATTCTAGGTTTGCAAGTTGAAGACGATTCCATCAGAACGGCTTGGCAAACCAGCCTTGTCAACCCTGATGTCCCGACACCACCATCTTGAGGACCAGCGCATCTTTGCAACCACATGGGTTTTGTTGCACAATCAAGATGTTTGTCCACTTGGAGTGTTGAATCTTCATACTACATTGAAAGAGGGTTATAGTAAAATGCGTGTACTATTTCTCTTATTCCTTGTTTTGAGCTTTTGCTCATGCATGCCTAATATTTTGATCCTATATGTCTTTGCAAGTCGAGGACGCCTTGGTCAGGAGGTGACCGAGCGTTGTGAGAATTATATAGAATGCTATATATATACAATATCAAATACAACAAATAAATCATATGCAAATACCAGACGAACATCACACTAGTGAGGCAATCGCTGGGTCAGGTCAGGTCAACTTTGATTGATAGGTACTTCCCAAGTACCTTAAACCCTCAAAATGAGCTTAATTCCTCGATTGCCACGCCCCTTACATTCCAGACAACCTTCCCACGTAACTACCGTTGGGGACGTCGGATGCGAACCCCTTCCATATAAGCAGGATGTTTGGAACATACCGACAGACCGGGAATCGACTACGCTACCGTTGACACCTGATTTCCCCGCCTGTTCATACGTGTTGTGATATTGTTTATTGCTGTGACCATTGAACGGTAGTGAATATTTCTATCGTGCACCAATACGGCCGATTATCTGCGTTATGGAATAAACCTGTAATGTTCAAACCCTGTGTCTGGCATCACTACCTATTTTGTGGTGGGTTCTTAGTTACGACAGACTAAGACAACCCTCACAAAGAGAGAGAGAGAGAGAGAGAGAGAGAGAGAGAGAGAGAGAGAGAGAGAGAGAGAGAGAGAGAGAGAGAGAGAGAGAGAGAGAGAGAGCGAGAGAGAGAGAGAGAGAGAGAGAGAGAGAGAGAGAGAGAGAGAGAGAGAGAGAGAGAGAGAGAGAGAGAGAGAGTGAGAGAGACAGACAGAGAGAGAAACTCACCCCAGCCACCCTCCTCTCGCCACATATATATGCAAACGCTACACAAACACGAAGAAAACTGTGTCAATATCTTAAACTAATATTAGACATTTGACTTTTAGGTGCAGTCAAAGGAAAAGAAAATGACGTTCTGTTCCTTTGTGTGCGTGCGTGTGCGTGTGTGAGTGTGTGTGCGTGTGTGTGTGTGTGTGTGTGTGTGTGTGTGTGTGTGTGTGTGTGTGTGTATGTATGTGTATGTGTGTGTGTGTATGTGTGTGTGTGTGTGTATGTGAGTGTGTGTGTCTGATTGCCCTTTGTTATTGATGTTTTTGTTGCCGTTTTTCCTATATACATATTTTGTTCACCAAAAAACTACTTTTTCGAATCAGTTCCCTCGAGGGAATTGAATAATACAATCTGCATTTTTTATCAGAAAAGGAAAAGTTTCTTTTTGTTTTGTTTTTCCTTTGTGTTCTAGAAGTGGAGGAGAGGAAGAGAAAGCGAAAAGGAAGAAGACATACTGATGACATAATAATGATGATGATGATGATGATGATGATGATGATGATGATGATGATGATGATGATGATGATGATGATGAAGATGATGATGATGATCAAAATGATAAGGACGATGGTAATAGTGATAAAAAAATTAATTATCATAAGAGAATTAATAATTATGAAGAGAGAAAGAACAAAAATAGAATGATGATGGAAATAGAGATAATGATAACAATAATCATAACAAAGACGAATATGATAAAAAACAGTAATAACAATAATAAAAATTACAATAAAACAAGATAATGATAATAATTATAATAATGCTAATGACCATAATAAAGATAATAATAGCCGTGAGAATAACAAATAATAGTAATAATAACAACAAAGACAGTAAAAATTAATAATAATGATAAAACAAAATGATAATGATGGTATAATGATATAATGATGACAGAGAAGGGATAACATAGTGGTATTAATACAGGTTAATACAGGCAAGCTACAGTTATCTTATCTCTCCTACAGACGAATGACAGACAAATCCAATGAGGGGGAGGAGGGGGAGTGGGAGGGGGTGGAGGTCGTGATCCAATTTCACGTGTGACTTCCTTAAAGGGGTCGTCCCCCCCCCCTTTATACCCATATCCTTCTCCTTCTTCCTCTCCCTCTGCCTCTGTTTTTTCTTCTCCATTTTCAACCTTTCTTCTTTTCCTTTTCCCCCATTTTATCGCTCTTCTCCCTTTCCTTCTTTTCTCCTCTCTCCCTCCTTTTCTCTCTTGCTATATCTTTTCTTTAGATCCTTCCCTCTTCCCTTATTCTTTTGCTTTCTTTTCTCTCTTCTTTCTCTCCCTTTTTCCCCTTTCTCCCCTCTTTCCTGAATTTCTCAACTAAGCCCTCTCTTTCCCTCCCTTATCTCTCTCCTTCTCTCCCACCCAGGGACCTCCCCCCCCCCCCCCCCCCAACACACACACACTCGCTTGTGTATATAGGACAGAAGATGGAATAATGGGCGGGCGGGGCTGATAGTCTGAGTGGTGTGGGTGATAGCGGGGTGTATTTGCGTGCGTTGGGGGGGGGGGGTGTGGGATGGATATCAGAAGGTGTGTTTGTTGGGGGAAGGAGGGGGGTGGGGGGGGGCGAGATTATGCCTTTTCTGTTATGTTGCGGAGGGAAAGTTAGGGAGGTTGTAAAAGTTCGTCTTTTTTTAAGGTTCGAAATGGGTGAATAGGATTTTGTACACACACATACACAGGTACACACAGGAACACACACAAACACAGGCACACACACACACATACACACACGTACACCGCCCCTCCCCCCCCACCACCCCTTCCCACACGTGTCCTTAAACACACACATACACACATTCACAAACACACAACCACAAACAAGCAAACAAACAAACACACTCTACTAAACTTCACTCACCCTAGATACAATATAAGTCTCCATTAATCCAAACACCTCACCATATGTTCCTAACAATACTTCACCATTACCTA
Organism: Penaeus japonicus; assembly: GCF_977035675.1. Taxonomy (NCBI): domain Eukaryota; kingdom Metazoa; phylum Arthropoda; class Malacostraca; order Decapoda; family Penaeidae; genus Penaeus; species Penaeus japonicus. The sequence goes on from NW_028234424.1 coordinate 17,816,824, forward strand.
AACCCCCATCAGTAGCACAGCGTTGGTCAAACATCACACCCCATTTGACTCACGTAGTCTGTCTGACCCCACTAATGCTCCGACTTTTACACCAGATAATAGCATTGCTCAAACTTCTATACCAGACCCCACCAATGCCCCAACTTCTATGACAGACCCCATCAGGGCCTTAACTGCTGCACCAGACCCCAACAAAGCCCCAACTTATACAACAGACCCCATCCATGCCCAAACTTATACACCAGGCCCAAAAATACCCAAACTTTCACGACAGACCCCAACAATGTCCCAAATTTTACAACAGACCCCAACAATGCCCCAGCTTCTACAACAGATCCCAACAATGCCCCAGACCCTTCTGCACCCTTATCAACAGACCTAATACCTGCACTTATATAGCAGACCCCACCGATGCCCCAACAATGCCCCGACTTCTATACCAGACCCCACCAATGCACCATTTCCACACCCCAGCACTACCAGACCCCAAAAGCCAACGTACCTCACCCACCACCCACCTCCAACCAAGATCGCCCACTATCTTCATCTCCACTAACCCCTCCCCCATCCCTCCTCCCCACTATTCCCCAATATCCCCCTCTCCTGTCTCCCCAAGAGCCTCCCCTTTTCCCCAAGCGACCAAGTGTATAGCACTGTGATCTGAACTAAGTTTTCCTTCGCATGTAAACCGCCCACGAAGTTAAGTTTGCTTCTTGGCGTTACAGACTTTGCTATTCTGGTTCTCAAACTTCCCCCGTCCCTCCGCTGCTCTCCTCTTTGCATACATACATACATACATACATACATACATACACACACACACACACACACACACACACACACACACACACACACATATATATATATATATATATATATATATATATATATATATATATATATATATGTATATACATATATATATGCATATATATATATTATATATATATATATATATATATATATATATATATATATAATATAAGATATATATATATAGAGAAGAGAGAGAGAGAGAGAGAGAGAGATATAGAGAGAGAGAGAGAGAGAGAGAGAGAGAGATTTTTTTTGCTTTGTATCTAATCTCTCTGTTTTCTCTCTTATTTCCTTCTTCTTCTTTGTTTCTTCGTCTCTATTTTTTTTCTTTCTCTTTCTCCACTCTTTCCTTCACCCTCTTCCATCTATCCTTTCCCACCTCCCCTCCTTCCCCTTACATCACCATCACCCTCTATTCCTCTCTATCCCCCCTCTTCTCTGCCCTTTCATATATCCTCATTCAATCTCCCCACTTCTCTTTCTAATCCCCCTTCTCTCCAATTCCCCTTTCGCCCCTGAAGGACTTGAGCGCATTCAGTATAAATCATGCAATGAAGGAAATCA
>NW_028234424.1:17825703-17828203 GCF_977035675.1 Penaeus japonicus
CTTCCTGGATCTTCAAGATGATTGCATGCATCTCTAAGAATGGCATGCTCTGTTAGCGAGTGAAAATACATAGTGTTTCTCTTCACTAACTTTATGGCTGTTATGGTTGCTGGGGTGCATTTTCCATAAATAGAAGTAAGTTTTATGGTTTGCACTTTAGACTAGGAGAACTTATCTAATTATGAAGGTATAATGAGAGAGAGAAAGACAGACAGAGAGAGAGAGAGAGAGAGAGAGAGAGAGAAAGAGAGAGAGAGAGAGAGAGAGAGAGAGAGAGAGAGAGAGAGAGAGAGAGAGAGAGAGAGAGAGAGAGAGAGAGAGAGAGAGAGAGAGAGAGAGAGAGAGAGAGAGAGAATGAGAGAGAGAGATAGAGAGAGAGAAAGAAAGAGAGAGCGAGAGAGAGACTTTGACAAGTTTATTGAGACAAGTAGTTACTTACATTTCAAAAGGACGAGATAAAATAAGTTATCCTCTCCCCCATAGAGAGAAAGAGAGAGAGAGAGATAAAAAAAAAAGAGATGGAGAGAGCAAGAGAAAGAGAGAGAGAAAGAGCAAGAGAAAGAGAGAGAGAGAAAGAGAAAGAGCAAGAGAAAAAAAGAGAAAGAAAAAGAGAGGCAAAGACAGACAAACAAACAGACATACACACAGACAAAAAGACCGGGAGAAAGTTTCAAACACAATTTATCCAAACTACCGTACATCCCCCCCCCTCCTTTCCCCTCTTTCTCCATAAATAGCCCAGCTGGCCAGACAAATCAAAGCAGACAAGGTTCCGCCCTATTTCCCTTTGATTAGAAAGGTTGTACTGAGATTATTCAGACGCTGGGCTTGTTAGCTGTTCGAGGAACTTCTCTTTCTGCTTCTGAGAAATCTTGACGTGTGTCTTCTGGCTAGCTTTTTTTTCTTTCTTTCTTTCTTTCTTTTCTTTTCTTTGGTGTTGTTCTTCTTTTTTGTTGTTGTTCTTTTTCTTGTTGTTGTTGTTGTTTTTCTTCTTTTTTTCTGTTTTCTTCTACTTTTTTTTTCTTTTATTCTTCTCTTTTTCTTTTTCTTCTTCTTCTTCTCTTTCTCTTCATCATCATCTACTTCTCCTTTATTTTATTTTCCATGAATGAATTGAAAAAATCCGAGACAGTCTAATTGTCATAATTAAAAAAAGGAGACAAACAAAATACAATAAATACGATAATAACAAAAACAAATAAAAAGACCCATACCTCCTCCAACAATAACACGACAATGACACCAACGAAACACAATAAACCAAAAACAAACAAACACATAACTAAAAAAAACAGCACCAAAACATACACAAAGACACAGACAAAAGACAACAACAACAAGAAACACAGACACAAAACAAACAAAGAAAGGAAAAAAAAGAAAAACAAGCAAAAAAACAACAACAAAGCCATTCGGTCCCTCCTTCAGTAAAGACACGACTAAGATGAGAAAGAGAAAAAAAGTCAAAACAAACAAACAAAGTAAAAGGCAAAAAAAAAAAAAAAAAGAGAGAGAGAGAGAGAGAGAGAGAAAAGAACAAGCCAAAAAAAAAAAAAAAAAGCCATTCGGTCCCTCCTCCAACCAAGACACAACTACGATTAAAAAAAAACAGAAAAATACAACAACAACAAAAACACATAAACAAAACAAGCAAATAAAGTAAAAAAAAAAAAAAAAAAGAAAAAGAAACAAAAAAAAAAAAAAGCCAAAAAAGAGACAAAAAACAACAACAACGACAAAAACACATAAACAAAACAAGCAAATAAAGTAAAAAACAAAAAAAAGGAAAAAAACAAGCAACAAAAAAAAAACAAAAAAACATACGGTCCCTCCTCCAGCCAAGACACGATTACGATGAAAAAAAAGAAAAAGAAGAAGATGAAGAAAAAACAAAAAACAAAAAACAGACAAGATACAACAACAACAACAAAAAAACACAGAAACAAAACAAACAAACAAACAAAGCAAAAAACAAAAACAAAAGAAAAAAACAAGCAGTAATAAAAAAAAACAAAAAAAAAACAAAGCCATTCGGTCCCTCCTTCAGCCAAGACACGACTACGATGTGAGAGGAAAAAAAAAAAAATTATACTGTTGAGAAGCAAGAACAAGTGTCCCAATTTGCAAAGGGCTTCCGACCCTGGGAGAATCCTCTTCGTTAAGGACATGTCTTTATCTCTCCCTTAATTCTGTCTCCTTAAAGTCCGTCTTTCGAAAGAAAAAAGAAAAAAAAGAAAAAAAAGAAAATAGCAAGACGTGCCTTGTATGTTTCGGGGTTAAATGGGGTGGTTTGGAGGAGGTGAGGGGGTGGGGGAGGGGAGGTGAGAGGGGATAGAGGGGAGTAGAAGGGAGGAGGTGGAGGGATTGAGGAAGGGGAGTAGGAGGGAAGGAAGGAGGAGGGGGAGGGGAGGGAAGAAAGGAGGAGGGGGAGGGGAGGGAAGGAAGGAGGAGGGGGAGGGGAGGGAAGGAAGGAGGAGGGGGAGGGGAGGGAAGGAAGGAG
>NW_028234424.1:17833654-17836154 GCF_977035675.1 Penaeus japonicus
CTCTATCTATCTTCCACCCATCCTTTCTCTTTCTCTCTTCACTCTCCCTCTCTCTCTCCTTCTCTCTCTAATCATCCTTCCATTCTCTTCTTCTATTATCCACATTCTTTGACTCCATCTGCTGTTCCTCCTCCTTCCCCCTCACTCCTCTTCACCCCATCCATCTCCCCTCATTTAATCTTCTGTAGTATGAAAAAGGAATAATTACTCACTACGTGGACCACCAAGTTACGTCGTGCGGAAACTCATGTACCTTGCGGGGCTCAAAAAGGAGAGGTTACTTACATCTAACTAATCTTACGACTAACTAAACTTATAAAAGGGTAAGATAATGTCTATACAAACACATGAATTACTTAACTAGCATCTACCTAACTTTATGTCAAGTGAGAAAACAAAGATAAAAGGCGTAATATCTTCTCTGCTTTCCGTATTATCTTTAGCTAGTTATTTCAGTATCATTATTTCATTACAAAGACTGCTATCAGCTTTCTCATTATTGTTATCATCATTATTATGATTATCATTATCATTAATGTCATGATCACTATTATCACAACAATTACGATAATGGTTACTATCATTTTCGTTATCATTTGACCATTATCATCATCATTATAATTACTATTATCATAATTATTGTTATTATCATAAGGATTATCATTCATTTCATCATTATCTTTCTTATTATCATCATCAACAGAACATCATACCAATCCTTACCATCCTCATTCTCCTCCTCATCATCATCACAACATCACCAATTTTCCTCCTCCTTGTCCTCCTCCTCATCCTCCCCCTTCCCCTCTTCCTCTTCCTCATTATCATCATCATCATCATCATCATTAACCCCCTCCTAACAGTCACAAATAAACCCATCTGCTTCTCAGCCTTCCGCCCTCATTCACCCGCCCTCTTTCTCTCTCCTGTGACCTACCTTTAGAACACTCAGTAGAACATCTAAACATCCAAACATCTAAACATCTAAACATATCCCCGATTCCTCTCTTATCTATCTATATGTATTTGCCCTTTTGAACCCCCCCTCCTCCTCCCAACCCCCGCCCCCACCCCGGAAGAAGAGGTTCAGCCAACTAGAAACCAGTGAATCAGAAACCTCGAAATTATGATATAGAGAGCCAGTCTAGCGGGAGGAGGGCGGTTGCAAGGTTGCACAGTCGAGAGATCTTTAAGCATCTGAAGTCCGTGGAGATTAGGTGCCTTAGGAAACCTTTTTTTTTTTTTTTTTTTTTTTTTAGTTTTCAGATATATATATTTTTTAGGGGGGTTTAATAATGGAGGGATATAGTTTTTTTTCCTTTTTTTTTGCTTGTTTGTATGGTGTGAGATTTTTTTTTTTTCCTTAATTCATAGATCTTTCTTATGGTGTGTTATTTTTCTGTTGTTTTATTTTCTATTTCTTATTGGGATTTCTGTCTCTCTCTCTCTCTATCTTGTCATTTATCCATTTGTTTATCCATATGTTAATATGTCCCCCTTTCCCCTCTTCATCTTTCTCTGTCCCACTCTCTCTCTCTCTCTTTCTTCCTCTCTCTCTCCCTTTCTTGTTCCCTCTCTCTCTCTCTCTTTCTTCCTCCCTCTTTCTCTTGAAGGAGGAAAAACAAAACACGCAAAAAACGCACCGTTCTTTCTGTGAGCCGAAAATCACGGACGATAATGCCGTCCGACCTCGTAAATTCACACGCACTCGGCTCGGCTCGGCTTCATTCGGCTCGACTCGGATTCGTTCGGGTTTGCTCGGGTCGACTCGGGTTCGTTTGGCTCGACTTCGCTTCATTCGGTTTTGTTTAGCTTTGCATGTAAAAAGGTAAGGTAAACAAGAGAAAGAATAGATAAAGAGAAAAGAATAAGGAAAAGAAACGGTAAGAAATGAAAAGGTGAAAGTTAGAAAATAAGAGATGATAATCTAAAAAAAAAAAAAAAAAAGTAAGACAGATAAGATGCTACAATGAAAACAAGAAATGAAGAATGAAAAGGAAATAGAAACTAGAAAGAAAAGAAGAGAAGGGAAAAAAATGGAACGAAATCAAGAAACAACAACAAAGAGACAAACACAGTCGGAAAAAAAGCAAATAAACAAAGGAGAAATGTACACAAAGAAAGCATATAAGCATATAAGACACCTGGCTCGACTGCCCCTCGTGAATATCTTGCTAAACAATGCAACGCCTTCTAGGACTTGATGCAACATTTTTTGTTTTTCTTTACTGTATTTTTATTTTTATTTATTATTATTATTATGTCCTCCATCTTCTTTTATTTTGTTTTCTCACATATCTCATTTTCTCTATTTTTCTTTTCTTTCTTTCCTCCCTCCTTCTCTCTCTCCCTCTGCTTCCTTTATCTCTCTTTCACGTGTTCTCTCCAACCTAAGGTCCCCTTCCTCCTCCTCTCCTCTCCCATCCCCATCTCCCTCTCTCCGTCTCTCCTCTCTTCTCTCTCTCCCTCTACCTCTCCTCTCCATCCCCTCTCCCCTCCC
>NW_028234424.1:17862474-17873580 GCF_977035675.1 Penaeus japonicus
AAGCACACACACACACACATAAACACACACACACACACGAAAGCACACACACAAATACACACACACACACAAACACACACACACACACGAAAGCACACACACACACACACACACAAATACACACACACAAACACACACACACACACGAAAGCACGCACACACACACACACACACACAAATACACACACACGCACACACACACACACACACACACACACGAAAGCACACAAACACACACACACACACACACACACGAAAGCACACACACACACACACACGGACACACACATTAACATATATATACATATCCATATGCTCGAACGTGTGTAGTTTGAAAAACATATTATCCTCGGGTCGCTGGCTGTATCTAATAACATATTGGATGATAAGCAGTTTTCATGACAGAACTCTCCATCCGAGAAAGAGGAAGGGAAAACGGTGAGAGCAAATAGATAAATAGATTGATGGATCAGTAGACAGATAGATAGATGATGGATAGATACAGTGATTGAATTAAAATGAAATGAATCGCATTTGACTAAAGGGATGATGATGTTAAGTATGAAGATAGTAATAAGAAAAATAAATTATGAAAGTGATGATACTAGTGATAACAATAATAGTAAAGATAGTAATAACAATAGTAATTGGAGAGATAATAGATAGATACAATGATTGAATTAAAATTAAATAAATCGCATTTGACTAAAGTGATGATGATGTTAATGATAAGTATAAAGATAATAATAAGAAAAATATATAATGAAAATTATGATACTAGTGATGATAACAAAAATAGTAAAGATAATAATAACAGTAGTAATAGTAATGATAGTAGAAGAAGGAACATTCTTCAGGGTTCGATGAATTTCATAAATATGTTTGGTTCAATGCCTCCCTGACTGGATCCTTAATATATAAGTAAATGTCATATAATCTTTCATGTTGTCTCTAATATGATATCTTAAGAATTTCAACCTGGTGGAAAAATATCAACTTAGTTACCAACCACAATCTACAATTACTGTAGTATGAGGTTGAATCAGATATTATCGGTGGGAGGCCCAGCTCTAATTCAACAGCCTCATTACATTACATAATTCTTTTTCTGTTGTAAGACTAATTCAAATAATGTTTTTTTTTTCTTTTTTTTTTTAATGATTATCCTTATTATTCTTGATAGCATCTATATATATCATGATTTCTGTTAGCATGAATTAAACTAAAAAAAAAGAGCAAGAAATAATCAAAATAACGAAAAAGTATATATATAAAAACAAGACAAGGATAAAAAATAGAATGAAACGACACAGATGAAATTCTTAAATCAACATATAAAGAGACACAGAACCCCCTCCCCCAAATAAAGCAAATACAATAAATAACAATAATTTGATAGATAAATAAACAAATAGATAAACTCAATAAAGAAAAATAAACGAATGCATAGATAAATAAAGAAAATAGAGAAAGTAATAAACGAATGAATGACTATATAAAGAAAAATAAAGCTGGACATAGGAATAAGTCAATAAACGACAAACAAAAAAGCTAAATAGATAAATATATGAATGAGTAAACAATTTTAAACAATAAATAACTAAACAAACATATTAAACAAAAAGAAAATAAAAAGATACAGAAACAAAACAACAACAACAAATCTATCTGCATTGCCGCCATCCCCCCTAAAAAGGTAAAAAAAAAAAAAAAAAAAAAAAACGAGAAAAAAAAAACGCATCTTATCGTACCCGGGCAGCGTAGACCCTGAGACTAGCCCAAACAACAGCATTTTCCGGACAATGCATCTTTTGAGGTGTGTAAACGTCTGTGTACCTGGCTGCGAAGATTTCCCGTGAGGTAATCGCTGTGTTTTCTTTTTCTTTTGGTTGAGAATAACTGCAGGTATGGAGGTTTTGGGGAGGGGGAAGGGGGGAAGGGGGAAGGGGGTGGGGAGGGGTGGTTTGAAAAGGGTGTGAGGGAGGAGGGGGTATGGAGGAGGGGAAGCGGGGTAGAGGGGGTTTGAAAAGGGTGTAAGTGAGGAGGGGGGGTATGGAGGAGGGGAGGGGAGGGAGGGGTTGGTTTAGGGTTTAGGGGAAGAGAGGGAGAGGAGGAGGGAGGAGGAATAGTGTGTGTGTACGTGGGGAAGGGGGGGGGATTGTTTTGGAATTTGCTTTGAATTTCATGTTTGGGGAGCAAGGGGGGGGGGGGTTAAATATATATAAAGGTAAAGGTGGAGGAGGGGCGAGGTGGGAGGGGTTGGATGGGGAAGTGCAGTGACTCCTTTTTAATTTTCTCTTATTTTCTCTCTTTTCTTCCTTTTCATTCTCTTTCCATCCTTCCTATTTTCACCTTCATCTCATCTTTTATTTCTCTTTCCGTCTCTCTCTTTCTATCTTGTCCATTCCTTCCCCTTCTCTTTCCTTTCCTCCTTCTTTTCCCCCTCTTCCTTTTTTTATCTTCTCCTTCTTCTTCTCCTACTCTTTCCCTATCTATTTTTTTATATATATCTTCTCCTCCTGTCTCTCTCATTTTTTTTATCTTTTATTTCTCCCTCCTTTGCTTCTTCATCCTTCACTCCCTCTTTTTTCAATACATTCTCCCTCCTTCCCTATGTCTCTCTTTCCCTTTTTCTTTCCCCTCACTATTATTTTTTCCTCTCTCCTTTCCCCTCCAATGGCAGAACTACAGGGTGACACATGGTGGCGGGGGGCAGTTTCCCCCTTTTCCCCCTCTGTTTGCCCCTTAGCTTCCCCTTTGACGTGTCTTCACAGTCTGAAATTTAACTCCCATTATGAGACGTGTCTTAAACGTAGAATCTATAGTTTCTTCCCCTACACGCACCTAGGCAAGTGCCCCCTTGGAAACGAGGTGGGAATGGGAGAAGGGGGCCGATAACGAAAACGGAAACAGCGACTTGCGGTGATTTATATATTTTCCTCTCTCTCTCTCTCTCTCTCTCTCTCTCTCTCTCTCTCTCTCTCTCTCTCTCTCTCTCTCTCTCTCTCTCTCTCTCTCTACCCCTTTCCCTCCCCTTCTCTTCCCTCTCCATCCCCCTCTACACCTCTTCCCCTCTCCCTCCCTCCTTCTCCAGTTCTCCCCCCTCCTCCCTCCACCCTATTTCCCTCTCCTTCCCCCCTCCTCCCTTTCACCCTCTCCCTCCTCTTTTCCCCTTCCCTTCCTCCTTCTTCGTCTCAAGACATGAATATAGACAAGAGGACAGACAGCTAAAAGCACTAAAGCCTCAATACATGTCGATCCCACGGGATGAGATGGCTTGACGTGAGGAAAGGAAACTGGAAGAGGGGGAGGAGAAGGGGAGGGGGAAAGGGGTAAGAACAGAGAGGAAGGGAAATGGGGTGAGGGGGAAGGGAAAGGGGAAGAGAAAGGGGAAAGGGAAAGGATAGAAGGGAAGGGGAAAGGGGAGAAGGGAAGGGGAAAGGGGAGAATGGAAGGGGAAAGGAAAGAAGGGAGAGGAAATGGGATAACGGGGAAGGACAAAGGAAAGAGGGGAGAGATAATGGGGTGAGGGGGAAGGGGAAAGGACAAAAGAAAAGGGAAAGATGAGGGGAGGGGAAATGGAAATGAGGATACGGGGAATGGGAAAGGAATTAGTGGAGGGAAAGAAGGTGGTTGAGGGGCAGGGGAGAGTGAGAGGGGGAAAGAAAAGGGAGAGGATGAGGAGAGGAAAAGAAAGGGGGGGGAAGATAAGAGGAGGGAGAGAGAGGAGGGGGGAAAGGGAGGGAAAAGGAGATGGGGTGGAAAAAAAAAGAAATAAGAAGGGGAAAGTGGGAAAGGAGGTGGGGAATGAGGAGGGGCGGAAGAGGTTGAGGGATGAGGATAGAGGAGGATAGGGAAAGAGGAAAGGAAGTGAGGGGAGAAGTTAATGGTGTGGAAGAAGAAATGGGAATGGTGGAAGGTGGGAAAGAAGGAGTAATTGTAGGGAGGTGGAATAGATGAGAGAAGTGAGGAGAAGAACGAAGAGAGAAACGTGAGATTAGAAGGAGGAGGAGGAGGAGGAGGAGTAGGCGAAAGAAAGAAAATAGAATTGAATGAAAGGTAGAAAAAAATAAAGAAGGGGAAAAGACAGAGAGAGAGTTTGAAATAGAGAAAGGGGGGGAAGGGGAGAAAGGGAAAGAGAAATAGATAGAGAGAGAGAAAAAAAAAACAAAAACAGAGAAAGATATAAGAGAAAAAAATAAAAAAGAGAACAGAAGATTAGTGAAAAGGTAAGTATAATAACTAAAAAAGAGCAAAGCCATGGTAACTTGAACAATAAAAAGACGACAAAAATAGTGACCAGAAAACCTGAATTTCTTATGACAGAGGAGTGACTAATCACCATAGTTATAATGACTCTACCTTGAGATCATTAAATATTTGTTAATTTCATTTACAAAAAAAAAAAAAAAAAAAAAAAAAAAAAATGCAAACCAATAGCCCATCAAACTAACCGAGACTTGAAAGAACAGCAATTAATTAGAAAGATTAATTACCAGTGCTGCAAATTAATCATGCAACTTTGCACCAGTGGGGAATTTGCGATTAAAGATGATAGATCTATGGAAGTTTAATGCAAATGCAACTTCGATGTTAAATTGTAAATTAAAAGTTCTTGTGTGTGGAATTGTGAAATGTTATAAAGAAATATTAGCAATTATAAAAAGAAAAAAAATGTAATTGCTATCATTATCACTCTTCTTATAGCCATTATAATTATTTTTATTATCATTTTAGCCAACTCATGCAACGAATTAAGTAAGCTGTATCACATCCATTCAATATTGTGTAGGAGTCATTCCCTCATGATCTGAGATATCCTGCTTCCTGCATCCCATTTCTTAGTCCGGATACCCTAGGGTGATGAAAGGTACTGGTAGTAGGGAATATAGGGAAGGGTAATGGAGGCACAAGAGAGAGGAAAGGTCAGGATAGGTCAGAATGGAACAGTAGAGCACACAGTTCTGACCTCCATGTTTGCAATCATTACTATTATTATTATTATTATTATTATCATCATTATTATTACTATCATTGCTATTGTTATTAGCATTATTATCATTATCATTGTTATGTTTATTGCCATCATCATTAATCATATTGTTATAATTATCATTATCTTGTTATAATCATTTTATCATTGTCATTATTATTCTTATGATTATCATTATCATTAGTAGTATCACTATTATCATTATAATCATTATCACTATTACTAAAATTATCATTCTTATTGTTATCATTCTTATTTTGAGGAGTATTATTGTTACCATTACCGTCATCATGATAATTATAATAATGATAATAAAAAAACTAATTTTATAGATATTAACAATGCTAATGATGATAATTAGGATGTTAACAATGAATATAATAATAATAATAACAATAACAATGAGAATAATATTAATAATCATTACTATCGTTATTACTACTATTGTTATCATTTTAGCATTATTGTTATTATAATAGTAATGATAATGATTATGAGTTTTTTTTTTTTCTTCTGATCATTACTATCGTTATTACTACTATTGTTATCATTTTAGCATTATTGTTATTATAATAGTAATGATAATGATTATGAGTTTTTTTTCTGATCATTCGTTATTACTACTATTGTTATCATTTTAGCATTATTGTTATTATAATAGTAATGATAATGATTATGAGTTTTTTTTCTGATCATTATCATCTTTAATATCATTATCATTATCATTATTACAATTATTATCATTGCTGTTCTTGTTATTCTTTTTACCATAACTATCAACATCCTTATAATGATAATCATTATCATTATTGTTATTGTTCTTATTATCATTGTGTTTTGTTATTCTTTTTTCCATAACTAACAACTTCTTATAATGTTAATATTATATTATTGTTATTGTGTATCATTGCTGTTCTTGTTATTCTTTTTACCATAACTATCAACATCCTTATAATGATAATCATTATCATTATTGTTATTGTTCTTATTATCATTATCATCATCATCATCATTAAAATCAGCACAATTATTTTCAGCACCATCATTTTAAGCATCATCGCTGCTACCACAATCACTTTCAGCACCATCATTAAAGACACCGCATCTAAAGCACCATAGCTTTTAGAATCTACACTTTAAGCACCGTCACTCTCAGCACCATCACTTTCACCACCATCGCTCTCATAATCATTACTTTCAGCGCCATCAATTTTAGCATCATCTTTCTCAGCACCATCACTTTCTGCACCATCACTTTCACCACCATCGCTCTCATAATCATTACCTTCAGCACCATCACTTCAAGTACCATCACTTTCCGTCACTTTCCGTCACTTTCCGTCACTTTCCGTCACTTTCCGTCACTTTCAGCGACTTCCAGATCCCTGACACCAAGACCAATGGAAAATGACACCAACATTAAGGAGGAAGTTGTGCTAATGACGTCATCTCGTGTGTTCAATAATAATTAGCGTCATGTCCCTGTGTCTAAATCATGAGAATGAGTTAATGAAAATGATGATTTTGGAAATGATGAAGTTGAAAAATGAAGGGTGGTAAGTGGTGGTAATGATGATGATGATTAATGATGATTGTGGAGGGATGTGTTATGTTCTCTGTTCCTTTTTAGGTTTGGGTGTCTAGTTGTCCATGTCTGTCTGTGTGTCTGCCTGTCTCTCTCTTTCTCTCTCTCTCTCTCTCTCTCTCTCTCTCTCTCTCTCTCTCTCTCTCACTCTCTCTGTCTCTCTATTCATCTATCTATCTCTATCTCTCTCTCCAGCACCTCTCTCTCTCTCTCTCTCTCTCTCTCGTCCTCTTCTCCCCCCGTCTTCTCCCACCCCCCTCTCTATCTCTCTCTCTCTCTCTCTCTCTCTCTCTCTCTCTCTCTCTCTTCTCTCTCTCTCTCCCTCTCTTCTCTCTCTCTCTCTCTTCTCTCTCTCTCTCCCCTTCTCTCTCTCTCTCTCTCTCCTCGTCTCTCTTCTGATGTCTTTCTCTTTTCTCTCCCTCTTTCTTTCTCTCTCTCTTCTCTTCTCTCGTCTTCATCTGCCTTCTCTCTCTCTCTCTCTCTCTCTCTCTATCTCTTCTCTCTCTCTCTCTCTCCATCTCCTCTCTTCTCTCTCTCTCTCTCTCTCTCTCTCTCTCTCTCTCTCTCTCTCTTCTCTCTTCCCCCTCTCTCTCTCTCTCTCTCTCTCTCTCTCTCTCTCTCTCTCTCTCTCTCTCTCTCTCTCTCTCTCTCTCTCTCTCTACCCCCCCCCCCTCTCTCTCTCTCTCTCTCTCTCTCTCTCTCTCTCTCTCTCTCTCTCTCTCGCTCTCTCTCGCTCTCTCTTTCTCTCCCTCTCTCCCTCTTTCTCTCTCTCTCTCTCTTTGTGTTTGTCTTTCTCTTTCTCTCTCGATCCTCTGCTCTCCCTCTTCTCTGTTTTCTCTGTGTATGTCGGTGTGATGTGTGTGTTTATATTATTGATGTAGGGTGTGAGTGTGTGTATGAGGTGTGTGTGTGTGTGTGTGTGTGTTATATTTATTCATACATAATATTTATCGTATTTTATATATCGATAGATAGTTACTATATATATATCTATTAATATATATCTAATATATATTTATCTCATATCTATCTCATTTCTCTATCCAATGTCTATCCTTATCTCTTCTCTCTCTATATATATATTATATATATATATATATATATTACATAAACATACCATACATTAATACATACATATATATATATTGAATAGGTATGTATATATATACACTCACACACACATTATATATATAGAATATTTATAATATATATATATATGTATGTATGCTATATATATTACACACACACACAGATATATATAATAATTATATATATATATATAATTTATATATACACAACAAACATATTATATATATATATATATTAAATATATATCTATATTCTTTATATATATAGTTATATATACATATTTCTTTATATATCTACCTATATCTCTCTCTCTCAGTCTCTTCTTTTCTCCCTTCCTTCCCTTACCCTTATTCTTTTCCTCTCCATCCTTTCCTCACAACCTCCCTGACCCTGACCTTCTCTCCCCTCTCCCCCCTCGCCTTTTCTTTTGCTTTCCTACTCTACCGTCTTTCCTTCTTTCTCCTTCTCTTCCTCCGACCTTTCTTTCTTCCCTTTTCCATCCCTCCTTCCTCTTCCCACTTCCTACTTTTTCCATCTCTCCTCCCTCTTCCACCCTTTTCAATCCCTCCTGGCTCCTCCTCCTCTTCCCTTTCCCACCCCTCCATCTCCCCCCTCCCCTTCCTTCTCCTCCCGCCCCCCCCCTTCCTTCTCCTCCTCCCCCCCTCCCCTTCCTTCTCCTCCTCCTCCCCCCCTCCCCTTCCTTCTCCCTCCATACCCCCCTCCCCTTCCTTCTCCTCCTCCCTCCCCCCCTCCTCCCTTCCTTCTCCCCCCCCTCCCCCCTCCCCTCTCCCTCACTCCTTTAACCTGCACGTAAAGGCCCGGCCAGGGTACAAAAGGTCTCGAAAACTTTGCCCCAGATTAGCATATAATGCACCGTGACTTGGGGAACTGCAAGTCACGCGGATGTAACATTGCAAAGATCCTTTCCCTCCCCCATCCCACTCCCACTCCTCCACCCCCCCCCCTCCCCTCCTCTCCTCTTTTTACCCCCCCACCCCACCCCCGTCACCCCCGCTTCCTCTCCTAATTCTCGCTTTCCTTCTCTTACGTTTGATTTTGTTGTTGTTCTTGTCATTGTCGTTATTGTTATTTTTATTGTTATTACTGTTAGTCTTATTATCATCATGATCATTGCTATCTTTATTATTATTATCAGCATCTCAACCTTCATCATCATTTTGCTCAGTAATCATTACTCCTCCTTTCTCTGTTTCTTCTTCCCCTTCCTCTTATCTTTCTTCTTCTTCTTCTTCTCTTCCTCTTCTCTTTTTTCTTCTTCTTCCCCTTCTTCTTTTTCTTTTCATTCTTATTCATTCTCTTCATATTTCTTTCTCTTCTCTTTTCTTTTTCTCACTTCTTCCCTTCTTCTTTATTCCTTTCTTTTTTCTTCTTCTTCTTCCTCTTTTTCTTTTTCTTTCATATTTTCTTTCTTCCTTTCTTCTTCTTCTTCTCTTCCTCTTTTCTTTCTTCTTCTTCTTTTTCATCTTCCTCTTCTCTTTCTTCTTCTTCTTCTTCCCTTCCTCATCTCTTTCTTATTATTCTGTCCCTTCCTCCTCCCTTTCTTCTTTTATTCTATATCTATCATCATTTTTATTATCATTATTATTCTCAGTTTCACAGTCATCGTCATTAACATGTAATAATTTCTATTATCAATGATATCGTAAGTATAATCGCAAAAAGAATGAATCATTTCCTTTTTTTTTCTAATCATTATCATTATCAGTTTTCCTCTTCTTCTTAATAATTTTTGTTCTATATCTCCTTCTCTTACGCTTCCTCTCTTCTTCTTTATCATTATCATTATTATTATTATTATTATCATTATCATTATCATCATCATTATTATTATTATTATTATTATTATTATTATTAACATTATCATTATTATTACTATTATCTCATTTATTACTATTACTGTCATTATCAATGCTATCATTATCATTATCCTTATCCTTATTACTATTATTACTATCATCATCATCATTATCATAAGCATCTTCATCATCATCATCTTCACCATCATCATCATCATCACTTCAACATCATCATTAACATCATCATCATCATCATCGTAATCTTCATCATTATCAATATCATTATTATCATCACCTTTATCATCATCATCACCATCGTTGTCATCATTATTACAATCACCATTATCATTGTTATTATTAATATCAATATCATCAAACTTATTATCAGTGATATTGTTGTTTTTGCTAATATCATTATCATTATCATTATCATCATTATTCATATCATCATTATCATTCCATCGTTATTATATTCATTGTTATCATTACTATCATTATCACTTTTATTTTTTCATTTATTCGTCAGAGGAAATTAAAATTAAAAATCCTCTTATACTTTTACAAACTCTCTCTTTGTAGTTACAGTAATTAACAAAGTCATTACTAAGAAAAAAGAGGCAAAAAAGATTACATGTCAAGAAAATAATTAACTAAAAGAAAAAGATGCACACACACACACACACACACACACACACACACACACACACACACACACACACAATAACAAACAGACTTTTATTATATATTTATTATATATTAGATATATAGATATATATATATTTATATATATTAATAGTATATACACACACACACACCCCATATATATTGATATTATATTATATATATAATTATTGATATATAATATATATTTATATATTTAATATATATATACATATTTATATATATATAGTATATATATATATAGATAATATATATATATATATATATTTATTATTATTATTACAGTATTATACAGGATATATTATATATATATAGTTTTGATATTTAATATATATATATAGTATATATATATATATTATGTTTTTTTTTTATATATATATATATATATTATAATATATATTATAATATATTTTATATAAGATATATGCATATACATATAATATACATACATACATATATATATAACAAATATATATTAAAAATAAATATATTGTGTATATATTTCTATGATTATATATATATATATTATTATATTATAATTGTATATATGTATAATATATACTATGTATATATATATTTTTATACATATCTATATATATTTATATATATATATAGCTTATATGGAGGTATATATATATTTTATTATATATTTGTTATATATATATATATATATATTTTGTTGGGTGTGTGTGTGTGTGTGTGTGTGTGTGTGTGTGTGTGTGTGTGCGTGTGTGTGTGTGTGTGTGTGTGAGAGAGAGAGAGAGAGAGAGTTTGTATATACATGAAAATTAGATGTAAATCTAATGTAAAACTGACATAAAAGAAAAGAAAAAAAGCGAAAAAAATGAAACAGACTACGCATGATTTTCCACTTTTTCTCGTTCGCATTCAACTTTTTTTTTCTTTTATTTTTTTGTAATTAATTTTGATATCATTCATTG
>NW_028234424.1:17873680-17889829 GCF_977035675.1 Penaeus japonicus
CCACCCACCCTCTTTTACAGGCATACTAATTTGCATAAGCTTTTCCACGATGTTGTAAGTGAGGAGAGGGGAGTTGGGGAGGGTTAGGGAGATAAGAAAAGGAAGAGGGGAGGGAAGGAGAGGGTTGAAAGGGAAGAGTGAGAGGAAAGGAGGGAGTTGAAAGGGAGGGAGGGACGAAGGGAGGAAGGGAGTGAGTGAGTGAGTGAGGGAAGGAGGGAGGAAGTGAGGGAGAAGGGAAAGGAGGGAGGGAAGGAGGGGGTTGAAAGGGAGAGTGGAAGGGTGGGAGGGAGTGAGGGAGAAGGGGACAGTCGGAGATATTGGGAGTTAAGGAAAGGGAGGGAAGGGGAGAGGGAAATGTAGGAAGAAGGGAAGAGGACTGGAAGGGAGGTGTGGGAGAAATGAAGGGAAGGAAGTTGGAAAAGAGGAAAAATCTAAGTAAAGTGAAGGAGGGGACGTATAGAGAGAAGGGAGAGAAAGAAAGAAAAATGAAGGAAGTAGGAAAAAAAGAAGAAACGAGGTTGGGAAGGGAGGGAGGAAAGATAAGTCAACGAAGGGAGGTCGGAAGAAGGAAGGGGAAAAGTGGGAGGGACAAAATAAGTGGGTTGTCAGGGGAAGGGGGGAGGGGGAAGGGGGAGGGGGAGTTTCCTAGGGACAAGACGAGGAGCGAGAAGGCCTGTGATGGCATATCTAATTTATTCTAATTACTTGAAGATATAATGAGGTGGAGGGAGTAGGTGTAAGGAAGGGGGGGGGTGGGGGTGTATGGGGTATATGTGTGTATGGGGGGGGGGGGGGGGGGAATAAGGGTGGGTATTTTTATTATTTTTATATCCTTATCATTTTCATTTTGTTTCATTTTCGATATGCTTTATTCTCGTGTTTTATATCATTCTTAATTTTCTTTCTTAATAATCTTTCTTTGATACTTTTGATACTCTCTCTCTCTCTATCTGTCTATCTATCTATCTATCCATTCATCTATCTATCTGTCTATTTATCTCTTTCTCTCTCTCGCTTACTCCCCTCTTTTCTCAGAAACAAACACATATTCATGCACACATACATAAATATATTGAACGCACAAACACACACACACAAGCACACACACACAGAAACACACACACACACACACACACACACACACACACACACACACACACACACACACACACACACACACACACACACACACACACTCAACACACACACACACACAAACACAACATCAACACACACACACCACACAACAACACACACACTCACACACACACACACACAACACAGCACACACACACACACACACACACACACACTGCGCCTCGTAACCACTACACACACACAGCTGACACATCACACACACGACACAAAGGCTACACACACAACACACTGTTGACACACACTCGCACACACACTTCTACATCACACTCACACACACCACACTTACACATCACATACACAACAATCTATTACGACACATCATCCACACCCTTACATTCAATTCAAATATCCTCATTGTTACCAAGGCCTATTTTCTTCTTTTCTCAGAAGATCTCCATTACAATAATTATTCGTTCCATTTTCTCCCTGAACCATTGACCGCACGCCACAAGAAAACACACCTCGATACGACATAATGTGAACATAAATATATCTTTTTATAGGCTCTTCATAGGCCTGTATCCCCTTTTGCAATTACCATAGTTCTTACGACCTACGGGTTAGGGTTAACAGGCTAAAGGGTTGACGGACTAACCATTGCGCAAGGAGTATTGTCAGTTTTATTTATGTCTTTTCTTCTCTTTATTGCTTCTCTTTCTTTCTTTCTCTCTCTCTCTCTCTCTCTCTCTCTCTCTCTCTCTCTCTCTCTCTCTGGTTTGCGTTCCCTTCTGATTCGTTGCAACTTTCTGGCTTTTCTTGTGTATCTCTCTCTCTCTCTCTCTCTCATGGTTCTCTTCCTTCTATCCGTGGGGTCTATCTCTCTCTCTCTGGATTTGCGGGGGGGCTCTTGATGGTGGTCCCCTTACGATGCCTCTCTCTCTCTCTCTCTCTCTCTCTTACTTATGGATATATTAATTTATATTATATCTATATAGGGTATATTATTATTATTATACTATATATTATATATTGTATTTATATATATATATATATAAAATATATATATATATTATATATATAATATATATATATAAAATATATATATATCTAACATATTTAATCTCTATTATCTCCTCTATATTGTGTAGAGTGTATAGCACTGTATAAAAATATATAATATATATAAATATATATATATATATATATCTCTTATATCCTATATATATCTCTCTAATATATCTTCTCTCTTCTCTCTCTCTCTCTTTCTCTCTCTCTCTCTCTCTCTCTTTCTCTCTCTCCTTTCTTTAATTCAATATGGGGGGAGAGAAGAAAGGATGGGAAGGGAAGGAATTACAGAAAGAGTGAAAAGGGGGACGACGATAGAGAGGGGAGGGAGGGAGAGAGGGATAATGAAAAGGAGAAAAAGGAGTAATGGAAAGGATTATAGAAAGAGGGGAGAAAGGATTTGATAAAGAAGAGAGGGAGGAAGGGGAGGGAGAGGGATGAAGGACGAGATAAAAGAAGGAGAGAGAGAGAGGGGAATGAAAAGAAGGAGGTACGGAAGGTACATTAAGTGATATCGAAGTTATTCCTTTGGCTTTGGGAAGGTACAAAGGCGGATCTGTAGCTGGATAGATGGATGAATACGTAAGTGGAAAGCCGCATTCGTCGACGGTTGGAGAGACAGATAGATGGATAGATAGATAGACAGTGACAGAGAGAAAGAAAGGGAGAGGGAGGGAGGGAGGGAGAAAGAGAGAGAGAGAAAGAGAGGGGTGAGAAAGAGAGAGAGAGAGAGAGAGAGAGTGAGAGAGAGAAAGAGAGAGAGAGAGAAGGGGGTTGAGAGAGAGAAAGAGAGAGAGAGAAGGGGGGTGAGAGAGAGAAAGAGAGAGAGAGAGAAAGAGTGAGTGAGAGAGAGAAAGAGAGAGAGAGAGGGGGGGGGGGGGAGGAGAAAGAGAGAGAGAATAACAGACAGACAGACAGATACATGAGCAAGCAGACACAGAGACAGAGGTAGGAAAAGAGACAGAGAAAGAGAGAATCAGATAGAGAAAGAAAGAGATAGACAATAAGATAGAGAGAGAAAGAGATAGAGAGAGAAGAGAGAAAAGATATTGAATGAATGAAGTTATAATTCTCCAGAAAGTTTAGAACGTGAAAATACACTACAGCTTAACGAAGATTGAAGTATTGGGGTGTTATTAATCAAGATGCTATTAGACCCTTTTTATTTATACATCTGTCTCTCTGCTTATTCTCACGGTTCGTGATACTTATGTTGTGAACGGGAGGAAATTTTGTTCACTGGTAATTTGCATATGACTCGTTTCTCTTTGTGTACAATAACTCTGAAGTGTGATGTTATTTATATCCACTTCGTTATTTAGAACTTGCTCTCTCTCTCTTTCTCTTTATCTGTGCCTCTGTTCTCTCTTTCTCTCAGCCTCTTTGT
This sequence comes from Penaeus japonicus, assembly GCF_977035675.1. Lineage (NCBI taxonomy): Eukaryota > Metazoa > Arthropoda > Malacostraca > Decapoda > Penaeidae > Penaeus > Penaeus japonicus. The sequence goes on from NW_028234424.1 coordinate 17,877,231, forward strand.
TAATCTTTCTTACTTTCTCTCTCTCTCTCTCTTTCTTTCTCTTTATCTGTGCTTCTGTTCTCTCTTTCTCTCTTTCTATTTCTCTCTCTCTCTCTCTCTCTCTCTCTCAATCACTCACTGTTTCTCTCTCTCTTTCTTTCTCTCATTCTCTATCTATCTATCTATCTACATATCTATTTACCTATATATCTCTTCATCTCTGTTTCTTTCGCACTATCTATCTATCTCTTTTATCTACCTTACTGTCTCTCTCTTCATCTCTTTTTCTTTCGCTCTATCTCTCTTCATTTCGTTTTAAAAAGTCTCCCGTTGTTTTGACAGTTTGTTTGTGGAGAAGCTTTCAGATAACAATTAATGCTTAAATGATCTCTCTCTTTATCTTTCTATTTCTCTCCAGGACATCGGAGGTTTTGAACCCATGTTTATGTGACAGGAGTTTACAAAACATATGGATAAAAGAGGAAATATTAGCCTATGTTTCTGACTCTCTCTTTCTCTCACTTACTCATTGGTACTACCACCCCTCTCTTTTTTTCTCTTTTCTCCCTCTATTCGTCACTTGTTCACTGTTCCATTCTCTCTCTCTCTCTATCACTCTTTATTTATTCATTTATCTCTCTCTCTCTCTCTTTATTTATTCATTTATCTCTCTCTCTCTCTCTCTCTTTATTTATTCCTTTATCTCTCTCTCTCTCTCTCTCTCTCTCTCTCTCTCTCTCTCTCTCTCTCTCTCTCTCTCTCTCTCTCTCTCTCTCTCTCTCTCTGATATTTTTTCTCTCTCCATCCCTTATAATTTAACTTCATATTTTCAATTCTAGAAGAAAAGAAGAAAAGAAAATTGAGCTCCATTCACTTCAAATATCTTTTCAAACCAACAGCATAATCATGTTCATTATTCATATGACAACTATAGAGGACTTTGCAATTAAACCCATCAGAGTAACCCATTCAAATTGATAAGTTCAGACCCGAGGCAATCGTGCAACATCAACAAACGCTGCAATTAATCTACATTCCCTTCCCTCCCCTCCCCTCCCCTCCGACCCTTTCCCTTCACCCTTTCCCTCTCCCCATTTCCCCTTGTCCTCCCCTCCTCTTTCTCCCCTCTTCCCCTCCCAAAGCAAATGCAATTTCCATTATGACCCTCATTAATCAACCATATTTCAATTGCACATCCCATCGAGAACCAGGCTTGCAATTAGCTAGATCACCCATGCAATCGAATGTGACACGTGGAAGTAGCGACATACAAACCTAGTTATACAGTTATACAGATGCACATAAGAGCATAGAGACACTCGCTCACCCACTCTCTCATTTTTCTTATCTTTCTCTCGTGGTATTTAGAATTTGCTTCTTCTTCTTTTTTCTATGTCTCTGTCTCTTTGTCTTCACTTTCTCTCAATTATTTTGTTTGTCTTTCTTAATTTTTCTATCTGTCTGTCTGTCTGTCTCTCTCTCTCTCTCTCTCTCTCTCTCTCTCTATGTATATTTCGTTCAGTATCCCTCGTCCTGTTTTTTTCTTACTTCTTCTTTTCTCTCCCCCCCCCCCCTATCCTCTCCTTCTCTTCTTCTTTTATTTCCTCCCTTGTCTCCCCCCTCCCCCCATCTCCCTCTGCTGCCAACATATCTCTCTCGCTCGTCCTTCTCTTCCCTCTTCGCCCCCCCCCCTTCCCCTCTCCCTCCCCTTTTTTCTATTTTCCCTCCTATCTCTCTCTCCCTCCCTCCCCCTCCCTATCTTCCCTGGCAAGAACCCCCCCCCCCCTCCCTTCCCTCCATCAAACACACACGCAATCACAGCTAATCAATCTGTCAGTCAGTTGATATTGCTTGTCTCTCTTTGCAATTGGTATGCAATTGATGCTGTATTATTGATTTTGAGTATAGTGATTATGTTCGTTAGTATTCTTATCAAAGGTAGTAGTTGCAGTAGTAATAGTAGTAGTAGCAGTAGTAGCAATTAGCAGTAGTAGTGATGGTATTACTATCAGTAGTAATAGTAGTAGCAGAAATAGTAATAATGGCTGTAGCAGTATCAGAAGTAATTAGTAGCAGTACTAGATGTTGCAGTAGTAGCAGGAGCATTAACTTTAGTATCATTCCTTGTTATCCTCCTTCTCACCATTAATCTCACATATTAACATCTCTATTACTCTATCTCTACCATCATCACTATTACGACTCCCACCACCCTTCGTCCTAATAAAATCACCTTATCAGTCACCTGTCTTACCTTCCTAAGACTTATTAAACTGACCAATAAAATTCAAGTTATATTACGAGAGAGCCAATCACCATCTACCTTGATTTATTTCTCAGGGAGGGTAAAAACCGACGCAAAATTTATTTCAACCTCTATGGCAATCGTCAATCTCAATCAAATAAATTTGTGATCAAGAGGACGTGGTAATTCTCTCTTTGATGTTGACTTCGTTTTGTTTTGTATTCCTCTTTTTTTCTCTCTCTTCTTTTGTCTCGTTCTCTGGTTCTGCCTCTTCTCCCTCTCTCTCTCTCTCTTTGTTTGTTTCTCTGTCCGTCTGCGTGTGTGTGTGTGTCTGTTTCTCTCTTATATATTTTTTTTTATTTCTCTCTCTCTCTTTCCCTACCTAATCACGGAGAGCCTATATATATATTTCTTTTTCTCATTCTCCCCTCCTCGTCTCCTTTCCCCTTTCCTCTTGTCATTCATTTATTCATATTTTATCCTTTCCCCTCTCCTTCAGTACTTTTGTGTCCCATCCGTACACCTTACACTTTTCTCCAGCTTCCCAAACTCACTCACTTACTCACTCACTCACTCCACAGACATTTTATCTATTTATTACTGCTGAATTGCCTACGTCACCACTTCGGAGCAAAAAGGGACTCACCGTACTCAGGAGGCTCACTAAAAAAAAGGGGGTACCCAGAGACCCGTTTTTCACGTAATGCGGTCACTGTTGTCTAATCTCCGTTTGGGGGGCAACGCTGGGGTTTCCCTTGGGAGAAGGTGGGGGGGGGGGAAGGTTAGTGGAGTTGGAGAGGGTGGGAGTGAGGTTTGAGGAGTGGGTATGGGAGTGGGGAGGGGGAGAGGGGTCTAGGGATGAGGGGTAGGAAGTTAGAAGGAGGGAGATGGAGAGATACTTGAAGTGTTTTTTTTATTTTATTTTTTTATTTTTTTATCTTGTGTTTCCGTTTTCTATCTTCTGTCTTTACACCCCTCTGTTGCTCTCTGCTCTCTCTCTCTCTCTCTCTCTCTCTCTCTCTCTCTCTCTCTCTCTCTCTCTCTCTTTCTCTCTCTCTCTCTCTCTTACCATCCCTCTCTCTCTTCTTTACTTCAATCACTCATCCAATTTTCAGCTTTCTTAATCCACCCTTCTTCCATACATTTCCTTTCTCTTCCTCTATCCTCCTTCTCTTTTATCAAGCCTATCTCTCCATATCCCCCTCCCCCTTCTCTTCCCTTTAGCAACGCACCCTATATAACGACCTCCAAGGGATCAAAGGATGCTATACTGAGTCAGTTCTTGGTCTGTTTCCATTTACAGCTTGTCTGTGGGACTGATCGTTGGCAGATATCGCCAACCGTTGCAAAGGGGAAAACTAGGTGGATGTGGGTGTGTGTGTGTGTGTGTGTGTGTGAGTGGGGATGAATGTGTGTGTGTGTGTGAGAGTGGGGATGAATGTGTGTGTGTGTGTGTGAGAGAGAGAGAGAGTGAAAGAGAGAGTTATTGATATACTAATATAGATATACAGATATAGCTAGATTGGTAGAGAGACAAATAAATAAAAAATTACATAATCATCCTCGCCATCCTCGGCCATAAGAAGCCCACAGCTGAACAAAGACTCCTCCCCCCCCCACACACACATACATCCTTTTCCATAATTCTCAGAACTATGGTAATTTCTACCATGTGTTGCCTTTTTTTTCTAATCTATCTCTTCCCCTCTTTTCACCTGGTCTTCCACAACGTTTGACATTTCTTGTGATCTAGATAGTCAGCATCCGTCTCCAAGCCCTATCTGTGGACACTACATATTCTACCTCTGGCTCAAATTCTAACCCTGTGTCCGGGCCATGTCCAAGATCTGTACCCAACCTACCTTTTAGCTTTATGGCCACCCCATCTAGTTCTATGAGCAACATGTTTTCTAGGTCTTTGGCCACCTTATCTTCTAACTCTGTGTCTAGCCCATACTAGATAATGTCTTTTATCTTCGTCTGTTTTCTTTTCTATGTTGATGTGTCGTGACCTCATGGAGACGTTAATGGCTGGTCTATCAATTTTCCAGGTTTTATGTCATCTGTGTCAGCGTGTGTGTGTGTGTGTGTGTGTGTGTGTGTGTGTGTGTGTGTGTGTGTGTGAGAATATCTGTGTCTGTATGTGTGTGTGTGTACTTTAGTGTGTGTGTTTATGTGTGTGTGTACGTGTGCGTGTGGTTGTGCGTGTCCGAGTGTGTGTGTGTGTTATTTGTCTTAATGACAGAAAAAAAAAACTATGAAAGAGCTCTCAGTAATATAATTATCTAATTAACTTCTTTCTAATCAACTTCTTTTTAATTGGTTTACTTGTTCCTCGAAGGGATGGGGGAAGGAAGGGGGGAGGGGGAGGGAGGGGGAGGGAGGGAGAGGGGTTAGGAAAGGGTACAAGCTGGATGAAAGAGACAACAAGAGTACAAGTATTGACAATGATAATGATTATGATAAGGATAAGAATAATGATATTGGTGATAATGATGATGATGGTGATTACAATGATGATAGTGATGATGATGACGATGATGATGATGGTGATTATAATGATGATAGTGATGATTATGATGAAGATGATGATGGTGATGATGATGATAATGATAATGATGATGATGGTGGTGGTGGTGGTGGTGGTGGTGTGGTTGAAGATAATAACAATAACGAAGATAATGATGATAGCATAACGATGATAATGACAATAACAATAGTAATCATAATATAAAGATAATAGGAATAATAATGATGATGATAATGATAATGATTGTAATGATGATAATAATAAGGAGAATGCTAATAATAAAAACAATAACAACAACTATGATGATGATTATACGAATAGTAATAATAAAGATGATGATAACATTAATCATAATAACAATAATGATAACGATAGTAATGATAATGATAACAAGGAGTTAGATATATAAATAGGACAAACATAAAAGACAAAATAAAAATATATACAAAACCTGAACAATTATACAATCAAATGAAGCAAACTGTCAAACAAACAAATAAACAATCAAACAAATAAAAGATATCTACAAAAATAATAACTATATTAACAAACTGATAATGATTTAACTATTTAACCGTTGATAATGATGATAATGATAATAATAATGAAATCAATGATGATAAGGAATTTGATAATAATAATAATAATGATAATGATGATAGTAATATTAATGGTGATAATAATAACAATGATAATGGTAATGGTAATGATAAAAAAGATAATGATAATAATAATAATAATGGTAATAATAATGAAGATGATAATAATAATGATAATAATAATAGTAATGATAATGATAATAAGTCATGAAAATCATCCTTATAATACACTAGATCGTTCCTAATCTCCCATTCTTTATCTCCTCCCTCTATTTATATTTAACTCACCTCTCCTCCTCTTCTTCCTTCCCCCCCCCCCCCATCCTTGACATGAAAACTCGTGATCCAAGTTGGAAAAAGTAAACAAATAGCAGACTACATCATGTCATCCTTAATTCACGTGATAATTTTACTCAATTATGGGAGAGGGGGAAGGGAGGGAGAAAGAGGGAGAGAAAAAGAGGGAAAGGAAATTGGGAGAAAGGGATCAAGAAAACAGATTAGAGAGTTAGAATCCACAAATATTCCGAATTTCTCTCCTGAACTCGAGTCTGGCGTTCGTGACAGACGTGTTTACAAATCCGGGCGAAACCGCGTGATTTACAAGAACGGAAAATAGGTGATTCGCATGAATCCAGATTGGAAACAGATTATTTCTTTGTCTTTATTTGTTTTGTTTTTGTTTTGTATCTTTATATCTAAATGGGTTTTCTATTTATCGAACGTTTCTCTATTTATGAACATGGAAATGTTCAAAGAAAGTGAGTAAATGTTTAAAGAAAGTGAGATTTAATGCAAATATATTTTTTCAACAATTCTCATTCTTATTCTCTCTCTCTCTCTCTCTTTCTCTATCTATCTATCTATCAATCTCTTTCTCTCTCTCTCTCTCTCTCTCTCCATCTCACCCTTCGTCTTAATCGCGTCCTCTCTCTCTCTCTCTCTTTTCTCTCTCTCTCTCTCTCTCTCTCTATCTATCTACTCTCTCTCTCTCTCTCTCTCTCTCTCTCTCTCTCTCTCTCTCTCTCTCTCTCTCTCTCTCTCTCTCTCTCTCTCTCTCTCTCTCTCTCTCTCTCTCTCTCTTTCTCAATATATATTCATATATTATCCTCATCAACCGCTACTATTCCGCTGTGCTCATATCTGGAATGTGTTCCTTGCAAACACTTCAATCTCAACTTACCTTATTTATTTATTTCTCTTCTACCTATCTATGTCTTCTAATTTGGTCTGTTATCTTATTCATCTCGTTTACTCTACAGCCCTTGCTCTTCTATTTATTTGCGAAGTTTCCCAGATTCGAGTCCGTGTAACATTGCCATAAATGGTGGTGCAGATTTTTATCAACTTTGCATTACTATATCATTACTATAATTGTTATCGTTGTTATGCTTATAGTTATTGTTTTTATTGTTAACATCGTTATGATTATTATTATTATTGCAGTTACTATTATCATCATCATTATTTTCATTGACACCATCATCATTATCACTGATATTGCAATGACAACATGGCAAGACAAAATGCAATATCTACTTGCAATAAATAAAAAAATTTACAATGCCCCATCGATAACGAAGTCCAAATATTAGGTAAATGAATTTGATGTGATTTTTGGCTCACTCTAAGGTAGAGAGGTACACGTGAGACCACCATGATGGAAGTAAGGGATGAAGTGTATATTTGTTTAGTCTCCACATTAACCAAAAGGAATTATTTTATTTTCAAAATAATTAGGAAAAAAAATGATAAATGGAGGTGATCGATAAACAGAAAAAAAAAGTTTTCATGTGAATGTATTGTTCTAATGAATATATAGATAAACAAAATCGCAATATGAAATCTACATTGATATATAAATCATATGACCCATTGACCAAAAGGCTCTATTACCCATGAAATCTCTATGAATCACCTTCTGTAAGAACCTCATTTTCAATTCTGATATTGTTGTTTGGATGTAACTAGTAAACAAGATTTGTGTCTTGTCATCTTTTCTTTTTTATTCATTTACAAGTCTACTTTCAAGTTTTCTCTATTGAGGCCACTGAGTATGCCATAACTGGGTATGTTTTATCTCCTTGTCTCCCTTTGATATCTATATCTTATCTGGATCCCTATACTGGCTCATTATTGCCGCTCCATTTGCATATACAACTCTGAAACAAATATATAAAGTTCGTTTATGACTTGTTTGTCCACGCTCTGAATTTTAGAACTGCCTCTTTCACTAGTGAGTCAAAGTGTCTTGGTATTACGCACATGTAAGCTATACTGGTTTTGCCAAACTGGGGGATTTTCTCAATAAACTGGTTAATGGTATGCAGAAAGGCTCTTGTGTATAGACCGGAATGACTGGTAGAAACCTACGTCCTGCAGTGGAATGTGTGTGTGTGTGTGTGTGTGTGTTTGTGTGTATGTTTCTGCCTGTGTTCATGTGTGTTTATGTGTATGGGTGTGCTTATGTATTTGTATGTATGTGTGTGTGTGTGTGCGTGAGTGTGTGTGTGTGTGTGAGTATATATGCGTGTGTATTTATATTTGTGTGTGTCCCTATGTTTGTATGTATGTATACAGACGCCACTAAGCCAATAAATACCTTAACGTCTCAAGGAAGATCAAATAACGTCCAAGATAATGCTCTGTTTTACAAGGAGAGAGGAGGAAAAATCTAGGCCTCTCTTTGTGCTCTTACCCCCCCCCCTTTCCTAAAAAAAAGAGAAAAAAGGTAGTAGGTAATAAGAAATAACTCTCATGTGTCTTTTTTTTTTCTTTTTTTCTCTCTCTCTCTTAGGGAGGCCTACACGCTCATAGTCTTCATATAAGAAAAAAGGGGATTTATTTGGCGCAGTCTGACAAAGAGAGTGGAGGAGGGGGGGGGGGGGAGGATGGAAAAAAAGGAAACAAACCAAGAAAAAAAAGAGAGAGAGAGAGGCCTAGAATCTTGGCTGCAACTTTGGAGGGCAAGCGGGTAGGCCTAAAGCTATTCTGTCTAAGTTATCGTCATTATATATAAACCGGCTGATAACTTGGTGATTTGTAGACCTTGGTGGCGACCGCGTCTAAATTCCGCTGCCATACCCCCCCCCCTTTCCCCTATCCTCCATCCCTTCCCCTTCTTACCCCCTTTTCCCACTTCTCCCCCCTTTTCCCCTCTTCTCCCTTTTCGTTTTCTGTCTCCTCTCTCTCTCTCTCTCTCTTTCTCTCTCTCCTATTCCCTCTCTTTCACCATTCTTATTTCCCATTTCCCTTTTAGTCTCCCCCTTCTTCGCTCTTCCACTTTTGTCGTTTCCCCTCTTCCTTCTTCAACTTCTTTTGTTATCTCTTCCTCCCCTTTTTTTTTGCTCTCTTTCGCCACATTCCTTCTTTCTTGCTTCTCTCTCTCTCTCTCTTTTCTCTCTTCTTTCCTTACCTTCTTTCTCGCCCCCTCTCTCGCTCTTCTCTCCTTCCTCTCTTTCTCCACCTTCCATTTTTTCTCGCCTCTGTCTCTCCCCTCTTTTTATCCCCTCTTCGACTTTTCCTTCCCCTCTTACATGGCCCCTTATTTTTTTCTTTGCCTTTTTTAGGCTTTTGCTCTACTTCTTCTTATGTTTTTGTTGTTTTCTTTCGATTACTTTCCTTCTTTTTTGTTCGCTTTTCGAATTCCTCTCGACCGAAAAAAACTATTTTTTTTCCTTTTTTTTATTTTTTACCTGCTGTTGCTTCAGGTTAATCTCTCTCTCTCTCTCTCTCTCTCTCTCTCTCTCTCTCTCTCTCTCTCTCTCTCTCTCTCTCTCTCTCTCTCTCTCTCTCTCTCTCTCTCTCTCTCTCTCTCTCTCCTCTCCCCAAGGCAATACCTATCCCCCTTGTCAGAAACTGTAAGATTGTTTTTTATGACGTGATGTAGGCGGTCCTCTGATGTGTGTTAGGCCTGGCAAAGACAGACGCTCAGAAAACATACGTACATATACGTACATACGCATATTTATACGTGTGTGTGTGTGTGTGTCTGTGTGTGTGTGTTTATGTGTGTGTGTGTGTGTGTGTGTCTGTGTGTGTGTGTGTGTGTGTGTGTGTGTCTGTGTGTGTGTTGTATGTGTGTGTGTTTTGTGTGTGTGTGTGTGTGTGTCTGTGTGTGTGTTGTATGTGTGTGTGTTTTGTGTGTGTGTGTGTTGTGTGTGTGTGTTTATGTATGTGTCTGTGTGTATGTTGTCTTTGTTTGTTTATATGTATACATTTCGTGCGTATCAAACGAACCTGTTGATAAAACAGAGCTCTGACAAGATCCCTCTTTGACGATATATTGCCCCTCCCCCTACACACATACACACACACACACACACACACACACACATACACATAAACACACATACAAATACACATAAACACACACACATACATACACACACGCACACACGCACACACACAGACACATGGGCGGATGGGCGCGCTTACCTACATAAATTTTTGTGTTGCCGAGCAATAAATTCGACCCACATGGCTATAGGCCTCTCTTTGTGCCCGAAAGTTTCTCATCCGGATATGTCTGAGGGGAGGGGAGGAGAGGGGGGGGAGGCAGAGGATGGAAGGGGGGGTTATGGGGGAGGGGAGGAATTAGAGAGGTATGAGGGAAGGGGGAGAGGAGAGTGGGGGGTGAGAGGAAGAGGGGGATGAGGAGGGGGAGGGGAGATGTTAGGGGAAGAAGGGGAGGGGGAGAGGGAGATGTTAGGGGAAGAAGGGGAGGGTGGGGGGGAGATGTTAGGGGAAGAGGGGGGAATGGTATTAGCAGAGTGTGAGGGAAGACAGGAGGGGAGGGGGGAAGGGGAAGGGATGGGGGCGAATGGCGTAAGGTCGAGGAGGAGAAGGAGGAGGAGGGAGGAAGAATGGCGTGAGGAGGTGGGTGGGAGGGAGGGGAGGTTGGTAGGAAGGGGTAAATTGGTGGGGGTAGGGGAGAGGTGGGAGGGAGCACTGGAGTCGCGAGGAGAGTAATCTAAGGGGGAGGGGAAGGTGGGGGTAGAGAGATGTAAAGAAGGGGGGGGGGTGAGGATGGTAGTAGGGGGTAGAGGGATGTAAGCGGGAGGGGGGGAGGGGGTAGAGTATTATTTGGGTGGGTGGAGAGGCCTATAAGGGTGCGGGTGTCGGCTTAAGCGAGTATGGAAATAGGCCTTTAAGTTGCACGTTGATTCAGACTTGGAGAGGCCAAGGGTGAGGAGGTAGGCTTAAAACTGTAAAAAAAAAGAAGATAAAAAAAAGCAAGAGAATATATAGACTTATAAATATAAAAGAAAAAATACATTCACTGATGATTGAACAAATAAATAAATACTTATTTATACCAGGAAAGACGAAGAAAATAATCATACAAAGTTTAATTAATTCAATGCTAACCTCCCCCCCCAAAAAAAAAAAAAAAAAAAATTGAACCTAAATTAGAATACAAAAAGAATAGAGGGGGAGGAGGAGTAAGGAGGAGGAGGAAGAGGGAGGGTGGGGACGGAGGAGAGAGAAGGGGGAAGGAGAAAAGGGAATTAAGAAAAAAAGGAATAGAGGGGAGATAAGATGGGCAGGGTGGGAGGAGGAGGAAGGGGAGAGAGATAAAGAAAGAAGAAAGGAATGAGGGGAAGGAAGACAAGGAGGAGAGGAGAGGAGGGAGGCGGAGATAAAAGGGAAAGAAAAGGGGAGATAGAAGTTAAAAAAAGGAAAGTAGAAAGGGAGGAAGGGGAAAGAGGTAAGACAAAAAAGAGGAGAGGGGAGAGGGCGAGAAAAAGGATAATAGAAGTTGAGGAGGAGAAAAGGGAACAAGAAAATTGGTAAAAAAAAGGGGGGGGGGGGGGCAAGAGAAAAGGGCAAAGAAGAATGAAAAAGATAAAAGAGTATTTCACACAAAGCGCAGTTCAAAAACAAAGTGAATATTGCGTGATATGTAAAGTCACGCTTTTTTTATGTTTAACCTGATTATCGAAACGATCACGTTTTAAAAAAAAAATGGATAGTGTGTGTGGTGGGGGGGGGGGGGGGAAGAAGAAGAAGAAGAAGAAATGGGATATAGGATGGAATTTTTGCTCTATACATTTTCTTTTTTTCCATCTCCTCTTCCTCTTCTTCTTCTTCATCTTCCTCCTCCTCTTCTTCCTTCTATTTTTCTTTTTCTTTGTGTTTTCCTTTTTTTTATCTTTCTTTTCCTTCTCCTCCTTCATCCTCTTCCTTCCTCTTCCTGTTCTTTTTATCTTTCATTGTTTGTTTTCTTCTTATTCTTCCTTCTTATTCTCCTTTTCATCATACGATTTATGTATCAATGTAGATTTCATATTGCGATTTTGTTTATCTATATATTCATTAGAACAATACATTCACATGGAAACTGTTTTTTTTTTTTCTTCTTCTTCTTCTTCTTTTTTATCCATCACCTCCATTTATCTGTCTATTTTTTCTATTTATTTCTAAAAAATCATTCCTTTTGGTCAATGGGGAGACTAAACAAATATACACTACATCCTGGTCTCACGTGTACCTCTACCTTAGAGTGAGCCAAAAATCACATCAAATTCATTTAGCTAATATTTGGACTTCGTTATCGATGGGGTATTGTAAGAATTCTTATTTATTGCAAGATGTTGCATTTTGTCTTGCCATATTGTCATTGCAATATCAATGATAATGATGATGGTGATCATGAAGATAATGATGATGATAATAGTAATTGCAATAATAATAATTATAACGATGTTAACAATAAAAAAATAACTATAAGGATAACAACGATAACAATTATAGTAATGATGATAATGATGAAAAAGCGAATGACAATGATCACTCTCATCATTAGCATTACATCATTACCAACACATTACATTACACATAATTATCACAGTCCTCTCCGTGTTTCCAGCGCGAAAGTTCAAAGTTCAAAGAGTTCAAAGCAGTAGTTCCACTCGCGCGTGTATGTATGTGCGTGTGTGTGTGTGTGTGTGTGTGTGTGTGTGTGTGTGAAAATATTTACTCTCATTTACGATGTTGTTGACTCTACACATCCTATGAAAGTTGGAGTAATTAGTATTAGACGTTTGTTCTTGTAAGTGGCATTGTTTTCAATCTACAGAAACAACATAGGTTGATTATGCAGCCTTTATATTGCGAGACTGAAGTTGTTGTTGTTCTTGTTGTTGTTTTTTTCGGTTGCACAATGTATAATGATTTTGGTTGATGTTGTTTTAATGTATGGGTGTGGATAATGATTAAAGTTTGAACGTGAAATAGAAAAAAA
>NW_028234424.1:17897429-17899929 GCF_977035675.1 Penaeus japonicus
TGTGTGTGTGTGTGTGTGTGTGTGTGTATCTGTATGTGCGTGTGTGTGCACCCATGTACACACACACACACACACACAGACACACTTACCTCCCCCCACCTCAGACAACAGCGCAATCAGCCAAAGCAAAGCGACACAGACAATGGGCACCATTTCTCTATATTCATCACATTTAATTAACATCATAATCAAGACTCCACATGAGTACTTAGAGCGGGTTCCGAAAGTGCCTCATCACCGTACCCGAGATGCTGATATCATCATGATTTTAATGGCAATTCGCCGAAGGTAATTTGTGATGAGGGAGGCGTCTCCTCTGCAAGTTCAGTGTGTTTCTTTGGTGTTGCAAGTTGGCTGTTTTTTATTTTTATTTTTATTTTTTATTCTTTTATTTTTTTATTTTTTTTCAAACAGCCAAAAGAGAGGGAGAGGGAGAGAGAGAGAGAGAGAGAGAGAGAGAGAGAGAGAGAGAGAGAGAGAGAGAGAGAGAGAGAGAGAGAGAGAGAGAGAGAGAGAGAGAGAGAGAGAGAGAGAGAGAGATTAATGATGACTATAAAGTAATGATAATGATAATGATGATAATAACAACAACAATAATATTAGCAATAATAATAATAATGATAATAAGAATATAACAATAAGGATAATGAGGAAAATCATGATAATGATATTGATGATAATATGAATTATCAAAAAAATAATAATAAAAAAATAAAACAACAACGACGGTGATAAGCATAACAAAAATAAAAAAATCACCCAAAACAACAAGACCACCAAGGAAACAAACAAACCCCCTAAGTGAAACTAAAAAACAACAACAACAAACAAACAAACAAACAAACAAAAGATCATAAAGCAACCCACAAAAAGCCATCGAACTCCGCAGACTCACAGTGGGTAAAGCATCCAAGAGGAACGTCAGATGATCCAACTGCTCAAGATTATTCCTTGAGAGCAACAACCCATAAAGAAACAGGGTAATGACAACCACACTCGTTCGTACTGTGCAGTAACTTAGGCAAGGGGCTTTTGTGAAGGGAAGGGAAGGGAAGGGAAGGGGCGTGTTTGTGGGCAAAGGAGGGGGAGGGGAGGGGAGGAGAGGGAGGGAAGGAGGGAAGGAGGGAGAGTTAGAGAGATAGATAGACAGATAGACAGAGAGAGAGAGAGAGAGAGAGAGAGAGAGAGAGAGAGAGAGAGAGAGAGAGAGAGAGAGAGAGAGAGAGAGAGAGAGAGAGAGAGAGAGGTGGGGGGAGGGGGTTAGAAGAGATGTGAAAGAGGGGAGAAAAGGAGAGGGGAATGTTAAAGAAAAGAGGAAAGGGGGAGGGGGGTGGACTGTTGAGGAGAGAGATAGAAAAAATAAAAGGAAGGACAAAAAGGGAAGGAGAAGACAGAAGAAGGGATAAGAAGAAGAAAAAGGAAGAGAGCAAGGGGAAAAGGGTAATGAAAGGGAAGTGAAGAAAAGAGAATAAAAAAGGGAACCTATACGGTATCGAATAAGAGGATATTGGAGAAAGGAGAGAATGAAGAAAGAGGGATAAAGAGGGGGAAAGAAATAAGAACACACATGAGAGTAAGAAGGAGAGGTTTCTCCTCGGGGGGGTGGGGGGGGGGGTAAGGGGGCGTGACTTTTTCATGATGAAGGTAAATTGGTACAAAGGAAATACCTTAGAAATGGAGACTCGGTTGTTTGTGTTTCTTCTTAAAACAAGCTAGTATTTTAGGGTCATTTTTCATGGACGTTTCTCGTATTTTCCTTGTCTTTTTCTCGTCTTCTTCTTTTTTTTCCTGGAATTTTGTTAATGGATATTGCACAGGTGGTGGTTAAAATGCTAATTATATTACGAGGTGTATGTTTTGTACTCATGTTAATATCTGGCATTGCTGGTTTTGTTTTTGTTTTTGTTGTTGTCATCATTAGGATCTTAATTTCCAACGTTAATATCGTCATCATCATCATTATAGTTAGCATTACTAATACTTCTATTGCTTTTACTCGCACTACTAATGTTGCAATCGTTGTTATCAACATTTTCATCATCTGTCTTTTACATCACATCATAAATACCGCCATTATCACCAAAACAATTAATTAGCAGAATCATTGTCATTCATGTTATGCATATCATTATTGATATTTTAGTCGGTAAACTCATTGTCATAATTACTGGCATTATAAACATATAGAGAATAATACTAGTAATATTGATGAGAAAGGAATATGTAAAATACATGATAATGACAACAACAGCAGAAACATCAACAGTATTAATGATAATGATGAGCATGACAGTAATAAAAGAGGATAATGGTAATAGTAATAAGATGAGCAATGATAATAATGATGATGATAGTAGTACTAGTACTAGTAGTATTACTGGTACTAGTATCGGTAATAATAATGATAAGGATCATAACAATAGTGATGTTGATGATAATTTTAACAATAATTATGATCAATGATATAGTCATAATAGTTATAATGATAATAACAACAGTA
>NW_028234424.1:17904929-17909929 GCF_977035675.1 Penaeus japonicus
AACCATAGCAGTCATACAAATAATAAAAGTGATAATGATAATGGCAATAAAGATAATTCCAGTAATGATAATAAAAATAATATAGATGGCACTACTAGTGATAACTACAATGATAATGAAAATAATAACAATACTCTGGTAATAATGATGATAATGATAATGATAACAATGATAACAACAATAATCACAATGTAGTAATGATGATGATAATGGAAAAGAGGATGAAACAATAACAATATGATAATGATTATAATGATCATAATGATAACAAGGACATAAATAGTAATGATGAGATATGTTCCCAATAATGAATATAACGAAACCAGCAATAATACTAGCTTTTATGATGCTAAGTACGACAAATTTAATAAAAAGGATAAGAACAGTAACAGCAATGACTATATAAAAAAAAAAAAAATATATGTATATATATATATGTATATATATATCCTAAGAATAATGACAATGATAATAATACCGATAATAATAAAATTTAGAATAACAACAATAACAAAAATTCACAGGAAGATGAGTAAAATAAAGGGTATAAAAATTGCATAAACATCCATAAATAACAGCAGTAATAATAGCATATGCATTCCAACACAGCCCAGCAACCTACTACTTATATTTCGTACCCATTATTATACTGACCTTACTGAATGGGGAGTTAGAGACAAGGGTGATGATTATAGATGAATAAGCACCAAAGTATTTTCTTTAGATAATGATAATGATAACAAAATAGACTACAATAAACATAATGTAAAAGATAGTTCTTTAGGGGAATTAGTTGTGACTGAACGTTTGAGTAATCTTGTGGAATACTTTTTTTTTTTTTTTTCTTGAAGGTTGTGTGGGCGTACAATGTTTGTGGTATATGGTCGGTTTATATTGCTATGTTGGGAGGTATTCTGCTTCATTTCTTCCTTCTATGTATCTCTTTCTTTTCTCTCTCTCTCTTTCTTTCTTCTATTGCTTCTTCTTCTACTGCCTCTTCTCTCCCCCTCTCACCTCCCTCAACCCCTTTTTCATTTCATTCCTTCTTCCCTCCGTCCCTCCCCTGCTCCCTCTCTCTTCCCTACCACACTCATTTTCTCCCATTTCTCCTTCCTCTCTTCCTTCAAGCTTGCACTCCCCCCCAATCTCTTCTTTCTTCCCCTCTCCCTCCCTCCCTTTCCCTCGTCCCTCTCCCCCGTCCCTCCCTTCTCTCCCCCCGTCCCCCCTTCCCTCCCTCCCTCTCCCCCGTCCCTCCCTCCTTTCCTCCACGTCCTTCCCTCCCCCCTGTCCCTCCCTCCTTTCCCCCGTTCCTCCTTTCCCACCCATCTACCATCTCTCCCTCACTATCCCAAGAACTGTGAGGTTTTTACGATATCACACACTCAATAAATTTGGGGCGCGGAAACACATCACATCGAGGAGAAGCCACTGGTAGGGGTTGGGATAGGTATGGGGTAAGGATAGGGGTAGGGTTGTAGGGAGTATATCTGAGATTGGGTGGGGTAGGGGTGGGGGTGGGTATGGGGCTGGGGCTAAGACGAGAAAAGGGTAGGGAGTATATCTGAGATGAGGTGAGGGAGTGGTGGGAGTAGGGAGAAGGGAGAAGAGTGGGGAGAGGGGGATATATCCATGATGGGGTGATGGGTGGGGAGTAGGGAGAAGAGAGGAAAGGGTAGGGGATATATCGGAGACTGTTTGGGGTAGGGAGAAGGTAGAAGAGTTGGGGGAGGGGGGGGGTATATCAATGATGGGGTGATAGTGATAAGGGACAAAGAGATATTGGCTGAAAAATAGAGAACGAAGGCAAAAGGTATATCTGAGACGGAAGTGAGAGAGTGTGAGGAAAAAAAATAATAAAGAAGAAGAATGATATGAGGGAAGAAAAGATAAAAAAATAAAGAGAGGAGGAAACAGAGAATAGCAAAATGAAAAAAAAAAATGGTAAGGCAAGACATTCAATTTCTGAATTCGTATTCTTTTGATATTCACTTATTGGTTTGAATAGAAGCAAATATCTTGACTAGTACTGATGGATGGCGCGCTGATATTATTACTACTAATTGCTAATTACAATGGTGATGATGACCATATAAGGAAGATATTGCTACTGCAAATAATAATGCTTTTGGCGATAGCACTGGTAGTTACAATCATGAAAATGAAAACAATGATTATAATGATATTAATATCTATAATGATAATGAATTAATAATGATAGTAATAGTAATGTAATAATAATATTAGTGGTAGTAGCAGCATAATAGTAGTAGTAGTAGCAGCAGTAGTATTGTTAATTAGAAAAAAAAATCATAATGACAGAACAACAATAACGTCAATCATCATCAACAATAATGACAACAAACAAACAAACAAAAACAGACACACTAACAAAGAAAAAATAGATAACAGAATCGCCAGAAATCTCCATAAAAATAACTATGAAAATAACAATAAAATGAATAAGAAATCATCATAAGAAATAGTAAAATATGACTCTCCCTCTCCCCCACCCCCACCCCCCTTCCCAGCCAAGATTGCAGTAAAAACGGCAAAGGAATAAAATAGCCTTTGGGCTAACCCTTTCACTCTCTCTTGATGTCATTTTGATTGTTGGTACTCGAAATTGCTTCTATAAAACGGGAATGGTTTTCGTTTTGTGAGTGTGTGATGTGTTTTGCGCGTTTTTGTGTTTCTTTGTTTATTTATTTTATTTTTTATTTTTCTATTTTTTATTTATATATTTTTTATTTTTTATTTTTTTATTTATATATTTTTTTATTTTTTATTTTTATTTTGTGTGTGTGTGGGTGTGCGTGCGTTTGTGTGTGTGTTGTATACGTCTGTGTATGTGTATCATGTGTCTGTATTGTGTGTTTGTTTTGTTCGTATACATGTGCGTGTGTGTGTGTGTGTGTTGTATTTATGGTGCATGTAGTGTATGGTTAAACTTTTATGTTATTTGATTGATAGAAATGTGAGGGGAAAGGAAAGGGAGGGAGGAAGAGAGGATGAGAGAAAAAATGAGGGAGTGAGAGAGAAAGATAGTTATATAGGTAAATGAATAGATAGGTAGACGAATACATAACTAAAGATAAATAACAAAGATAGATAGATATATAGATGGATGATATATAGAGATAGATAGAAGGATAGATAGATAGATAGATAGATAGATAGATAGATAGATAGATAGATAGAGAGAGAGAGAGAGAGAGAGAGAGAGAGAGAGAGAGAGAGAGATGAGGATATTGATAATAAAGAAAATAAGAACAACAAGACAAATGAGAATCAGAAAAATATCCATCGAAAATCCAGTTCATGCAAATGCCATAACATTCATGGTAGCAACATTGCCAAAGTCCACATGCAAAATAAAACTGGACATCAAAGTGCCTACCCTATGGTTACCTCCCCCCCCCCTACTCCTCCTCTACTTCCTCTATCCTCTTTTGCCCTTCCTCCTTCTTCCTCCTCCCCACCCTCTTCATCATCTCTCTCTTCCTCCTCTTATCTTGTTGTTATTCCTCCTCCAACTCCTTCTTCTTATGTTCCTCTCCTCCTCCTCTTCATCTACCCTTGTTCCTGTTCCTCCTCGTCCATCTACTTCACCGCTCTTTCTCCTCCTCTTCCTCCACCTCCTCCCTTCTCTGCTTCACCACCCTTCCACCTCCTCCTCCTCCTCCTCCTTTCTCCTCTTCTTTTTATTCCTCCTCCTCCTTCTCTCATCTGCTGCCCAACCCTTCCTTCTCCTTATCTTCCTCCATATTTTCCTACTTATTCTTTCTCTGCATTCCCTCCTCCTCCCTCCTATGCTGCATTACCTTTCCTCCTTCTTATCTTCTTCCCTTTCTCCACCATATATTCCGCTTCCTCCTCCATCTCCTCCTCCTCCGACTCTCCCCTCTGCTCCACCACCTTTCCGTCTCCTCCCCATCTCCTGCTCCTCCTTCTCCTCTCCCTCTCATCATCACCACCTCCCCTTCTCCACCACCTCTTCCTTCTCCTTCATCTCCTCCTCTTGCTACTCTCCCCTGTCTCCTTTCCTCCTCCTCCTCCCCCCTCCTCCTGCTCTTCCTTCTCCTCCCCACCACTACGTCCTCCTTCTCCCTCCTCCTTCTCCTCCATCTCCTCTTCCTCTTCCTCTCTCTCTTCCTCCCCCCTCCTCCTACTCTTCCTTCTCCTCCCCACCACTACGTCCTCCTTCTCCCTCCTCCTTCTCCTCCTTCTCCTCCCCATCACTACGTCCTCCTCCTCCCTCCTCCTTCTCCTCCATCTCCTCTTCCTCTTCCTCTCTCTCTTCCTTCCCCTCCTCTCTCTCCCTACGCCCTCAGAGACGTATCTATTTCCCAGTCGCGTCGTCTCGAAGCTCGACCTCCGAGGCAATTGCTTCTCCTTAACATCTAAGACGACCCTTACAATGGCTCTTAATATCGGTTCATTTGCATAATTGTCGAATTTGTAGCTTGTAATTATGATAGGGGGATTAAAGGTTGTGCCTTATCAGGATGCGATCGTCGGACGGGCAATTGGAACGGTTTTAAGGGAAGAATTATCTCTCTGTTTATTGTTGCTTGGCGTTTGTTATTTTTTTTTATGTCTGGAACGTTTAAGATTTGACATCTATTTATCAAGAACGTGCACATAACAGAATTAATAAAACACTGCCACAAATTGAAACGAAAAACTCGCGACGTTTCGACCTTTTTAAAGTTTTTAAGTTCCTCATCAGGCGAAAGCAAACCAAACCATTTTTTTCATTTTTGGATTGTTCGCCTGATGAGGATCTTTATTTAAAAAGATCGAAACGTCGCGAGTTTTTCCTTTCAATTTGTGGCAGTGTTTTGTTAATTCTGTTATGTGCACGTTACTGTGTTTGTGTTTTTGTGACATATATACATATATACATATATATATATATATATATATATATATATATATATATATATATATATATATATACATATATATATATATATATATATATATATATATATATATAT
>NW_028234424.1:17912429-17915304 GCF_977035675.1 Penaeus japonicus
ATAAGAAACATCAAAAAATAAAAAACGATATCAAATGAATATGACAACGGAATAAAAAAGAAGAAGAATACAACCGGAATAAAGACCATGAAACAAAGACAAAAAGGTTCCCAAAATCAGAAACAAAGAACATAGTCATTATATGCTAATGCCCTGGAATAAATCTCCTTCCAGCTTTGAAAATCACTAAGTGTCGAAAACGCGTGAGAATACATTAGACCAATCGACCTTGTGGCACAACAAAGAATTTCAAAGCATTAATGAAAAATTACGTAAACATGTTGATGAATAATATAACAGGACATACCACAGAGTCGTTCCTTACTGCGCCCATATTTGTTCATTATACTCGAATGAGGTCGACTGACTCATTCCCTTGACTCACTCACTCACTCACGTGTTTGTATATAAATGAGATGGATTGGTAACTACCGAGAAATATTAGGCATTGATAATCAAGGAGTCCATTATAAATCTAAGGAGTCGCTCCGCCATACTTCACTACCAGCTGGCACATTCTTATAGATCTACAATTTTTCTTTCCTTCTGAGAGGGACCTACATTGTCACGTTGGAGTACAAAGGGTACGTTGTGTGTGGATAAAGATACGTACATACGCATTTGGATACGTACATGAATACCTATATGTATATAGACAAGTTCAATATATATATATTCACAGGAGCATAAATGTACATATATTAACTTAGATATATGGATGAACGCTTATAATCTTCTCTAAATATGTTCATGAACATAAACGTACATGGACAAATAATTACCACAAGGTTCACACCTATAAATTATTACACAAGTACACAAGCGAGCACAACCTTTAAACGCACACACACACACATTTACAGTCAAGGATGATCACATATATTTTTTTTTCTTTTAGTCACACACACACACACATAAAGACACACTTAAAAAAAAAAAAAAAAAAAAAAAAAAACACGTATTCCTAGGCCTCCCACGTCACGTCACCGATAGCCATCATGAATCGTATAGGCCTACACAGACAACATTCACCGCACGCAACTGTTTTTTACGGCGTTTTATGGGAGCTAAATTTGTTTTTAGTATCAGTAGGCCTAAGCTCACCTCCGGGAATGAGGGTTTTTTCCTTGAGCCGACCGGAATGGAGTATGGTCTTGAAGGGGAATGGATGGGGAGAGAAGGAAGAAATGAGGGAGATATGTTGACAGTGATGACCAAATTTTGTATGAGTAAGAACATATGGAGGAATGCATAAATGGGTATTGCTTGTACGAGCACACACATATATACAAACAAACGAGCAGATGAACAAAGAAACATAGGAATACATACATACATTCAAACAAGCAAAGAAAGAAATAAAGAAACAAACAAACACAGATACAGAAACACACACACGCACACATACACACGCACACACACACACACACACACACACACAAACACATAAACACACCACACACACACACACACACACATTATTATAGATAAAATATATATATATATATAATGTCATAATAAATATATATATAGATATTGTGTGTTGTGGTTTGTGTGTGTGGGTGTGTGTGTGTGTGTGTGTGTGTGTGTGTATGTGTGTGTGTGTGGTTGTGTACATAATATAATATATATATATATATATATATATATGTATTATATAATTATTTATATGGGTATATATATATATATGTATATATATATTATAAATATATAAAATAATATATATATATATATATATTATATATATGTATGTATGTATATTTATACATATAATTATAAAATAAATATCATATCTATTATATTATATCCATATATATATTAATAACTATATACATACATACATACAACATACATATATATATATATAATATATATTAATATAAATATATTATAAATATATATATATATAATAAAATACATATACACACACACACACAAACACATAAACACACCACATAGAGATCCATATACTTTAGCGTTCACCAACTGACACTGAATATATGATCCACCCAAATTGGCCTTTGAAGTAGCTCATGACATCAATATAGTGAACGAATTGCTCATAAAATGGGATTTGTTGTATGTCTCATTTCTTCGAGGAATACATTTGTAAACGTTGGCATAAAATGGATGTTCATTTTTTAATAAAATATATACACACAAACATGTACAATAACACACAAGCACATGCACACACACACACACACACACACACACACACACACACATATATATATCTTTACTACACGAAAAATAGTATATATATATATATATATATATATATATATATATATATATATATATATATATCTGTATATGTATATTTATATTTTCTTTCTTTCTTTCTTTCTTTCTTTTTCTTTTCTTTTTTTCTGTTTTTCTTTTTTCTTCCTTTTTTTTCTTTTTTTGGATTTTATTCACCTCCTCCTTTGAACATTCCAGAACCTTTTAATTAGGTTTATAGCTTATAATTACCGGATCAATCAAGCATCTTAATGTTAAGTCTTAGAGGTGACTGGAAACTCTCTTGGTTGTGTGCTGCAGAACCCCATCATGCATTAATGCGCTGTTAATTAGGAAACCAATCGTAGGTCAGGGTACCAGGTATTCATCTATAACCTTTAGACATTCCTCTTGGTTCAGAGTACCATCCATATGTGATAGAGCAGACCATTACTTTTGATGGGAGCTTTACTTTAGCCTCGAGGCAGTCAAGGTGGCTCTTCTCCTGCGATATTCTTCTCATGAAATATCGTCTGGAACTCAATATTTCCAACAAGGACTCATCGGAAAAGCATTTCTACAATCATATATGGAAAATAATATCAGAATATCATCACTTATGTTTCAGTCACTGGTATATTGATTAAGATTT
>NW_028234424.1:17920404-17932904 GCF_977035675.1 Penaeus japonicus
TACTATGACGAAATCCTTACTAGCTTGGTACTTTTAGCCACAAGTGTTGGTAATATTTGCATTTTCAACCTTTCAACATTTTGGTAATTATCATAATCATATTAACTATTAATATTAATGATCATAATTATGATACTTATAAAATAGTGATGGTAATAATTATCATAGTAATAATGATAATGATGATAGTGATAATATCAACCCTTTTTATCTTCATCATAATTACCATCACTATATTCATAATGATAGTGTTGTTATAATGCTAATGCTAATGCTAACAACACACAAAACACCATCAACCAGCAACCAGCAAAAAAAAAAAAAAAAAAAAAAAAAAAAAAAAAAAAAAAAAAAAAAAAAAAAAAAAATATATATATATATATATATATATATATATATATATATATATATATATATATATATATATATACATATCACCATGAGATAACAACAACCAGTAAGTGTATGTATCCCAGAGCACCACAATTCCGACCCAATACACCAGGAAATAACAAACCCTGCAGAGGGTCTCATGGGACATCTTCACCACATGGGTCCCAAAGGCGGTTCCTTTAGAGATCTATGTCGTCTGCAACGTTGCATTAGCATAAGTAAAAAGAGGGTCGGGGGATTGTTTGGAAATGTGGGAGAGGGAAAAAGGGGAGGGGAAAAAAGGGAGGGGCGGGGGAGTGAAGAAGGGGATATGGGAGCTGAAGGAAGGAAGGGGGGGGGGGTAGGAAAAGGGGGAGGGGATAGGGATGGGGTGGAGGAGAGGGATAGAAGAAAGGAAGGGGGAGTAAAAAAAAATAATAAATCAATAAATAAATAAAAAGGAGTGAGGGAACTTTACGGTCCCTTAATCCCACACTGAATCCTTAACCTCCGTTCCCTTTCCTTCCCCTTGCAGGTAAACATTTGCAATTGCCAAGAAACAACCAAACACCAAAAAAAATAAATAAATAATAATAATAAATAATAATAACAATAATAATAATAAATAAATAAATAAATAAATAAACAAATAAATAAATAAATAAATAGATAAAAATAAATGATAATAACAAATAAAAAGGAATAAAGAGTTCGTTTTTCAAATGTTGTTTTCACTGGTGGGGTGGTTGGCGTGACGTATTTTTCTTCCTTTTCTTAATTGCGTAAATGACACGTCATTTGCGTTTATGTTCCCGCGGTTTTTAGGCAAATGACATGATTATGCTGAAACTACTGAGTTATACATCAGCTTAAGAAGTAGAGGAAGAAAATGAACGTCTACGCCCACGCCCCCACACACACACACGCACACACACACACTCACACAAACGCACACACACACACATACACACGCACATACACACACACGCACCACTAATATATCTACAGAGCATCTAATATTCGTGGGATTATTATAATGATCGTAAATTATGAACATACTTAAGATCATCAACAAAAATGTAACACCAGTAGATGCAAAAGTTATATCAATTAACTTAAATCAACCTAGATTATGATGATGATGATGAGGATGACAATGATGATGATGATGATAATGATAATGGTGATAATGATAATGATGTTTATAATGATGATGATGATGATGATAACGATGATGATGATGGCTATGATAATGATGATGATGATGACGATGATGATAACGATGATGATGATGGCTATGATAATGATGATGATGATGACTATGATGATAACGATGATGATGATGGCTATGATAATGATGACGATAATAAAACTTCTAAGACCTCAAAGTGTAATCACAATAGGTCATGTCACAGCACCAGAACTCTAGTAAGTAACGAGCGAAGTATTTGACCAGGACAGGAAATTGCTAATTGAGACAAGTCAGCATACAAAGCAAGCAAGAGTGGATGAGAGGTGGATGAAAGTTGTGAACTGAGTTGAAAGGTGGTAGAAACTGGACTCTTAATGGTGGAGGAACTGATTTTGAAAGTGGAAGAGTGGAAGCGAGGGCTCTTAATGGTGGAGGAACTGATTTTGAAAGTGGAAGAGTGGAAGTGAGGGCTCTTAATGGTGGAGGAACTGATTTTGAAAGTGGAAGAGTGGAAGCGAGGGTTGTGACCGGAGTTGTGAAAGAAAAGAAGCTGGAAAAAGAAAAAAATAGATGGAAGAAAGACTGCCAATTATGATTAGATCAAGAAAAAAAAGGAAAAAAAAAGTAGAAAAAAAAAGATGTAAAAATCGTGTTTAAATGACTAAAATAAAGGGAGGTTAAGCGATAGCAGAATGATACCAAACATCAGCTAGATGAAGACCAAACGAAGAAGAAGAAGAAGAAATGCCTTGGAACATAACATACCAGAAATGAACAAAAGAAGCGAAAACGGACTGAAATATTGTACCCTGAAAGAGGATGACCAAAATGATAACGGACAGTTGTACCAGATCCAGGCATTATACAATTAAGAACGCGATAAATGACTAAGATGCATCGCTAGTGTTCCCTTCTGGAGAGATAGAGTAAGATAAAGTGAGGGAGAGAAAGAGAGAGAGAGAAAGAGAGAGAGAGAGAGAGAAGGAGGGGGGGTGAGAGAGAGAGAGAGAGAGAGAGAGAGAGAGAGAGAGAGAGAAAGAGAGAGAGAGAGAGAGAGCGAGAGAAAGAGAGAATCATTATCATTATCTTTTTATCATCCTCATGATATGAATACAAAAACAATGGTGATAATTATAGTAAAAAGGATAATGATGATTATAAAAGTGATGATGATCATGATGGTAATGATCATTATCATCATTATCATAAAAAAATAATCAGTAAAAACTTTTAAAATCAAACTTTGGACAAGAATAATTGTGATGATAATAATGATAATGATAATTATAGGGATAATGAGAATAATAATGATGCTGATAACAATAACGATAATAATAATGATGATAATAGTAATAACCAATAATGATGTAAGAAATATAACAATAATAATGAAAATAATAATAATGGTCACAATAACCATACTTAAGATTATAATAACAACAACAATAATGCAAGGAAAAAAAAGTCAACAGCAAGACCGGAAAACAAACAGAAAACATATAACCTCACCATCAAGATTAAATAATAAAAAAACACAACAGAACAAAAACAAAACACATGAAAACAAAGAGAGAAATAAGAGAAGATTAAGCACTTTCGTTGATCTCTCACGCAATAGGACTATAAGAGTCCTTCGAGCTTATATGGAAATAAAAGAAAGAAAGAAAGGACATAGAGGATACGGCAGTTGCAAAAAAGAAAGAAAAAAAAAGAAAAAAAAATATATATATACATATATATACATACATGTATATATATAAATATATATATATATGTATATATATATATGTGTAGATAAAAATACATATATATATATATATATAATATTATATATATATATGATGAAAACAAAAATAAATGATAAAAAATAGTATACTAAAAAAAGGAAAAAAGGAAAAAAAGGGAAAATAAATCCCTGAATGCTAAACGGGTATTTCAGATCCTTTGACTTACAACTTTTGTAAGTAAAGTGCTTTGAGTCTAAGAAATGTGAATATTTATATGTGTTTATTGGAGATCCCATGATACCTTGAAAGGCAACGAAAATTATGAAGTTTAAAAAAATGCGAAATCCTATAAATGGGAGTAGTGATAGGAGATGTTGCAGTAGTGTTGATGAAAGTGACCATGGAATAGATAAAGAAAATAAAGATATTGAAATAACATGATAATGTTTACAAAGAGGCATTATTAATAATACCGATCATATCAATTTGATATTGTTGTATTTATCATCACCTAATTAATAATAGTCAACAAGTAACGGAAATAATCTTCACCACCAAATAATACCATCATCACCTTTGTTTTTATTTAATTTTCGATCCCAAATTATATCAATGGATAAAAGAATAAAATCAACCTTATGATGATAATTATCATCACCTTTTCAACCCCTATCGAAATGTGTGTATATATACTGTATACACACACACACACACACACACACACACACACACACACACACACACACACACACACACACACACACACACACACACACACACACACACACACACACATACACACACACACACATATATATATATATATATATATATATATATATATATATATATATATATATATATATATATATATATATATGTATATATCAGATAATTATACTTCTCATTTCGAAATTTTATGGTATGATTTTCGTAATGAATTATAGATATTTGAAGGTAGGAGGATGTGAGCAGTATTTAATGTAATGTTGAATGCAATGCTGTATCAATACATAAATACTATTTATGAAAGAAACGTTTAATTGATTGGACAACAGAATGAAAATATGGAAAAAAAATAAATCTATGATTTATAAGAATTCTATTTACAAATGAATTTACATATAACCTGTCTGATAACTTTGCAAGAAAAAAAAAGACAAAAAAACATTTAAACAGGAAAGAATGACATTAATGAAAATATTGCAATACTTAACCTTTATACCTTCTAAATTGAATATTGTCCCCTTGTGATTTTGTAATTGTTTTTTTTCTTATACTGCAAATCACTATAAAATATAAAAAAAAATAAAAAAAAATTACTTATAATTCTTGAAATCATAATGATAATTAGATAGGATTTATAACAATAAACAGGAGAGATGCGACTTAATAAACTGTAGTAAATATTATTAATTCGATAATTGGGTGATGTATTAAAAGATAATTGATATTGAATTTAGCGAAGGTTTTTGTATTATTTTAATCTATTTGAAATAATTTCAAGGTAAAAATAAAAATGGTTGAATATTTTAACATTTACTAAAAGTATGATATATCATATTTTAACCCATAGTTTATTCTTATGTTAAATGATTTAATGATAATAATGGTAATAACAGCAACAATAATAATGGTGATTGATATTATAATGATAATAGCAAAAGTAATACCAGCAAAAGTGATAATAATGATAGTAATGGTAATAAAGATAATGATTATACTACTAATAGTGTTTTTTATCAATAATGATGATGATATAAATAATAATGTTTATAATGATGATAGTAATGATGCTAATGATAATGTTAAAAATGAAAACAATAACAATATCATTAACAACAATCATGAGTAGGAACAATAATTATAATAATAAGAAAGAGGATAATAATGATCAGATAATAAAAGTAATAACGATAATAAAAGTAATGATAATGAGTAGATAATTCACATCAATGATAAGAATGAATAAAAAAAAACATTAATATCAATAAACATCAAGTTGAAAACAAGAAATTTTCAAAGTAATAGCACGCTTGCTAACTGATCGATCCTCACCATACTTATTTCGTGTCCGATTTTTTTTTTATAACTGATGTTACAAAATTGGTGCTGCAATTACCGAAGATCACCGATTATGTACATGATCAACCTTCTCAAAATGTATGGTTATTTTGTTATCGATTTTATATACTTCATCACTGGATAAAAACCTACCTATAGATTCCCATGTGAAATCGTTTTCGTTTATACTTATAATTTTCTTTATAATGGAATGTCTGTAAGAGCGTGTGATTCCCCAGCAGATGTTCCGCAAAGTATCATAAAAAAGATATATATAGTAAAAAAAATAATAAATAAATAAAAAAATAAAAACATAAAAAAGACGAAACAAATAGACAGATATAGCATTAAATCATAGTATCACATTCAAAGATTATTTTAAAATATTAATAAATGTTTAAAGAACCTTTGTAAATACCATAATAATCTAAATAATAATTTAACTTAGTTTGCACTAATTTTGAAACAACTGCGAAAGAATGGATAGATAGATAGATAGATAAGATATGTGAGTAGACAGAGGGATAGATATATTTAGAATGATATTGATAATAGTAATAAAGATAATGATATTCATATTACAAATAGTAGGATTATGATAGTACGAAAAAAGATAATGAAGATGATAAGAAAATTATAATAATGATGATAAGAAAAT
This sequence comes from Penaeus japonicus, assembly GCF_977035675.1. Lineage (NCBI taxonomy): Eukaryota > Metazoa > Arthropoda > Malacostraca > Decapoda > Penaeidae > Penaeus > Penaeus japonicus. Next base: position 17,926,418 of record NW_028234424.1, read on the forward strand.
TATGATGATGATAATAAGAAAATTATGATGATAAGAAAACTATGAGGATGATAATAAGAAAATGATGATGATAATAAGAAAATTATGATGATGATAATAAGAAAATTATGATGATGACCATGATAGAAAATTAAAGATAACATGAACATAGTTGTAATAGTATTGATAGTTATGAATAGTAATTGTGAGAAAAATAATTTTATTGGAGAAAATTCTAATCATCACTTGCAAGTTAATAGAAAATAATCTTCATAACTATTATCATTATTGTTATGATAATGATGATAATGATAATGATAACTGTAATCATTATGATAATTGTAAAAGTAACATTAATGAAAATATTAGTAATAACGATATAAATGATAATAATGAAAATTATGATAATAATAATAATGATAAAAAACTATAGTAATAATCATAAAAAAAGGATGATACTAGCAATAATGATGAAAATAACATTTATAGAAACAAATTATGATGAAGATAACGAAAATAATAATAATAATAATAATATATACTACTGTTGTCATATGCAATAGTAATAGCTTACAAATATTAAGAACGCAAACTAAGAAAACAAAAATCACGCCCAAAGGAAAACAAATAATGTAAACAGATCACAAAAATATAATGGAAAATAAACCTTATGATGTCTTATAATAAGAAACTGATTCCAGAAGACCGTTACTTAAAATATGCGTAGATTTGTTTTATCGTAGATATTTATAGGAAATGCTGCTCGGAAAGGGTGAATGATTACTTTTTCTGAGACCTATCATTAAAATGTCTAATCCAGATTATATATATATATATGTATATATATATATATATATATATATATATATATATATATATATATATATATATATATATATACATATATATACATATATAATGTTTTGTACTTACATATGTATATATATATATATATATATATATATATATATATATATATATATATATATATATATATATATATATATATGTTTGTTATATATATAGATTAATATTATGAATCTTATTAGAATTACGTCATATCAATATTGATATCATCATCATTGTTATTACCATCATCATTATCATTACTATTTCTGTTGTTAGCAATTACTATTATAACTGCTGCTTGTATTACCGTTTTCAATATCATTATCATCATCACGGTCAATGCAATTCAGTAAGGAGTCTGACCTATAACGATCCATTAAAATGTTTTTTTATTTTTTTATGACTAATAAAATAACTTTACTATTACTCAGTAAATATACACAACTGAATTTCTCTCTCTCTCTCACACACACACACACATGGAAAGGCATTATATTATATTTGTTGTTAAATACGATATGATGAAAAGATATAATTAGAACAAAAGCCATATTAACTGAGGGAAGACTTTTCTCGTTTTGCTTTCACTGATTCCGAAAATTCTTTGGTTTAGACCTTCAATGTGAGAAAAATAATGAACAAGGAAATAAGCGTCTTATATCATCAATAAATTCATATTAAGATAATCGTAATCGAATAGGTTTAATAAAAGCCATCTGTTCTTGTTAGAGTTTGAAAAATGGTTAGTTTAGATATCTTCTGCATCCCTGTCATTGACTAGGACCATTACATCTCGTAATATTTCCAACTCTCCAATATAGAATAGATTCATTTCCGCCACTGATATATATATATATATATATATATATATATATATATATATATATATATATATATATATATATATATATATATAATGTATGTGTGTGTGTGTGTGTATTTATGTATATGTGTGTGTTTGTATGTATGTATATATAAATATATATATATATATATATATATATATATATATATATATATATAGATAGATAGATAGATAGATAGATAGATAGATAGATAGATAGATATAGATATGTGTATTCACACACGCATACACACACGTTCCAGAGCTGTACCAAGAAACGCCTCCCTATGCCAAACGTTTTCGCAACCTAAACGTTGTTAGAGTTATCATTGTAATTCCAGACGGAGACCCAACTACGCTGACGATGCTACCTGTGTTGAGGAAAAGCAGATGAACGTCGGAATTTTTTTTTTTTTTTTTCTAGAGTTAAAGGTTTTCCTTTTCCTACTTCTCTCTTTTCGGTGAATATTTATTGACTTGTTTTTTTTAAGGATGTTTTGATAGTGTGTCTATGGGGTGTTTATTTGTTTTAAAATATTTGTTTTTGTTTAACTGGGTTGGTGAGCTGGATGGATATTTTAGAACTGTCACTGTATTTTATGTTTTTCATTACTTTTACTTATAGTACTATCGATACTACAACAACTACTACTAACAATAAAAGAGAAAATAACTATGATGATTACCATAACTATGATCATTATTATCATCATTATATATTCATAATCCCCCTTTCACTGTGCCATTTTGCGATGATTTAATATTTTTATTGAAAAAAAGAAATCTATAAGTGAATGAATAAGTTTTCATTTATGTTCATGTTTTTCATAACCCACAGGGCGATGTGTTCTCGGGCGTCACAAGAATAGATTCAGAGTAGGGGAAGCAATTCAGAATACATGGGGGCAATAGTGAATCGCGATTTTTTTTTTTTTTTTAAGTGATAGTTGGTCAAAATAAGGGCGGGGGCGGTCCTCTTGTTTCCCACGTTGTAGGAAATATAGGTATACATATACATATATGTTTATGTATAAATATATATACATATATATATATATATATATATATATATATATATATATATATATATATATATACACAGATATATGTATGTATATATACATACTACATACATACATACATACATACATACATACATATATATATATATATATATATATATATATATATATATATATATATATACATATATATATATATAATATATATATATATATATATATATATATATATGTATATAAGTATATATATATATATATACATATACTGTATATACTTATATATGTATGTGTATGTATATATGCATATATATATATATATATATACATATATATATAGAAACATATATATATATATATAAACATATATATATATACATACATATATATACATATTTATATATATATATATTATATATATATATACACATACATACATACATACATACATACATACACACACACATTATATATATATATATATATATATATATATATATATATATATATATATATATATATATATATACATATACATATATATACTTATATATGTGTATATACATATATAGACATAGATATTTTTAAATATGTATATATGTATGTATGTATGTATGTGTGCATGCATGCACACATACATACGTGCATATATATATATATATATGCACGTATATACATGTGTTTGTCGCATGTCTTTTATTTTACTCTCTATGCATTTAATATTTCATCATGTTCCCGACTGAAAACATAGATCTAAATAAGGTAAATAAGCCAAAGGACTTGTGTCACTCTTAGAAATGAAACACGGTAATTGATATGCAGCAATTGCAAGGTGGATTGGGCCCAAAGCCATCTTTTGAAGGGTAAAACTTTAATCATCTTTTTTTTTTTTTTTTAATCTAATTTTCTTTTCATTTTGGCGAGGGTGGAATGTCTCTACCTGTCAGAGTCTTAAGCTGAATCTTCGTCGATGTAAATCCGAAGGGAAACACTGATCTGCACCCGTGAGATTATCACATTTTCCTCTCTGGTAAAGCATTTTCTTTTGCAAAAGCAATTATCACTGTATATACATTTTTATATATATTTTTTTTTTATATATTATACTTATTGACTTGGATTTCACTCTTTAATTTTTGTTGCAGATTCTTTTTCTTCATTTTTATTCTCTCTTTTTTTCATGAATCACTTTATTCCGTTGTTCTTAGTTTCAAATTTTAAATGCACATTCTCACAAAACTAGCTTAATTTTTTTTTTCTGACACTAAACACATTTTTTTTTTTTTCCAAAACTTTTGAGATTTTTTTTCTTCTTCTCCAGATGCACTTGCATCAAAACAACATTTTTTTTTTTTTCAAAAATATTTCACTACACTGTATCAGAAATATAGAACATCATTAATATTTTCTTCTACACTGAATATGACACCATCTATTAAAGGACATTCACTCGCACCACAAAACACTGTACACCATTTTCTCTTTGATAATAAGACCAACTAGCGCATGGCATAATTTCTATGGATGTATCACGCAGTTTTATCTTTTAAAAATCGCTGACCAAGAATCAAACTTTTCTGATTCTTTCCCGAATGTAATTTTCATCAAAAAAATATATTTGGTTTATATCGTTATCACAATTTTACTTTGTCATAGGTTGATCACTAAACACCATTCATGATAAAGATGACTTGAAAAATCATTTCATTCTTTGTTTTCGCAAGCATCATGCCTTGTCATTAGTACTAATATTATCATTGTAGTATCACATTATATTTTCTTTAGCTACGTAATGATGAGATAAAGGATGCTTTTTCATATATTTTTTTCTGGCAATTTTTATTTGGATATGAGCTTTGAAATCGGTATCAAACAAGGCTGCACTTTGCCATTAAGTAATGTCACACACACACACACACACACACACATATATATATATATATATATATATATATATATATATATATATATATAGATAGATAGATAGATAGATAGATAGATAGATAGATAGATAGATAGATATAGATATATAAATATAGATATAGATATATGTGTATATATACACATTTATAAGCATATATATATATATATATATATATATATATATGCATATATCTATATCTATATCTATCTATATCTATCTATCTATCTATCTATCTATCTATCTATCTATCTATCTATCTATCTATCTATCTATCTATATATATATATATATATATATATTTTCTTTTATGTATATATACACACTTATAAGTATGTATATATATATATATATATATATATATATATATATATATATAATCATATATCTATATTTATATATATATATATATATATGTATATGTATATATATATATATATATATATATATATATATGTATATATATATACACACACACACACACACACACACACACACACACACACACACACACACACACACACACATATATATATGTATACATACATATATGTATGTAGGCATTTTTCTGTCGCTACTTTCTTCACAACAATTTAAACATTCTGGAGAATATTTCTATCTTAAAATTCACTTGCGTGGTTAAACCCTTTTTTCTTCATTTATAAATACATTTTTCGTTGTGCACTGGAATCACACTGTCGTTTATCCATCCACATTTTCATCCATATCTTAATCAAATAATTATAAAGCAACATTAGCATTCGCATCGCCGACAATTTCAACAATTTCAATTCTATTAAAATCTCACCGTTTTATCGACACCGAAATGATACATGTATTTTTTTTTTTCTCTCTCTCTCAATTTTAGCATATTATTTTTCTATAGTTCATCACAAATTTCCTACATTTATGATAGATAAACAGAATACATATCCAACCGTCCAATGAAACGAAAATAAGTCACAGCACAAAGTATATCAATATATATATATATTTTTTTTTCCTATATATATAGAGCATATTCCCGCCATCGTCAAAAATCCATCACACGCGGTAAATAGACAATTAATAATTACCCACATCATAGTTCATAGAAAAACTTAGTCACCATAACCAAAAAAAATCCTATTTTCTCCATATCTTTTTTTTCCGATTAAGAAAACAAACGTGTGATACGTAAAGATAGTTACTTTGGAAACAGGCGCTGTGCGCTTTTTCGGTACGTGCCTCTCGCCCTCTCTCTCTCTCTCCCGCTCTCCGCTAGGACAAAATGGCGCTCGCTTTACCCCGAAGAAAGATTGAAATTCCATTTGAAATCGCTTTTGATCTCGTGAAGTGGCATTATTATTTCCCCATACATTATTGATTAGGGATTCGCCAATCTTAATTTTCCGTACTGACCAATCCTCCGCGCCGTTTTGATCCGTTGATGCTTGTTAATTTCGCAACGTCGCTATTCTCTGGGACAAAAGCTAATCGCAAAATTCATGCAAGTACATCATTTGATAACGATACACCATATCATCAAGAAAAAAAAAGTTATTTTATTCACCTCCAATCACCAATGGAATTATAAATAAATGACTGGTTATTCAAATTACCACCTGCGACACCTACGGAATATATATCTCCGTTAACAGACACGCGCGCACTGTCTATGGGTCCCTGCGTTTTCTCTATCTTTCTCTCTCACATATCATAATTTCTTCACCTGCCCAGATACTTATACATGTTTCTTTTTTCGTAATCATTATTATCACTGTCATATCTAATAATTCTTCACTGGTCATTTCCACCGTGCCTTTTCACAACGGTAAAGTGGTCGAGAAAAGGGTTAACGATCACATTTTATTTCCCGATGATAATGCACTGTTC
>NW_028234424.1:17937904-17942554 GCF_977035675.1 Penaeus japonicus
GGGAGAGAAGTAAAAAAAGAAAAGAATTGCAAAGTTCGATCGCTGCGAACCTGACCCCCTCCCCCCCACCCCGCTACATCTCCCCCCTCCTCCCTCTCTCTCTCTCTCGACAGTCCTCTTCTCCCCACTCCCTGTACCCTCCTCCCCACTCCCTGTACCCTCCTCCTCCTCCTCCTCCTCCTCCTCTTCTCTCTCCTCCTCCTCTTTCTTTTCTTCCTCTCGTCCTCCCCTCCTCGTCATACTCCTCTTCATCTTCCTCCTCAACTTCTTCTTCTTCTTCTTCTTCTTCTTCCTTTTCTTCCTCCTCCTCCTTCTTCTTTTTCTCCTCAGCCTCTTCTTCTTTCTCTCCCTTCCCCTCCCATTCCTCCCCGCTCCTCCTCCTCTCCTTCTTTCTCTCCCTCCCCTTCCCATTCCTCCCCGCTCCTCATCCTCTTCTTCTTCTTCTTCCTCTTTTTCTTCCTTACCCACCCTCTCCCACCCTCCCCATCCTCTTCCTCCTCCCATCCTCCCACTCCTCTTCCTCCTCCTCCCTCCTCTTCCACCCTCCCCCTCCTCTTCCTCCTCCCCCATCCTCCTCTTCCTCTCCTCCTCCCCCTCCTCTTCCTCTTTCCCCCTCCTCCTCCTCCTCCTCCTCCTCCTCCTCCTCCTCCTCCTCCTCCTCCTCCTCCTCCTCCTCCTCCTCCTCCTCCTCCTCCTCTTCCTCCTCCCCTATCCTCTCATTCTCCTCCTCCTCTTCCTCCCTTCCTCCTCTTCCTCTCCCATCCTCTCCTCCTCCTCTTCCTCCTCCTCCTCTTCCTCTCCCATCCTCTCCTCCTCCTCCTCCTCCTCCTCCTCCTCTCCCATCCTCTCCTCCTCCTCCTCCTCCCCCATCCTCCTCTTCCTCCCCTCCTCCTCCCCCATCCTCCTCTTCCTCCCTTCCTCCTCTTCCTCTCCTCCTCCTCCTCTTCCTCCCTTCCTCCATCCTCGCTCTTCCCTTCTCCCATCCTCTCCTCCTCTCCTCCTTCCCCATCCTCCCTCCTCCTCCCCCCTCCTCCTCCTCCTCCTCCTCCTCTTCCCCCTCTCCCCCTCCTCCCTTCCTCCTCTTCCCCCTCTCCCCCTCCTCCCTTCCTCCTCCTCCTCCTCTTCCCCCTCTCCCCCTCCTCCCTTCCTCCTCTTCCCCCTCCATCCTCCATCCTCTCCTCCTCTCCCATCCTCTTCCTCCCTCTCCCTCTCTCTTCCTCTCCCATCCACTTCCTCCTCTTCCCTCCTCCTCCTCCTCCTCGTTCCTCCTCCACCGCGTTCATCTCCCTCAGTCCCTTCAGTCACCGCCCGCGTTCGGACTCTGGCGTACTCAGGTCTGGTTCGCGCGCGCGCCAGCACCTCCTGACCTACATTTGGAATGCAGGTTCGTCTGGCTGCTGTTGCAGGTCTGTGGTTTTGCAATTGCATGGTTTCGGAGATTTACGATGGCGTATGTTTGTGTGGATTTGTTTGTGTGTGGGTTTGTGTGTGTGTGTGTGGGGGGGGGGGGGTTGTTTGTGTGTGTGTGTGTGGGGGGGGTGTTTGTGTGTGTGTGTGGGGGGGGGGGTTGTTTGTGTGTGTGTGCTTGTGTGCGTGTGAGTGTATACGGAAGTGATACAATGTTAATATCCTAAACGTATACTTTTGTGTGCATTGAGCGTATCCTTATATATGTTACGTGGATATGTATGCGAAAGGTTGTAAGTGCAGTGTTTGCACTAGTGTGTGTGTGTGTGTGTGTGTGTGTGTGTGTGTGTGTGTGTGTGTGTGTGTGTGTGTGTGTGTGTGTGTGTGTGTGTGTGTGTGTGTGTGCGCTATCCGATGTAGTGTGTGTCTGTGTTTACGAAAGGGTACGGGTGTGTGAAGTATGCGTACTCTTAATTATGTTTGCGTGCGTGTGTACGTGTGTTAGAGGGTAGAATCAAGTGCGCAGTTGTTTCGTGATAAGACTATGCAACTGATCTGAAAATCCTCTCTCTGAGTAAGTTGAATTAGGAATAGAGAAGGGGATGGGCGTGGGTGTGTGGGGGGGTGTGTGGGAGGGTGGACGTGGGTGTGTGTGGAGATGAAGGGAATATTGTTATTTGTCAATATTATTATTGTTATTTGTTATCATTATTGTTAACATCATTGTTATCATTATTGTTAACATCATTGTTATCATTATTATGAAAATTATGATTGTCATCATTACTATCATTTCATTATCATTATTACTTTCATCATCATTATCATCATAATCATCCTATTTGTTAGTATGATTATCGTTATCGTTATTATCATTTTAATTTCTATTATTACTATTATCAACATTATTATCATTATCATCATCATTGTAATGGTGGTAGTAGTAGTAGATGGAGTGGTATAATGATAATGATAACAATAATGATAATGATGATAATGATAATTGCCAATAATCCACAATGATAACACCAATAACAGTAATTAGAAAAAGATGAATTTCATTATCATAATGATGACAAAATTATATTTAAAAATGATAATGATGAAATTAATGATAATGATGCAAATGAGAACAATAATGATTATGATGATATCATGATAAAGATAATAATGATAAAGATAATGATAATGATAATAATGACAGTAATAAGAAAATGACAACGATGAAAATTATAACAATAATGATGACGATAATTGCATTGATCGTAAAAATAATGATTATCATCATTACAATGATACCAACAACAATGGTAACAGCAACAACAACAACAACAATATCAATAAAAGCAACATTAAGGATCATTATCATGATCATGATCATACTGATGATGATGATGATGATGGCAAGAATAAATATGATTATGAAGATATGATAATGAGAGTAACAAAAATTATAATCGTAACAACAAGAAAAATGATAATGATGATAATGAAGATGATGATAATGATGACAATGATGATGATGATAATGATGACAGTGATAATGATAACATTTCAATTACTATTACTATTAATGATAATGAGGATGATAATGATAGTAAGGATGATGATGCTGCTGATAATCATAATGATAAAATAATAATAGTGATAAGGATGATAATAGTAATAAAGATAATAGTTATAATAATAATGATGATAATGATAATGACCATGATAATGATGATGAGGATAATAGTAATGAGGATGTTTGATAATAGTGATAATAATGCTGATAATAATGATAATAATAATAAAAAAATCATAATAATGATAATGATAGTAACAATGACAATGATGGGATAAGGGTAATGATAATAGCTATGATATTATTGATAATGATGGTTAACATGAGAATGGGGATGATGCCAATAGTGATTATACAAATAATGATAATGGTAAAGATATTGATAATAATAATTATTATCATGATAATAGTAATGATACTGAAAATGATCATAAAGTCATAACGATGATGATGATAAAAAATATAAAATGACAAAAATAACAATCATGATAATTATGAGGATAACAAAGACAATAATGATAAAACAATATTAATAATGATAATGATGATAATAATGATAGCAATAATAATAATAACAACAACAAAGCTAATATGAAAAACAATATTAATAATGATCTTTCCTATAACAAATGCAATAAGGATAATAGTGCAAAGAAGTGTCCATATTTATTATTGCAATATCCTTTTGACCTTTAAACAAAATGATTTTTAAAACATATATTCAGTGTGAGGCTTATTAGTTGAATTATCATTATCATTATTATTGTTATTATTATAATTGTCATGACTATCATTCTTATTATCATGATTATTATCATTATTATTATTATTATCATTATTGATATTATTATTATCATTATTATCATTATTATTATCATCATCATTATCATCATTATCATTATCATTATTATCATTATCAATTTTGATATCATTATTACCATTATTATTATCATTATTATTATTATTATTATTATTATTATTACTATCATTATTACTATTGTTATTATTATTATTGTTACTATTATTATTATCATTGTCATTATTATTATCATTATAATTCCTAGTATCACTATCATTATCATTATTATCATTATCATAATCATTATCTTTGTTAGTGTTATCATTATTATTATCATTTTTATTATTATTATTATTATTATTATTATCATTATTATTATTATTATCATTATTATTATTACTATTATTATTATTATTATTATTATTATTATTATTACTATCATAATAATAATAATTATTATTATTATTATTATTATCATCATTATTTTGTCATCATTATTATCATTATCATCATTATTACTATTATTATTATTATCATTATTACTATTATCATTATCATTATCATTGCTACTATTATTATGACTATCGTCAATGTTATCGATGTTATTATTATGTACATTCTTATTACTATTATCACTATCACTGCAACAGATGTTTCATTCTGTCATATCATTATTTTTATCATCTCAGAATTTCTATAATTATTATTACTTTTATCAACATATACGTTTATATATATATATATATATATATATATATATATAATCTATATATATATATATATATATATATATATACATAAATGTGTGTGAGTGTGTGGAGATATATATATGTTATATATAATTATATAATTATATATATATGATATATATATATATAAT
>NW_028234424.1:17952654-17960154 GCF_977035675.1 Penaeus japonicus
AAGGGCAGAAGTGAAAAGAAAGGAGAGAGAAGAAGCAGGAGAAACAGAAGTAAAGAGAGAAAGGGGACGAAGTAAGAGAAGCACTGAAAAAAGGGACTAGAGACAAAGAGAGAGAAGATATAGAAGGGAAAAATGAAGGAAACGAGAAAACCATAGAAAATAATTGAGGTAAAGGACGAAGAAGGGGGAAAAAAATGACGAAACTAGACGGGAAATCAGAAAAGAAGAAGAAGAAGAAAAACAAGAAGAAAATTTTAGAGAAATATCGAAGAAAAGAGAAACAAAAAGGGATAAAGGAAGAGAAGAAAAGATGGAAAGCAAAACGAGAATAGAAGAAAAGTGAAGTTAGAGACGAAGGAGAAAAAGAAGAAGTAAAGAGAAGAAATAGGCGAAACCAAGAGAAGCAGAGAAGAAAAAAAGGAACAAAAAGAAACGAAGTAAGAGAAGCAAAGAAGAACAGAGAGGAAAGAGACGGAATCAAGAGAAACGAAGGAGAAAAGAAAAGAAATAGACGAAGCGAAAGAAGAAGAAAATTAAAGAAAGAGAAAGAGGAAACGAAGCCAAGAGAAACAGAAGAAAACAAAAGAGAGAGACGAAGCCAAGAGAAGCAGAGAAGAAAAGTAGAGAGAGAAGAAAAGTAGAGAGAGAGAGAGAGAGAGAGAGAGAGAGAGAGAGAGAGAGAGAGAGAGAGAGAGAGAGAGAGAGAGAGAGAGAGAGAGAGAGAGAGAGAGAGAGAGAGAGAGAGAGAAAGAGAGAGAGAGAGACAGAACAAAAGAAAAATAAACGAATAGAAAAGCGAAAAATCAAGAAAAAGAGATTAAAAATTATTAATAGAGAGAGAGAGAGAAAAGAAAGATCAAGATAAAAAAGGGGGAGAAAAATAGAAAAAACAAACAAACAGACCACGACACCGTTTCCCCTCGTTCACTCGTTTTTTTTTTTTTTCTCTTTATCTCTTCTTTTTTTCGTGTCTTTTGCCTCTTATTTTCCTTCTTGTCCCTCTTCTTCTTCCCTCTCTCTCTCTCTTTCCTTCTTTTTCTTTCTTCTTCCTCTCTCTCTCTCTCTCTTTTTTCCTTCTCTCCATCTGCTCTCCATTTCTTCTGACATTTTCCCTCTCCCACTTCCGGCTCTCCTCGTTCCTTCCGCCCTTCGCTTCCTATTTTGTTCCTCCTCCCTATCTCCTTTTTTATTTATTTTTTTTCTTCTTCCTCTACTTTCTCCCACCTCCTTCGCCATACACTCCCTCGCCGTCCTTACCTTCTCCCTCTTCCTTTTCTTCTTTTCTCTATCTTCTTCCTTTTCATCTCTCTCTTCTCTTTCTTCCTCGTCTCCTCCTCATTCCTCTCCCTCTTCTTCTTCTCTCTCTTACTCCTCCCCTCTTCCCCACATCCTTCATCCTACTCTCCTCCTCCCTTATTCCTCTCCTTCTCCTTCCTTCCCTCTCCCTCTCTCTCTTCCTCCTCTCCCTCTCCCTCCTCCTTCTCCCTCGCCCCCCTCTCTACCACCTTCTACTCCCCTCCCCCTCTCTCTCCCTCCTCTTCTCTTACCTCTCTCTCTTTCTCTTCCCCCTATTCCTCTGCCTCTCCCCCTCTCCCCCTTCCCCCTCTCTATCTTCCTCTCCCCCCTCTCCCTCTTCCCCTTCCTCTTCTCCCTCCCCCTCTTCCTCCTCTCTCCTCCTCCCTCTCCCTCTTCCCCCTTTCCCTCTCCCTCCCCCCATATGCCTCTCCCTCTCACCTTCTCCCTCCTCTCCCTCTTCCTCTCCCCCCTCCTCCGCTCCCACCTCTCTCCTCTCCCTTTCCCTCTTCCCCCTCCCCCATTCCCGCTCCCCCTGTCCATCTCCCTCCCCCCTTTCCCTCTTCCCCCTCCCCCATTCCCTCTCCCTCTTCCTCTCCCTTCTCTCCCCCTGCCCCCCTCCCTCCCCTCCCCCTGTCCCCCTCTCCCCTCTTCCCCGCTAAGGTTGGGGGAGAGGGATGACTTGGAAAGCAAGAAGTCTTCAAGAACCATGACCTTGGCAAGTCAAAAGGTCTTCCTCAAGGGCAAGTCATTGAGGTCCGCGAGTTGGCTGTGTCCCTCGAGGTCCCTTCGCGAAGAACTCTCTTCTTGAGTGCGAATTGGGGGGAGGGGGAGAAGGAGAAGGAGAAGGAGAAGGAGAAGGAGAAGGAGGAGGAGGAGGAGGAGGAGGAGGAGGAGGAGGAGGAGGAGGAGGAGGAGGAGGAGGAGGAGAAGAAGAAGAAGAAGAAGAAGAAGAAGAAGAAGAAGAAGGAGGAGGAGGGGGTGGCTGGGGATGTTGCAACGACCGCTCTTTGAAGTTAGGATGGGGAGGGGGGAGGTGAAGAGGAGGGAGGGGGGAGGGGGTGGCGATGCAGACGTTGCGTCACGCGGTTGCCGATTTGCAGGTTTTGCCGTCGGGAAGTATTTTGCATGGATGTGGGGAAACTCCCTTCCCCCCTCCTCCCTTCCCCCTCCCCTCCTACCCTCTCCTTCTTCACCTCGATAGCCGCGTACCTACGAGAACCACGCGGTACACCTCCTTTATGCGAACTTTGCTTGCACTCTCCCTCCCTCTCCCCCTCCCCCTCCCCCACGTTCGTCTACATCCCCCCCCATCCCCCACTCTCACTCCCTCTCTTCACTCACCTGCAGTGTGTGCATGTCGTAAGTTGCCAAACCTCGCCAATTATGGAGGAGGGAGAGCAGGAGGCACGTGCCGGAAGCACTCTGTCTTTTCGGAAAAGGAAGAGAAGAGAAGATTAAGAGAGAGAAGAGAGAGGCGGTCGGATAGACGAAAGAGGACCGTCTATCATCAGCGAATGCATGGAACAGAGTGCGTCCCTTGGCCTGCTCCGCTGACGTGGTTGGACGGGGCGGTCGTTGCGCATGCGTCTGCCTTGCCTTCGACGTCACTCCACACTTACACATTCATTCATAAATGTACCCAAGTCCCCCCGCATACTACAACCCTTGCTAATTCGGAGGGGGTGGAGCCCACGCCGCCAATGGAGACACGGAGGGCTCTTCTGCATAGCCGTCGATTCGCGGAAGCTCGGCGGAATTGTGCTCGCGTCGATGAGAGAGAGAGAGAGAGAGAGTCAAGGAGTGAGAGAGGAAGAGAACCGGCAGTGCATGAAGCAAACAAAACTCGTGCTTTCTGTCTCTTGCTTGAATGACGTAATCTGGATTTTTCGTCCCCGGTTTGGGTACGTTTGGTGCACCGGTTTTGGTTGGTTGGTTGCCACACGCCACATTGGAGGCGCATCGGCGCCCCGACCTACGCTGCGATTTGCTTGGGCGGGCCGGAAGCAACGCCTCTCACTCCTTTCTTCCCTGCCAGCGTGCACGTCTGGAAATCACCGTCGAATCGCTCCTCGCGCCGGAATCCGTTATTGCATTCCCGTTCCGAAAGAATCGAATCCGATCCGACAACAGACTGCAGACACGTGGATGCTATTTATAATATTTTTACACTGGTCACACACTTGGTTCGAGTCGGGTTCCGGAATCATCCCTGCATTCCTAATGTTAACGGTAAGAGTAGCTCTATCTTACTTGGCAATGGTCAGTGCAGTTGTGATAGTTTGCCAGATTGTGCACTGACACTTGCTGCGGTTTCTCTCTTCTCTCTCACACACATTCGGCATTTAAGTTCTACTCAAAGAGTTCAATGCCACTTCTTTTTCTTTTTGTCTTTCGTCTTTTTATACATTTTTCCACTGTTTTTATGTTTTGTGTTGCTTTGATAAGGGGCCCTTGGGGGGCCTTGAAAAAACAAGAGGTTTTTTTTTTTTTTTTTTTTATGCAAACTTTATACTGAAAGATGATTCTGGGAGACCATAACCACGGCCCTTCTCATTTCTTGGGTTCCTTTATCAGTCCCTTACCAAAACGAAACAACAAATCAACCAATAAGATCATCCTCGCTGAAATAAACAACAACAACAACAACAACAACTACACATATTTACAAAGAATGTAAATAAAAGTCTAAAACTAGAGAGGAAAAAAAGAAAATATAGAGATATATCTTTTCCTTCTTTGGGAAAAGGGCAGTAACAAGGGCGCAACCTAGAGATCAGAGACTCAGACGCTAGACAGACAAAGGTAGGCAAGCACTCACTCAGGCAGGCAAACGGGCCGTCACTAGGGAAGGCAAGCAGATAGTTACTCAGGCAGGCAAGCAGACGGTAGTTAGGCAAGACGATGAAGACAATCTCTCAGCCAAGTAGGTATTCACTCGGGAAGGCAAATAGACGATTACTCCAGCAGGCTAGCAGACCGTCACTCGGGCAGGCAAGCAAGCAGTCACTCAGTCAGGCAAGCAGACAGTCACTGAGACAAGCAAGCAGACAGTCACTGAGACAAGCAAGCAGACAGTCACTCTGACAAATAAACAGGCAGGTCATTGAGACAGGCAGAGAGACAATCCTTCAGGTAAGCAAACGGGCAGCCATCCAAGCAGGCAAACGAACCATTACAAGCAAGCAAGAACAGGCAGTGTTCAGGCAGTCACTCTAGCAGGCATGCAGGCAAGCACTCTCCCGTTGCCTCAACAAAACGAGAGCTTTTGGGTCAGGGACGTTGAGTACAAAAATGTTGCTAGGATGCGCTTGAAGTGGGGCGATGGGTACGAAGTGTCTTCCTGTGCACCTGGCTATGTTTACACGTGTGTGTGCGTGTGTGCGGTTACCGGATTCACGTGCACTTGTGAGGGTGTGTGTGTGTATGTCTGCGTATACATTTACTAACACATGTGATCGGTCATTGCACCTGGTTCTTCGTAAAAGCGAGCGTATGTATATATATGTGCGTTTGTGAGCGTGTCTGCGTACCCTAAGTATACGCACACATACACACATTCACACACACACACGCAGAGTCACGTGGTCAAACACGTGGAGGAAAGGTTCTGTTTTCGGCTATTTTTGTTTGTTGGGATGTTTCTTTGGCACTTTGTTTTTGAGGCGGGGGGGGGGGGGGCAAGGAATAGAGAGGGTAGGGGTTGGCAGAGGGGGGGGGGTGGATTTGAGTATCCGCTTATCATATCCGTTTTTGTTTTTACGAGTTCGTTTTTCTTTTTCTTTTGCGGTCAGATGTGTTGGCCTGTGGGTTGAGATTGCAATAAGGAAATTATCGTGCAAGAAAGGGGTGGAATTTTAGAGGAGTTTCTTAAGAGAGGTGGATAAGGAGGGGAATGAAGAATGAAGTGGATGGATCTTGGAAGGAAGCTTAGATGGATAAGAATGTGGATAAGAAGAGATGCATAAGAATGTGGATAAGGTAGACGAATGGGTGGATAAAGGTGGAAAAGAGACAAAGAGTGGAAAAGATGTAGAAACAGTTTGAGAATTGTGAGAGCGCAGAGAAGAATTTAGGGAGATAGGAGGAGGAAATAAAAAAGAGCAAAGGATGGGTGATAGACGATAGATAAAAAGAGAGATAAAAGGACCGATAGATAAATGAATAGAGAGAGAGTGAGTAAAATGCTTTAAGGTGTCTCTCTTCCCCCCTTTAAAAAAAAAAAAATAAAACGATAGATAGAGTGATCGTTTGGAGTAGCATTTACAACATAATTTGTCAACATTTCTTTCTTTTCTAATAAAACTAGAAATAAAATAAGGAGAGTAAATTATATTACGTAAGAAATAAAAGATAAAGAAGAAGAAGACGCAAGAGTAGAAAGAAGAGATAAAGAATAACAGAAAAAGAAAGAAAAGAAGAGAAAGACCCCCCAAACAAAAACAAAAAATATATATACAAAAATCAAAGACATGAGGAACAGGTAGAGGGAAGGAGGGGGAGAGGCGGGGAGGAGACAGAGAGAGAGAGAGAGAGAGAGAGAGAGAGAGAGAGAGAGAGAGAGAGAGAGAGAGAGAGAGAGAGAGAGAGAGAGAGAGAGAGAGAGAGAGAGAGAGAGAGAGAGAGAGACGAGGGGAAGAGAGAGAAGTAGCAGCAGAGAGAGAGAGTAAGAAGTGAAGGGGAGTGGGGGAGAGACAAGAAGTGGGGGGAAGAGGAGGAGGAGGAGGAGGGGGGGATAGAAGGAAGGCAAACGTTTCCCTCTCTTTCAAGGTCAACCAGATCCTTTTTGGCGCGGCAGAAATCCATTTCGAGACGTGTTTTTGCTGCTCGAGTCTTCTTCGCCGCCGCCCGCAGACCCGCCGACGGCCGCCATTGAGAACCCTTTTTCCCGCGCGCGCCGTCTGAATCTCTTCTCGGCGGCCATTTTGATTTCTGGCTGAGGAGGGCGATGACCTCTTGGCTGGGAGGGGGTGTGGGGTTGGGTGGGGGAGGGGTTAGGGGGAAGGGAGGGGGAAAGGAGGGAGGAGGATGGATGAGGGAAGGAAAGAGAGAAGAAGAGAGGGATATAGATAGATAGATAGATAGATAGAGAGAGAGAGAGAGAGAGGGCATGAGAGAGAGAGAAAGAGATAAATGGCATGAGAGAGAGAAAGAGATAAAATGGCATGAGAGAGAGAAAGAGATAAATGGCATGAGAGAGAGAAAGAGATAAAGGACAAGATATATATGTATATATATATATATATATATATATATATATATATATATATATATATATATAGAGAGAGAGAGAGAGAGAGAGAGAGAGAGAGAGGGGGGGGGGGGGGAAATAGAGGAAGAGATAGAGAAAGAGCAAGAGAATGATAACGAGAGATAAAACTGAAGACAAAAGAAATCATGGCTTCTTTGGCTAATTGGCTCTATGCCCGCAGATCATCCTTCGTGCAGGGCTGCCAACCTTTAGGATAACAGGGCTACCAATCTATTTATTTTGCTTCGGAAGAATCTTATATTATGCTTTCCTCCTTTTTTCTATATCATTGGTCGTATAAATCCTCTCTCGGAGACGTATTTAATTTAGAACAGATAAAATGTCGTTTTTTCAATAAGGATTAGTAAATATTATAAAATATATATATATATTTTTTTCAGAATTCACATTGCCATAAAGCAAATATCAGTTTAAACACATACATAAAAAAAATAAAATATCTCTCCATATCTATATTCTCTCTTCTCACCCTCTCTCTTCTTTCTCTTTCTCTCTTTATCTCTCTTTCTTCTCTCTGTTTCTCTCTCTTTTTATCTCTCTCTTCTCCCTCTCCCTCACTCTCTTTCCCTCTCTCTTTTCTTCCTTTCTCTCGCTCAACCTTTCTTGCATAAATCTAAATATATCAATCATCAAAGGATTGCAAAGTTTTTAAAAATGCAAGCACGAAGCACAAGGCATTTGCATTGTGTGAAGGACGACACACGCACAGACTAACGCACAAGCACAAGCACGCTATCCTGCAAGTCATGACACTTTGTCATGTCATTGCAAGAGCACCGACCGAAAGATGTCATTATTGCAATTGCAAATTGAAGTCCGTACTTTTATTCCGTTTTTTTTTTTTTTTTACTTTCAGTTATTTTTTTTGTTATTTTGTTTGTGTTTATTTCCTTTCTTTCTTTTATCTTTGCTTGATTTTATCATCTTTTCAATCT
>NW_028234424.1:17965154-17967654 GCF_977035675.1 Penaeus japonicus
GAGAGAGAGAGAGAGAGAGAGAGAGAGAGAGGAGAGGGAGGGGGGGAGAGAGAGAGAGAGAGAGAGAGAGAGAGAGAGAGAGAGAGAATGAAAAGAGAGTGAGAGAGACTGAAGAGAGATAGATAGATAGATAGATAGATAGAAATAGAGAGAGAGAAAAAAGAGAGAGAGATAGTAATGGCAATAGTGATGATAACAAAAGTGAGAGAGAGAGAAAGAGAGAGAGAGAGAGAGAGAGAGAGAGAGAGAGAGAGAGAGAGAGGGGGGGGGGGGGGGAAGAGAGAGAGAGAAGAGAGAGAGAGAGAGAGAGAGAGGGGAAGAGAGAGAGAGAAAAAAAAGAGTTAGAGGGAATATGTAAGAGAAGGAGAGAATTACAAGAGAAGAGAGATTGAGGGAGGGGAATTGAGAGTTGAGAGAGAGAGAGAGAGAGAGAGAGAGAGAGAGAGAGAGAGAGAGAGAGAGAGAGAGAGAGAGAGAGAGAGAGAGAGAGAGAGAGAGAGAGAGAGAAGAGTGAGAAAGAGAGAAAAAAGACACACACACACACACACACACACACACACACACACACACACAGAAGAGTGAGAGAGAGAGAGAGAGAAGAGTGAGAGAGAGAAGAAAGGGAGTGAGTGAGAGAGAGAGAGAGAGAGTGAGACGAGATATGGATGTGAGTGAGAAAGATCTAACCAAATATAGTTGAAGAATACAGTGATTCTTCGGATGTGGAAGAGAGAGAGAGAGAGAATGAGAGAGAGGAGGAAGGAGAGAGAGGAGGTGTGAGAGTGAAGAGAGAGAAAAGAAAAAAAGTCACCGGAAGTGATGAGATGAATCTAAATTATTTTATTAAATTATTGTTGCTAATATGATGGTAGATCATTTTGGGAGGGAAGATTTTTCACGATATTCCAAAGAGAGACAGAAAGAGAGAGAAGGAGAGAGAGAGAGAGAGAGAGAGAGAGAGGGAGAGAGAGAATGAGAGAGAATGAGGTGAGAACGAAAATGAGAGAAAGAGAGAAAGAAAAAAATAGAAAAAGAAATGTCATCCAAGAAAATTCATTCATATAGACAGATAGATAGATAAATAGATAGAGAGAGAGATAGAGAGATAGAGAGACAAATAGATTGAAAGATAGACAGAGAGAGAGAGAGAGAGAGAGAGAGAGAGAGAGAGAGAGAGAGAGAGAGAGAGAGAGAGAGAGAGAGAGAGAGAGAGAGAGAGAGAGAGAGAGAGAGAAAGTGAGAACGAAAATGAGAGAAAGAGAGAAAAGAAATAAAATGAAAAAGAAATGTCATGCATTGGTATACGAATGAATATCTGAATTATCACACATAACATTCAATAAAAGGAAAAAAAATCCCCAAATCCCCTCCCCCTCCCCGCATACCCACCTCCCCCTCTCCCCCTCCCCCTACACCAATTTCCCTTCTCCCCTCCCCCTCCCCTTATACAAACCTCTCTTCTCCACTCCTTCTAAACCAACCTCCTCTCTCCCCTCCCCTCCCCCTCGCCCAACACCAACCTCCTCATCCCCATCCCCCTCCCCCTCCCCTCTCCACTTTCCTCCCCCTAAACCAACCTCCCCATCCCCCTCCCCCTCCCCCTGCCCCTACACCAACCTCCCCTCCCCCTCCCCTCTCCCCACTTTCCTCCCCTCCAAAAATCACCGGCATGTGCAATGTCTAGGTCAAGGGCGAAGGGTACAAAGTTGTTACCATTTTACTATAGCAACCGACCTCGAGGGGAAGGGGGGGGAAGGGGATGGGAAGTGGAAAGGGAAAGGATGTAGGGGATAGCGGTGTGGCGGGGGGGAGGATAGGGGGGAGGATGGGGGTGGGTGGAGAGAGAGAGAGAGAGAGAGAGAGAGAGAGAGAGAGAGAGAGAGAGAGAGAGAGAGAGAGAGAGAGAGAGAGAGAGAGAGAGAGAGAGAGGAGAAGAGACGTGGGGTCTGAGGACGAAGGGGAGGAGGTAGGAAGGAGGTAGAGGGGTGGGGGCAAGGAGAGTGGGGGGGTGGGGGGATTCTGAGGGAGAAGGGGAGGAGGAGGGGGAGGAGGAGGGAGAACGAGGAAAGGAGAGGGGGGGGGGACGCGAAGGGGAGATTGGACAGGGTACGAAACTGTACTCAGTGTAAACTCTTCCGGGAACGGGAAGTGGGGAGGAGGGGGAGAGAAGGGGGAGAGGGGGGAGTAGAAGAGGAGAAGGAGAAGGTGGAGGAGGAAGAAGAAGAATAGGAGGAGGAGAAGGTGGAGGAGAAAAAAGAAGAAAAAAGAAAAAAAAAGAAGAAGCTAGAGAAAGTAAAAGAAAGAAATAAAAAGAAAAAAAAAAAGAAAAAAAGAACAGAAAACATAAGAAGAAGAAGAAGAGGAAGAGGAGGAGGAGGAGATAAAGGATGAGGATGAGGAATGGGAGGAGAAGGAGGGGAAGAAGGAAGATGAGGAGATGAAGGGAGAGGAGATGGAGGAGGAGGAGGAGGAGAAAGAGGAAGAAGAGGAAAACGAGGAGGGA
>NW_028234424.1:17991754-17996754 GCF_977035675.1 Penaeus japonicus
GTGTGACATCACCTCCTTCGTGTGACATCACCTCCTTCGTGTGACATCACCTTCGAATATAAGTTCACGTCAAAGGGTCATCATCATCTGTCATTCTAACCAGTGTCCGAGGGTACATCATACCATGTAAGTGACTTCACGTCTATGATGTAACCGGGAGGTGTTCAATGCTACGGCAGTCTAAGAACATGAGCTTGCACTATAAAGCATCTTGTTTTTTTATGCGAGAGAATTTGTTTTGTGATTTTGATCACACGTAACGTAGACGGATGGTTGGCACACACACACGCACATACATTTGCATAGATACACACGCGTGCACACACACACACACACACACACACACACACACACACACACACATACAAACACAAACACACACACAAATGCATCGGCGCACATGTAAAGATGCTTGTGCTTGCGTGCAGATCAACACAAGCACACCCTCTTTCATGCAGGTGCAAGGGAGTGTTCGGCGTGGGTGGGGAGGAGGATAGGGAGGGGGAGAGGGAGGGGGAGGGGGAAGAGCTAAGGAATGAGATAGGGGAAGGGGAAAGGTTGAGGAGAGAGAGATGAGGGTGAGGGGAAAAGGGTAAAAGGGGTGATGAGGGGGAGGGGTTGAGGGGAAAAGGGTAGGAAGGAGGTTGAAGGGTTGCAGAAAGTGTGTGTGTGTGTGTGGGGGGGGGGGGGTGATGCTACCAGATGAGAGGAAAGGGGTAGGGGAAGAGATTGAGGGGAGTGAGATAGGGAAGGGGAGAGAGTGATAAATAAAAGGATTAAGAGAGGGGGTGAGGGACAGGGGTGAGAGAGGAGGTGAGAGATAAGAGGAGCGAGAGAGGGGATGAGATATAGGGGGGTGAAAAGGTAAGAGATTGAGGATTGAGAGGGGGGTGAGAGAGATAGAGGAAGTGAGAGAGAAGGCGAGAGATAGATGGAGTAAAAAGAAAAAGTTAAAGGAGATAGAGGTGAGAAGAGTGAAAGATAGAAAAATAATTAAAGGAGATAGAGGTGAGAAGAGTGAAAGATAGGAAAAAAAAGTAAAATGAAACAAAGTAAGAGTGAAGAGGGGGGGAGAGAGAGAGGGGAGAGAGGGGAAGGATTAGCAAGTTGGCATTCAGAATATTTAATAGATCGTTAAGCTTCTCCGTCCGATGATTATTAAGAAAGTTTAATGGACACCTTGTGATTTATTGACGGTAGAGAAGAAGACGAAGTGAATCTTAAGGAGATTGCTCGATCGAGACTTTGAATTCTTGAGCAGAAGCGAATACTTAACCTTTGACAGGGATGGAAGGGGTGGGGGGAGAGGGGGAGGGAGGGTGGGAAGGAGGAGGGGAGGAGGGCAAGGGAGGCGAGGGAAGGAGAAGAGAGGTGGGCGTAGAAGGTAAAGAGGGTGGGGGAGGGGGAAGGAAAGGTAAGGGAGGAGGGGAGGGGAAGAGGGTAGGGGAGGGGGAGGTTAGGAGAGAGGGATAGAGGAAGGTGAGAAGGAGGGGGAGGAGATGATGTTAAGGGAGGAGGAAGAGTGGAGGAGGGAGGTAAGGAGGGCAAAAAGGGAGGTGAGAAGGGCGGGGGAGGGGGAAGAGAGGGGATAGGAGGAAGGGAGAGGAAGGGAAATAGGGAGGGGGGCGATGGAGGGGTAGGAAAGGAGGACGAGAAAGTGAGAGGATGTAGAGGGAGGAAAATGAGAAGGGAGGTGGAAGAGAAGAGGGTAGTAGAGAGAGAGGGGGGGGGGAGATGGAAGGAGCAGGGAGGAAGAGACAGTGGGGGAGTAGATAGAGGGTGGGGACGGGAAGGAGAGATTGAGAGGGAGAGATAGATAGATAGATAGATAGATAGATAGAGAGAGAGAGAGAGATAGAGATAGAGATAGAGAGAGAGAGAGAGAGAGAGAGATAGAGATAGAGATAGAGAGAGAGAGAGAGAGATAAAAGCCATGAGAGAGAGAGAGCTAAAAGCCATGAGAGAAAGAGAGAGAGAGAGAGAGAGAGAGAGAGAGAGAGAGAGAGAGAGAGAGAGAGAGAGAGAGAGAGAGAGAGAGAGAGAGAGAGAGAGAGAGAGAGAGAGAGGGCATGAGAGAAAGAGAGAGAAAGGGCATGAGAAAAAGAGAGAGAGAGAGAGAGGAAAAGAAAGAATAAGAGAGAGAGAGAGAGAGAGAGAGAGAGAGGAAAAGAAAGAATATGAGAGAGAGAGAAAGAGAGAGAGAAAGAGAGAGAGAGGAAAAGAAATAATATGAGAGAGAGAGAAAGAGAGAGAGAGAGAAGAAAAGAAAAAATATGAGAGAGAGAGAGAGAAAGACAGAGAAGAAGAGAGAAAGAAAGAAAGAGAGAGAGAGAGAGGTAAAACGACAGGGAAAGAGAGAAAAACAAAAATAAAAACATTTTAATCATTTTTTTCCTCCAATCACCTAATGCATGCAAAAACCCAACTCACCAACTTCGAGCATTGCGTAATACCACTTACCTTGACAGCTTCTTACAGCGGATTATGTCTTATTTTAGAAATAAGACGCGACTTATGAAGTTTTTGGTGTTGTGGCGTTGGCTTTGTGAATTTTAAGTGAGACTGGAATTCACTTACATGTTCATTTTGGAGAGAATAGATATTGTGATTTTCGAACCAAAAATTTGTGCCACTGATGTTACTACTACTAGCACTGCTACTACTACTGCTACAACTACTACTACTACAACTACTACTGCTACTACTACAACAACTACTACTACTACTATAACTACTACTACTGCTACAACTGCTACTACTACTACTACTACAACTACTACTACAACTGCTACTACTACAACTACTACTACAACTGCTACTACTACTACTACTACTACAACTACTACTACAACTACTATTACTACTGCTACTACTACTACTACTACTACTGTAGGTGTCACTTGTCTTACTACTATTTCGCTAATGCCCCTGCTACTAATACAACTCCAAGCATTACTACTGCAACCAGCATTACTATTAATACTATTACTATTACTTCGATCATATCCATTACTATTGCTACCACTTTGGCTCTTCCTTCTAGATATTACTACTGAACACCACTATTACCAAAATAACAACTACTGCTACCGCACATGCTACTGTACTGAGAACAACGAGCAGTTCAAAGAAAGAAAGAAAGAAATTATCCCTCCCCCCCTAAAAAAAAAAAAAAAAAAAAAAAAAAAAAAAAAAAAAAAATCAAAGGACGATCATTATTATAATCATTATCCTTATATAGGCTACCAATACCGACACGATTCCATGGAAGCAAATACAACAAATAAAACCACAAGATAAAGTAGCAAGATAAAGCACGAAAATGTTGGTTATGTTATTTCCATCATTTCATCATTATCATCTTCGTTTGTGAAATAAAACGTAATCCTTCATTTTTATAATGATGGTAATTATCATTATCGTTACTTTATTGCTGGCTTTGCTATCATCCTTATCTTTATCAACATCATCATTATTATTATTATAATTTTTCTTCTTATTTTCATCATCATTATCATTACCATCATAACCATTATTATCATTGACATTATCATCATTATGATCATCGTCATCATTATCATTATAATTAAATGTTTGTTTCTTCTATCTCATCCCTCTCTTTTAGATTCTTTTGAACTCTTGGTCATTAGCATGGAAGGTTAATGATCTCTCTCTCTCTCTCTCTCTCTCTCTCTCTCTCTCTCTCTCTCTCTCTCTCTCTCTCTCTTTCTCTCTCTCTCTCTCTCCCTCCATCCATCCGTACCGCATCCATCTCTCTCTCTCTCAATCCTCCCCCCTCCCCCCACCATCGCTCTCTCTCTCTCTCTCTCTCTCTCTACTTCTCTCTCGCGCTCTCTCTCTCTATCCAGCGCCATCTCGCTTCTCCGTACCTCTTCCCGGAAGCAAAAATTGAAGTCCTGGCTTTATTCCAGAATAGAAGGGTGGTGGTGGAGGAGGAGGAAGAGGAAGAGGAGGAGGAGGAGGAGGAGGAAAAGGAGGAAAAGAAAGGGGAGGGGGGTGATGGGGTGAATGGGAGGGGAGGGGTAGGAAGAGGGGGAGGAGGAGGAGGAGGAGGAGGAGGAAGAAAAGGAGGAAGAGGAAGGGGAGGGGGGTGATGGGGTGAATGGGAGGGAATGGGTAGGAAGAGGGGGAGGAGGAGGAGGGGGAGTTGGAAGGGGAGAGGGAGGAGGAAGAGGAAGAGGAGGAGGAGGAGGAGGAAAAGGAGGAAGAGGAAGGGGAGGGGGGTGATGGGGTGAATGGGAGGGGAGGGGTAGGAAGAGGGGGAGGAGGAGGAGGGGGAGTTGGAAGGGGAGAGGGAGGGGGAGGAAGAAGAGGAGGAGGGGGAGGAGGGGGAGGAGAAATAATAGGAGGAGGGGGCAGAAGAGGAGGAGGAGGAGGAGGAGGAGGAGGAGGAGGAGGAGGAGGAGGAGGAGGAGGAGGGAGGGGGAGGAGGAGAGGAGGGTAGGGTAGAAGGAGGAGGAGACGGAGGAGGAGGAGGAGGAGGAGGAGGAGAAGTAGGAGGAGGAAGAGAAGGAGGAGGAGAAGCGAGAGGAAAAGGAGGAGAGGAGGAGGAGAAGAGGGAGGAGGATAGAGGAGGAGGAGAGAGAGGAGGAGAGGGAGGAGAGAGGAGAGAGAGGAAAGAGGAGGAGAGAGAGAGAGAGAGAGGGAGAGAGAGAGAGAGAGAGAGAGAGAGAGAGAGAGAGAGAGAGAGAGAGAGAGAGAGAGAGAGAGAGAAATAGATAGATAGAGGAAGAGAGATAGAGATAGATAGAAAGAGGTAGATAGATAGATAGATACATAGATAGATAGATACATAGATAGATAGATACATAGATAGATAGATACATAGATAGATAGATACATACATAGATAGATAGATAGATAGAGAGAGATAGAGAGAGAGAGAGAAAGAAAAGAAACAAGAGCAACGTCGGACGCTTGTCTCGGTAGGATGAACGAGACTGCCTTGAGGAAGATCGTACAGTATCTTAGGATGGGAT
>NW_028234424.1:18006754-18009254 GCF_977035675.1 Penaeus japonicus
AGGCTAAAATAGATTTTTCTCGGCAGAAAAGGTAGGACTAATCTAGGATATACAACGCCATCTGGATGTTGAAGTGGCCTGAATCCCTGCTGTTGTCTGAAACTGCTTAGTCACTGTTTGGGTCCAACTGCTCCACCATCAGACTTTCTTATTTGTTTTTCGAAAGTCAGATAGTCCATTTTCCCACAACTCTCATATCTCCATAAGCTTGTGGAGATATGAAAGCTTAGGTTGAAAGTCTCTCTGCAAGTTGGCCTTAATCAGGGCTCCGCATTTTGTTTGACATTATATGTCTTGTTTTGGAGATTTCAATTTCCCAGAAACGCGAGGTGCCTAGTGGATGCATTGCTGTGGTCATCCATGTCACCTGTGTGTAAAGCACCCAAGTAAGCATTCTTCTAAGCTGTTCAAAAGTCCAATTGGCTTTGTCATAGAACCAAACAGTTCTAGGAGACGGATCACCAACTTCTATAATGAAAGTGGTAAAGATTTCTATAAAGTCAAATGAACCCTTCATTACATTTTCTGGAAATCTTGTTAGCAAAGGGTCTTGAGAGAAGCATCCGTTGGGAAATTAACATGGTTTTGTGAGGAGCTCATTGAAGGTCCTAGGCACAAGGTGTTGACTCAGGTCACGGACTAGCATACCATGTTGGCAATTTATTTTTTAGCACAATGTTGTCAAGGTTCGTTCCCCAGCCCCCGAGATCAAGAGCAAACACAGAAGAGCACTGGGTCATTATTTGCAATCCATATCGAGATGAGGAGATGAGGAGTGTCAGTCACAAGAAATACAGAAACCTTTTGCAAAAGTTACTCTATTCTCTGACCCGTTTCTGTAATTTGAAAACGTCTTAACAGTGTCAGTCACATCAGTTTGGTTCGGGATAACAAAATCATGCATATAAGGTGTCCAATAATTGTTTGGAATCCCCGGATGTCGTTATCCATGACTCCAATATCGACATTGCATTTATTTTGCAATTGACGATTGAGAGGAGTCACGGTTATTGGGCATAAACTATGTACCTACAACAGGACACACCTGATGTTGGAAGCTGTGCTATGTTTGTCCTGCCACTAGATCTATATAGTAGCCGTCCTTGTGTCTATTCTCCTGGTTTCCTTCAACATTCTTCTGTCTTGTGCATAGGTCTGTTGCAGAAGTCAGACCTTCATTGCACTCTGCGAGATTCATCTGCATGGCCAGATTTTTTTTGCAACCCTTACAGCTTGAATAAGGAAACAGATCTTGCTTGTTCTTGGGTCTACCACGGGACCGGATGTCCCTCTTCTTCAGTTCTTGGAAAGGGGTTGTGCGGTGTTGTTTGTCTTGTCCTTTATTCTTGTTCCCCTCCTTGCTCTCCGTTCTTTCTGTTCTTCTTATTCTTGTATTCCTACGTCGCTTTATTTCTCTCTCTCCCCTCTCTCTCTCTTTCTCTAATTTAATTTTATCCATCCGATTCCTGTGTTGCTCGTTTCTCTTTTCTTCCTATTTGGAGAGAGAAAGAGAAAGAGAGAGAAAGAAAAAGAGAAATAGAGAAAGAGAAAGAGAAAGGGAAAGAGAAAGAAAAAGAAAAAGAGAGAGAGATAGAGAGAGAGAGAGGCTGAGAAAGCGAGAAAGACAATGAGAAGGAAACCGATACAGAGAGACTGAGAGAAAGAGAACCAAAGCCACACACATATAGATAGATAGATAGATAGATAGATAGATAGATAGATAGATAGAGAGAGAGAGAGAGAGAGAGAGAGAGAGAAAGAGAGAGAGAGAGAGAGAAAGAGAAAGAGAGACTGAGAAAGCGAGAAAGACAATGAGAAGGAAACCGATACAGAGAGAGGGAGAGAAAAGAGAACCAAAGCCACACACAGATAGATAGATAGATAGATAGATAGATAGAAAGAGAAAGAGAGAGAGATAGATAGAGAGAGAGAGAGTGAGCGTGAGACAGAGAAGGGGTCAGAGTAAACATTTTTGGCGATCCTAAAGGTGTAGGGACCATTGCACTCGTACGTGCAAAGGGAGGGGCTGAGGCGACGGAGAAGATGCATGGGGGAGTGAAGATGGGGGAGAGGGTGAAATGAAGAAAAAGGGAGGGAAAGAGGAAGGGAGAAAGGGTGTAAGCAAAGATGGGAGGATAAAGAGAAAGAGGGGGAAACTGACGAGAAAAGAAAGTGAGAGATAGGGAGAGTGGGGGGACGTGAAGATATGGGAGAGTAAAATGGGGAGAAAGGAAGGAGAAGAGGAAGGGAGAAAGGAGAGAAAGGGAGAAAGGAAAGATTTGAGATTGAGGAGAAAGGGAGACAGGAGAGGGGGAAGGTGAAGAGAAAAGGAAGGAGGGAGAAAGGGAGAGAGGGAAGATTGGAGGATAAGGAGGAAGAGAGAGAGGAAAGAAGGGAGAATGAGAAGAAAGGGAGAGGGGAAAGTGAGGAGAAAAGAAAGGAATGAGAAGGGAAAAAATGAAGAACGTGAAGAAGGGGATAGAGTGAAATGGGGGGAAAG
>NW_028234424.1:18019254-18021754 GCF_977035675.1 Penaeus japonicus
GGAGAGGGAGTAGAGGAGGAGGGGAGGAGGAGAGGGAGGAGAGGAGGAGGGGAGGATGAGAGGGAGTAGAGGAGGAGGGGAGGAGGAGAGGGAGTAGAGGAGGAGGGGAGGAGGAGAGGGAGGAGAGGAGGAGGGGAGGAGGAGAGGGAGGAGAGGGAGTAGAGGAGGAGGAGAGGAGGAGGGGAGGAGGAGAGGGAGTAGAGGAGGAGGGGAGGAGGAGAGGGAGTAGAGGAGGAGGGGAGGAGGAGAGGGAGTAGAGGAGGAGGGGAGGAGGAGAGGGAGGAGAGGAGGAGGGGAGGAGGAGGGGAGGAGAGAGACAGATAAACATCTACTCGTAAATGTATTGTCATGTTTCTTCTCTGTCTATCTTAATCTCTATTTTTTTCCTTATTCATATCTAACTTTTTATCTTATCTTCACAATCTCTCGTGTCTTAACTTTAATCAACTTTCTGTTTATATCTCTCTCTCTCTCCTCGTCTCCTCCTCCAACCATACCCGCCCCCCTCCCCTTTATCCTAACCCTCTCACCCTCCTCTTCCTCCCTCCTTCTCCCTCTCCTTCCTCACCCCACTAACCTCCCTTCCCCTGCCCCTCCCCCCCCCATCTCCCTCTCCTTCCTCACCCCACCAACCTCCCTCTCCCCATCCCCTCCAGCCCCCACATCTCCCTCCCCTTAAAAGGCTCACACAACAACCCGTCACCTGCTTCACTTCTACAGGTAATTACAACCCCCTCATTAGTCGGGTTAATTAGTTTCGAGTTGGGCGTCTATGCAGTTCCGTCGCTGTGGTGTGTCTGGGAAATTCTCGCTGGAGATTTGATTACCTTTCGTGCTTCCCTTTTCCCTTCGTCTCTTTTCTTTCTCTTCTTCTTTATATTCGGTTCGCTTTCCTTTTTTTCTTTTCCTGTCTGTCTGTCTGTTTCTGTCTCTCTCTCTCTCTTTCTTTCTCTGTTTCTCTCATTCTTTTTATTCGTATTATTGTTTTTGTCCTTCCCCTCCTACTCCTCCCTTCTTCCATCCTTCCCCCTCCCCCCCAAAAAAAAAAGAAAAAAAAGAAAAAAATCATCCTTCATGCCTCTCCTTCTCCATCCTTCCCTATTCCCTTTCCTCCTTCATTTCCTTCTCTTCCTCCTCCTCCACCCCATTTTTTCCTCACTCTCTGTTTCTCTTTTCTCTCTCTCTCTCTCTCTCTCTCTCTCGTTTTCGTCTTCCATTTTGATTAATCTTGAAAGAAAAAAAAAATAATTGTATGGAGGTGTATTTGTGTGTAAGTGTTATTATTCTCTCTCTCTCTCTCTCTCTCTCTCTCTCTCTCTTTCAAATGACATCTGTTAGTCTGTTTTCTTGTTTAAATGTTTACTGTCTATTTTCTTTGTTCGTTTACTCTTTTCCCTTTTATCATCCCTTCTTCCCTCGAGTCCTCCCTCCATCCTTCCATCCCTTCTTCCATTCCTCCCATTCTTTCCTATCCCTCCCTCCATCCTTCCTTCCTCCCTCCCACCCTTCCCATCCCTCACTCCCTCCCTCCCTCTCCCTCTCTATCACTCCTTCGCTCTCTCCCACCCTTCCCATCCCTCCCTCCTTTCCTCCCTCTTCCTCTCTATCACTCCTTCGCTCCCTCCCACCCTTCCCATCTCTCTCTCCCTCCCTCCCACCCTTCCCATCCCTCCCTCCTTTCCTCCCTCTTCCTCTCTATCACTCTTTCGCTCCCTCCCACCCTTCCCATCCCTTCCTCCCTCCCACCCTTCCCATCCCTCCCTCCTTTCCTCCATCTCCCCCTCTATCACTCCTTCGCTCTCTCCCACCCTTCCCATCCCTCCCTCTCTCCCACTCACCCTTCCCATCCCTCCCTCCCTCCCTCCCTCCCTCCCTCCCTCCCACCCACCCTTTCCATCCCTCTCCCTCCCTCCCTCCCTCCCAACTTTCTCATCCCCCACCACCCTTTCCCTCCCTCCCTCCCTCCCTCCCTCCCCCTCCCTCCCTCTCAAGTCTATATCCTTGATGACTTTTCGCATTTGTATTCATTGCCTTGGATGACTTTGATCAATGCAACAGCAACTACCATTATATTCACTGCGAAGGTAAGGTTGGCTGGTGGCCTGTCCCGCTGACTGTGTGTTTGTTTGTTTGTTTCTTAGAGGGTAAAGGGAGTGGTTGGGTGGGGGTGGGGGAGAGGGGAGGTGGGGGGGTGCAGGATTGGGGGATGGAGGAGAGGGGGAGGTGGTGGGGTGGGGTGGAGGATTGGGGGATGAGGGATAAAAGAGGGGGGGTAGGAGAGAGGGGGAGAAGGGGAAAGAAGAAGAGAAGAGAGGGGGGATGAAGAAGAGGAAGGAGAAGAATAGGGAGGAGGAAGGGAAAAGAACTGAGGAAGTGGGGGTGGAGGATTGGAGGTGGGGGATAGGGGAGGTGGGGGTGGAGGATTGGGGGTGGGGGAAGGGGGATAGGGGGGAACTCGTAGACTGATGAGTGGAGGGAAGGGTAGGTAGGTATGTAGATA
>NW_028234424.1:18026754-18029254 GCF_977035675.1 Penaeus japonicus
GGAAGGATGGAGGTTGAGGTCGAGAAGGAGAGAGAGAGGGGGGGAGAGAGGAGGAGGAGATGGCTTGGGATTGAGAGAGGGAGAGGGGCGTAGAGGGAGGATGGAGGAGAGAGGGATTGGCGTGAAGACACAGGTGATTCGTCTGTTGGAAGGGATCTGGTGGTTAGAGGAAGAAGGGTGCACCAAAATGGGGAGAGGGGGATGAAGGGGGAGGGAGGATGGAGATGAGAGAGGGAGGGGGGCGTAGAGGGGGGAAGGAGGAGAGAGGGATTGGGTGAGCTAGGGATTCGGTTGAGGGATTGGGGTAGGGGAGAAGGGCATGGGGAGAGGGGGATGAAGGGGGAGGGAGGATGGAGAGA
Source organism: Penaeus japonicus (assembly GCF_977035675.1). NCBI lineage: Eukaryota > Metazoa > Arthropoda > Malacostraca > Decapoda > Penaeidae > Penaeus > Penaeus japonicus. The sequence continues at coordinate 18,027,114 of NW_028234424.1, forward strand.
AAAGGGTATTTTTGGGTTGTAGAAGGAGGGTGGGGGACGTAGGGAGGGGAGGGGTTAGGTGTAGAGGGAGTGGGATGGAGGGAGTAAGATAAAGAGAGAGAGAGAGAGAGAGAAAGAGAGAGAGAGAGAGAGAGAGAGAGAGAGAGAGAGAGAGAGGGAAGGGTAAGCGAAAGAGTGGAGAGGAGGGAAGGAATGGAAGGGGAAAAAAGGAAGAAGAGGGAGGGATAGGGGTGAAGGACGAAAGAGAAGAGAGAAAGAGAGGGGTTAAGGAGGGAGGGAGGAAAAGGAGAAGAAAGAGGTTATGGAGGGAAGAGGGGAAGGGATAGAAGGAGGGAGAGAGAATAGAAATAAAGAGGAGATTAAAAATAAAGAAGGATAGGGGATTAAGAGGAGGGAAGAGAAGGGGGGAGAGAAGGGGGGATGGGGATGGAGGGAAGGGAGAGGGAGAAAGAGATGATACTCGTCTGTTTTAATTTTTATGCTTTTCCTTTTATTTATAGCTTAAGGTTTCTTTTGAATGCAGGAAGACAAATCTATTTTTCGTACAAGACAAACATGAATTAGAAAGAAAGAAAAAGAAAAAAAGAAAAAGAAAGAAAAAAAGAGAATACTAGCCTCTTGGATTGCTCAACATGGATCGACTATATCAATTGTTTTCAAGATATGCAACATTACAGAATCACTCTCAACAGCGTCTTTACAAGTTGCGACCTTGCGCAATTCGTTCTTCTTCTCCATAACCGTCTCTTAAATATTCTCCTTCCTATGAATCTCCGTTTGTTTCGTAAATTCAAGATGTCTATCATTCACGTTCCCTTACCTCTCCTCACCCTTAAAATCATTAGCCTTCAAGGTGAACGCAGGCGACGAAAGAAAAAGAAAAAGAAAAAGAAAAAAAAGACCGCCATTTTAGCATCGATAGAAACAACGGGCTTAGATAATTCATATCCCACTCTCCAGCATATGATGATAAATAAAAACGGTGAACGGTAATTTTGTTTTATTTTCCAAGCTACGGAAAAGAAAAAAATCTTAAAACAACCGCCATTTTGGCACAGAGACACCGGACTTATAACAATTCACACCCCAATCTCCAGTAAATGATGATGGATAATAAAAGTCAATGATAATATTGAGCATCCTTCAAGGTGAACACTAAAAGCGGAAATAGAAAACATCTGGCAATTCTTAAAACTACCACCATTTTATCGAAGAGACACCGGGCTTAAAAACAATTCTCTTCTTCCTATCTCTCTCTCGAACCTCATTATCGGCAATGTATCTTAGGACATTTTTATAACATTTTATTGATACTATGGGTCATCATCACTATCATTTTACGGGATGGATATTAAGTAAATATACTGAACATTGTGAAACATGAGACGTTGTTTGCATTATGTGACGATCATTTTGATAGTGATTGGCGAATCATTTTCTGGAAACGATTCGTCCCATTCCATCGTTATTTATGTTCATTCTGTTTCATTTGTTTTGCTACTTATGATTGTATATTATTCTATCACTATTTATGTCTTGTAATTTCATGTATGTTTATTTTCCAAGTGCCAATTTATTTGATTTATGCTCGTTGTCCTTCTGTGCCTGGTTCATTATTCTTATTTGCAATGCTAATTCATATTGTAATCATAATATTTTTAAAAGTGATTAATCATCATTAGTATCTATCTATCTATCTATTTCTCTATCTATCATCTATCTATTTATCTATCTCTCTATCTATTTATCTCTCTATCTATCTATTTATCTATCTCTCTATCTATTTATCTCTCTATCTATCTATTTATCTATCTCTCTATCTATCTATCTATATATCTATCTATCTTTCTGTCTATATCTATCTATCTCTCTATACACATACATAATATATAAAGAGAGAGAGAGAGAGAGAGAGAGAGAGAGAGAGAGAGAGAGAGAGAGAGAGAGAGAGAGAGAGAGAGAGAGCTATTGTTATGATTGTTATCATTCCTATCATTATTATAATTGTAATCAATAATTCTTTTACCGATTATGATTTTTATAATGATTATTATCATTATTAGCTTTATCATTAATATTGTCATCGTTATAATCATTATTGTTATTGCTACTATCGATATCATCATTATCATTATCATCAT
>NW_028234424.1:18031754-18034057 GCF_977035675.1 Penaeus japonicus
GAGTAGGGTAAGAGGGAGGTAGGAGGAGGAGGGAGAAAGAGGAAGAGGGAGGGTGAAATGGATGGGGAAGAAGGGGGGTAGGAGAGAGGGAATGAAGGAGGGTAGATAGGAGGGGAGGATAAAGGGAACAGTTAGAGAGGTGAGATCTAGAGGAGGTAGGAGGTAAGTAGGTAAGGTAATAGGTAAGAGGTAAGAGGTAAGAAGTAGGAGGGAGGGAGGGAGGGAGGATGGGAGGGAGGGAGGGAGGGAGGATGGGAAGGAGGGTAGGAAGGAGGAAGTGAGGGTAGAGGGAGGGGGAGGGAGGGAAGGAGGGAGGGAGGGAGGGAGGGAGGGAGGGAGGGAGGGAGGGAGGGAGGGAGGGAGGGAGGGGGGAAGGGAGGGAGGGGGGTGGTTGGGAGGTGGGTTGAGCGGAAGAGAGGAGGAATAGAGGGGAGGGAGGGAGGGAGGGGGGGAGGGAGGGGAGGGAGGGAGGGAGGGAGGGAGGATGGTAGGGCGGGAGGGAGAGAGGGAGAAAGGTAGGGAGGGTAAGAAGAAGGAAGTGAGGGTAAGGAGAGGGAGGTGTAGGAGGGAGGGAGGAAATGAGGGAGGGTAATAAGGAGTAAGTGAGGGTTAAGGGTGGGAGGGAGGGAGGGAAGGTGGGAGGAGAGAAGGGAGGGAGGAAGGGAGGGTAACAGGCAATAAGTAAGGGTAGAGGGAGGGAGGGAGGGTAGAGAGAGTGAGGGAGGAAGTGAGGGTAGAGGGAGGGAGGGGAGAGGGATAGAGGGAGGGTAGAGGGAGGGAAGAAGGGAGGGAAGGAGGGAGGGAGTGGGTTGGAGGTAGGGAGAGTAGGAAAGAGCGAAGTGGGGAGGGCGGAAGGAGGGGAAGGGAAGGGGAGGGAAGAACGCAAAGAACAAGGGGGAAGAGAAATAGAGGAGAAAAGGAGAAAGTGGAAGAGAGAGAGAGAGAGCAAAGAGATAAGTGAGAAGGAGCAAAAGAAAGGCAGAGAGGGAGAGGGTTACAGAGAGACAATACAATGAATAGATATGTAGTAGAAAATATAAAGATATATAGATAAACAGACAGATAGATAGATAGACATAGATAGCCTGAAGGACAGATAGATGAATATCTAGACAGACAAACAGACAGACAGACAGACAGACAGATAAACAGACAGATAGATAAACAAAAAGTACAACACAAAAAGGATAGACTGGACAATATTCACCATGAAACACTCATCATATTTCTTACCGCCTCACATTTGAAAAGTAAAGATTAAACGGCGATATTTATCACAAGCCTTATCTTAAAAGAAAAAAAATGCTTATCTTGAATTGAAAATCGCATTGGCGGTTTGAGATTTGTAGCTGCGTTATCTTATGGTATTTTTTTTTTAGATATGAAAAAAGTGGGGGAGTGAACTGGTTTTATGATGTCACTGATATGAGTATATGTATATATTTAGAGGACTGAAATAGGTGTGTGCACACTCACGCGTACACACACATACACAAACACACACACACTCACACACACACACTCATAAACACACACACACACAAACACACACACACATGCACACTCACACACATACAAACAAACACACACACACACACACACACACACATACACACTCACACACACACACACACACACACACACTCACACACTCACACACATACAAACAAACACACTCACAAACCATCACAATACCTCTTCACAACAACACACACACACACATACACACAAACACACACACACACACACACTCACAAACACACACAAACACACCCTATTGTACACCTACGCACACATATCATACACACTTGAAAACTTAACATGTACTCGTACGGTCGTAAGTCTTACGTATGTGAATGTAGATGTCAAATATGAGTGTACGCTTCCCCCCCCCCCCCCTACACTTACCTCATACCAACCCCCACCCCTACTACTCTCCCCCTATCAAAAAAGAAAAAAAAAGAAAAAAAAAAGTAAAAAGAAATATCACTCTTAGTTCGAACAATGAACAAACTGCTTATTATTCAGACCGCGTTGCCATCAAGGGTGTGTCACAATTAAAGAAATGCAGTTGAACATGCAACATGCTGCCGGGGCATGGCATTGATCTGGGGAGGGGGGGATGGGGAGGTGGGGAAGGGAAGGGATAACGAGTGGTAAGGAGGGGGTAATAGGGAGATAAAGGGGGGGGGGTAGGAAGAGAGAAAGAGAGGGGATGGGAGGGAGAGACGAATAGGAAGGGGATAGAGAGAGAGGAAAAGGGAGGGAGAAGAGAGAGAGAGGAAGAGGGGGATGAGAGCAGT
>NW_028234424.1:18054157-18066657 GCF_977035675.1 Penaeus japonicus
GCGAACCTGATCCTGATTATCCTGTGATGTCCGACTGTGAGTTGGAGGACGACTCTGATTCGGACTTCAACCCTGAGGAGCTGGATACTGATGACGACAACGACTGGGAGGAACTGGAGTATGTCTCTGGTCTTGACAGCTCCATTGACTCCGACCAGCCGCTCTTCGTCACTCTCGAACGCCTCGCAAAGGAGAATGCCCCTGGAACCTCACGCTTCAAGTGGAAGAAGGAGAATGTACCTCACCGCTTTGCTTTTGCTGGCCGCCTGGGCGTCAAGCTTGACTACCTGAGCACGGACTCATCGGCGAAGGAGGTATTCGACTGCTTCTTTACTCCACAGCTGTGGGAGATGATGATGGAGGAGACCAACCGGTACACCGAGCAGAACCCACCCGCCTCTTCACCGCACATGAAGAAGTGGAGTGTCACGGATGTCACAGAGCTTCAGAGGTACCAGGGACTTCGCATGCTCATGGGTGTCCAGCCCCGCCCTTCCTTCCGTGACTACTGGTCGACGAACCCGCTCCTTAGGTGTTCCGTTTTTCCGGAGACGATGACCCGTTATCGTTTTGATGCCATCACGGGGCACCTTCACTTTTCGGATAACGAGGACCCCTGCACTGCCGACGACCGTCTGTGGAAGCTCCGGCCCATCATTGACTGTTTCGGGGAGCAGGTCAAGACCGTCTTCACGCCGGAGCAGAAGGTGACTGTCGACGAGAGTCTCTTCGCCTACAGAGTTGTGCGCCAGCGATGGCCCTGCTGCGGGGTACACCTCTGCCTTCAAGGTGTACATGGGTCAGGACCGCGGCAGCCTGCCGGCGTCCATGAAGACCGTGACCGACCTCATGAGCGCCGCCTACCTCTTTGACAAGGGGTATGAGCTGTACACTGACAACTGGTACAGCTCCCCCACTCTCTTCCATCACCTGCAGGCCCGGAAGACGAACGCGGTGGGGACAGTCCGTCTAAACCGCAAGTTCATGCCGAAGGACCTGAAGGTAACGAAGAGGGGCCAGATAGGCTCGGAGTCAACAGCGACAGGGATGTTGGCCTTATCATGGAAGGATCGGAAGGATGTGAATATGCTCTCGACGATCCATCGCAGCGAATCTGTCGACCTGCCGCCGAATCGCTGTGGAGAGGTCCGCACGAAGCCGAAGGTTGTTGTCGATTACAACGTCGGCATGAAGGGCGTCGACCTTTCGGACCAGTTGGCACACTCCTATGAGATCCCTAGGAAGTGCCACAAGTGGTATCAAGTCCTATTTCACCACTTGATCGACACGGCGGTGGTAAACAGCTTCCTTGTTCACTGCTACCTCGGTGGAAGATTGACCCACCTCGAGTTCTGACTGCAACTCATCGAGAGCCTTCTCAGTGCTGCAGCCGGACAGCCACCACCTGGCAGAAGAACTCCCCTTCGACGTGAACTTCACCCCCGCCACGATGGGCACACGCTCGTCGCAACCCCCAGCTATCGTCGCTGCAAGCAGTGCAGGATCGCGAGAGGGAAGAGGAAGGAGGTGAAGTTTATGTGCGCAGTGTGACGTCGGACTCTGCCCAGGGGAGTGCTTCAATGGGTATCATAACATCTGATACCTATGCTGTTCCAGAGCTTCTTCCGACCATCTTGGAAGATGGCGTTTTCCCCATTTTAGGGGAGCAAAAAATCAATAAAGAGATAATGTGTTTGACATGCCTATACCCCTATGAGTAAGAATAAAGACTATTGTACACGACAAACATCAAAAAAATAATTCCCAGTTAGCGTAGCCTGACAGACCTCTAAAAATAAATAAAATTTATTTTATAGTACGTAAAGATAATAAGATTATACATAGAAAGCCACACTAGAAAGCATGAAAGTTACTCCGAGCCGATAGGCGAACTCAGCTAAGCGAGTTACACCCCCCGGCATATCGATACAACACCATTTTCTATGGCCCGGCGAGAGCGTCGCGCAGGAGTTTTTCAGCCCGGCGGTATTGGGTTAATGAAAATAATATCAAAGATATCATCATCAGTATCTGACAAAAACATATCAGAAAACATATAGAAATAGGCAAGCTTTGTGCACTTTACTAATTGTAAAAGTATCATTTCTTTAAAACTTAAATTAATTCACATCATTGCACTTACCGTATAGCCAAAGAAAATGCAATATAGCAGAACTGTAATAAAATTATTTACACTTTAACATACACTTAGACCTTAACCCTTTCCCGACGGGGCACTCGCTACGCGAAGACCCATATGCCGGGCGATTGCAATATTGCATTGAAATCGTCACACTGGCGTGACGCCCCGGCATCGGGAGTTTGGCTGTGTCACACGAGTGTGACACACCGTCGTCATAGGGTTAATATAATACAAGTCATAGAAGTTTAACCCCAAAATCCTAAATATATTCACTTAACAGATCCTTCAATCCAGTGGAAAATGTAGATAGAGGTACAAATGAAACTAAATAACTTCCTAACACAAGTGATGCAATTCTCGTGTTTTGATTTCCTCATCACAAGAGAGTTGTGAGGCAGAATCATTTACACATCAACAGTCTGCGTCCACACAGAAAATCGACACAAACACTACCTGCAACTTGACTTTCGATCAACACGGTGATTACTTCTACAAAAAAGAAACTTTTAACACTATTATATTATTATAATAGGTACTTACAGCTACACAGAACTTTTGCTATGCAGGTTACTTACAGCCATACGTTTGACCTCAAAGGAATGCAGTGTGGCAGAACAGACAATCATCTGGAGCCTCTTTCCATCGGACGTGATTTTAGGAATGGAGTTGTAGATGTTATTGATGAGCCGTTCGTGTCCCTGAAAATCATCAATGTCACTACTGATGTATGCAAGTTCATGGGATGCAACTAAATTTTATACTGGTTTAGAATTTTAAAAAAAGATAAATAAATAGAATATAAAGAGAGAATACAGCTAGGATTGGTAGTTAAGAAAAGGTAATCAATTATTTTTTTATATTTCGACATTTGTATGAAAAGCAACAAGGAAATACAACAAATCTGCAGAAATTTAATATATCAAATCATATTAACAAAATCATACTAGATTAACCCATTCACGACGGGGGCATTCCAGCCTTACATGTCACAATGCCGGGGCTCTGGAACGCATAGGCCTAAATCAGTTAAATAAACGACGTCGTATGGCGTCCCCAGCGAACGGGCCTAGAATGCGCGGTACAGTAGTGTACCACCCGTCCAGAGAGGGTTAAGTCCCTGCCAAATCTTTTATCGGTTTTGACAGCAAAAATCTTTAATTTTAGAATCTCAAAGGCCGCTACAGAAATTTGGAAAAAAGAAAATACCTTTCTCTAATTTATTTCATCTGACATAAAATGGATTTCAAATCATTATATAACAATATACATATCAAATGCACATCAAGACTTCAATTATTCTCTAACAATTGTTTAAAGAGCCTGCTTCATTACAATAAAGAGAGAAAATGAAATGTCTGTCTTGGGGATCTATAAGAGAAAATGCAGGCTAAGATTATACCTTATCTAATTCATAGATGGCTGTGGATATAGATAACAATCAGAATGGATGAGCTGGTTTATATCAACTTTCATACTAGATAAAATGTAATATGTTACTATCTTAACCCTCTCTGGACGGGTGGTACAGTACTGTACCACTCATTCAAAAGCCCAGTGGCCGGGCGGCACAGTATTGTGCCAGCCATTTAATTGATTTAGGCCTAATAATTCGAAAGCCCCGGCATTGTGACATTCAAGGCTAGAATGCCCCCGTCGTGAATGGGTTAACAAACATATTTTGAAACCACTACTTTATTAATGTGGGCATTTCTAAGAAAATGATGGGCTAAAAAGAATAAAAATCACCAAAATTGGGTTTTGTGGGAGACTATTTCTTAAGAACCCGTTTGAAAAAAATAAATAAATAAATAACTCCAAAAAGATGCATCCCACAATACGATTTCTTTTTATAAGGTCTTGATTATTTTGATTATGATATGGTATGAATTTCATGAGTTCTTAACCCATTTGTGCTGGGGCACATATTTGCCTAATTCCACTCCCACTGACTACATAACAAGCATGCACACTGACCAAGTGCCTCTCAGAGTGCTTTTCACCCACCTGATTCAATGGGGTGATAATAGTTTTTGTATTTATATTACTTTCACAAGAGAAGAAAAATGTGTCTAAACAAATGGTACTCTTGTGAGTATATGCATACGTAACAATATAAAATGTGATTATATGGAGAGATTATAATGTGATAGGACAGGAACAAAACATTCCCATCACAGGATATCATGAAAGGGTTAAAGAGTCACTGTCTTTGTTTTATAAATTTGGTACTGTTCAGAAATCTAAACTGATGACTCTTTTGTATGAAAGAATTTTTGAATTCTGAATTTCAAATACAATGCCAGGTTGCTAAGGTTGCTTCTACATATACTAATCAATAATGCTGCAATGCAAGAAAGTGGGGATATCAGTTTGTTCCAATATTGGAAAATTAAACTGTCTCCATCTCTTTTCCTCCTTTTTTTTTTTTTCTCTCTCTCTCTCTTTTTAATACAGATCCCAATAAATCATGCATAACAATAATTTGTAACAACATAAGTGCTATTTTGAAACTCAAGCTGTAATTAGTCATAAACCCACAATGACCGAACAACAAACCATCAAACGAGAACTTAGATTATCTTCACAGAAATTAGATCTATACTCACACACAAAACCAGAGCAAAACAGCTCTCATTGGAAAGTGATTCAGAAATTCAAAGATAATGCGAAGAGTTCTGACACTTTTACATTCCTGCATCACTTTCCTACATTTAGAGCTTCCATCTCCTGAGGTATATATCCTTCAGGATAGATAATCCTCTTAGCAATCCTGTGCCGACAAATTGAAGATAAAAGAAATCAACAAACGATGATGAGGAGATGACGAAGAGAAAGAGAAAGAGGAAGAGGAAGATTAGAGGAAGAACAACACAAAAAAGAAGAGAAGCACTCTATGCTTACCTGCTTCAGAAGACCATCAGCTTCATCCAGTACAAAGAACTTGCACGACTGGAGTGAGAGCTGTCCAGTGTTTATGAGATCCTCCAGTCGTCCAGGAGTGCCACACACAATGTCAATGCCTGAGTTAAGTGCTGCAATCTGGTCCTTCACTGGAATGCCACCTACAACCAGCAAGTCACGCACCACTGGATTGTCCAGATGTTTGCGGAACATTTTGAGCTGCGTGAGTGTCTGCTCAGCCAGTTCCCGAGAAGGCTGTCAGGAGGGGAGGGAGGTAAGAAGGCATCTGAAGACATGACATATTCAGCTGTCTGTCTGAACATACATAGATATAATGAATATCAATTAGCATCTTCATCCAATGAAAACCATCATGAATTAATTTGACATCCTCAGAGAACACCTTACCTCAATAATAATGGCTTGAGGAGCATTATTTTCCACCTTCTGCGGCCTATCTCCGCCCCGTACACCAGAGGTCACTGTGCAGTCCTTGGGAGCCTGGCAAATGGCCACAAAGCCACCCTTTGGAGGGTGCTTGAATTCGGTTGCTCCAAAGTTGAAGGACATCTCAGCATTCTGCCAAACAACATAAAAGTCACAAGTATATTTACCTGCAATTTACATAATCATTTTTAATCATGACCTATCTTTTGTATTTCTTCAATTTTCTGCTATTATCTTGGTTTAATATCCTAGTTCATTATCACCAGGGTTTTCAAAAACTTCTAAATCTCTTACAGCCGTCAGGCACATAGGGTATACAGTAATTTCTGGAAGCCCATCACACAAGGCGCTGTTACATTTCGGAAGCCTGACAGGAAAACTTGGTCCCGCGATATTGTGTTAGTAATTTTGTGAGCCCCGGATACACATCTCTCTTCTAGAAAGGGACTTCTGCTAATTATTAGTCTACTGATATCAATATTAAGCCTGCTTTAGCGATTTCCACATTTTACAGGAATCCACAAGAAATTACAAAATTCTACACTTCTCCATCTCTATGTGTATGAGGTGAACTTGCAAGATGAGCTTATATCAGTAAATTATAATAGCAAAACTTTATCTTTCCCTTTAGTTGAATTTAGTTGGGTACAACCCTCAAGTCAAAAATAAAAATATAAAACAAGACAAAACTACACATGCTTGAAAACCAGCAGACCTAAACACAAGAGATAGACTTATCAACCAGTTCACACAAACACAAAACCCAAGCCAAGAGAGCCCACAAAAAGAACAAAGTCCCTCCTCTTCTCCTTCCCACATCCGCACCCCCTAAACACTCTCGAACCTTGAGCACAACAGCTGGGAGGAAGGTGGAGTTCTTGAACTCGCTGCGGAGGGTGAAGGCCTTTCCAAGGTCCGCCCCGTTTTTGCTGTAACGGATCTCCATTGCGTCCAGGTCCAGGTAGCAGCCAATCACATCTTTCAGACCAAAAGGTTCACCGAAGTCATCGAACTGGCGGCAGTTGGACTTCTTGCCTGTACCACCGAAGCCAAAACCTGCCTTGCATGTGCCCAGGTCCAGGGCAGCCTGCAAAATAGAAAGAAATAATGAGGATGGTAAATAACAATAATAAAAACAGCAAAAATAAGAAAAACATACCAATACCAATCTTTTTTCTGCTACTATTACTTACAATTCTAATAATAATCATAATAATAACAACAATAATAGCAATTGTTATTATCATTATCAATAACATTACTATTATCACTACCATAATAATAAAACCAATAACACTAATAACAGTTACATACCAGATGCAGATGCATATAAAAAATAATTATAGATATAAATAAAAATACGTATAAAGAAATAGAAATCGATACAGATACAGAAATGGATATAAAAATATGCATCTCTCCCTCACGATGTCTTCACAAATATGTCTGAACTGAACTGATCTCCCTCACCTGTGGCGTTGCCCATCCAACGCGGCAAAGCCCCTCATCAGATACGGTCGCCTCGTAGTAGTACTTGCCCTTGCCAGCGACCCCCTTGGTGCAGCGGACACCTTGCCAGGCCTTAGGGTCACGGGACTGGCACCGTAGGCCGTCAGGGGTCACTGCCATGCCAGCATCACGGTCAAAGAAGCTCATCAGCCAGTTGGGAGCTTTGGGATTCAAAAAAATGAGTTAGGAGTCATGGCCTTGTAGATCAAAAATTTTATGGCACCAACAGAAATATTCAACTGCTCTTTGGTTGAATAAATGCATGCCAAATCATCCATGTTGAGTAATTCTAAAAACAATGGGTAATAAATTTGTCTAATCCAGCCTGACATAAAGTAGACAAGGATATCCATTTTAGAGATATGAAAAGTGAGTTGTTAACCCATTCCCGACGGGGGAATTCTAGCCTTTGAATGGTCCATGATGCGGGGCGTTCGATATTAGGCCAAAAAACCATATTGAACCACAAATATGTGGCCGCCCGCCGACTGTGAACTTGGCGGTACAACTGCGCGCGGTACCACATGCTGTTGTACCCCACCCTCCTGTGTTGTAAGCGTAAAAGAGAAAATTGCAGTTGCTAAAGGCTGCACTAAAAATTAAAAAGCAATTGAATTAACATTTATTTTGAGATATAGAAACCACACCTTAATGACAACCCTTATTAGAGACAATAATAAAATCAAAACTAATAAATATCCTGCTCTTTACACAAATTAAAAAATAACTTTCTTTTCCAAAATAAAAATCATGCTCATAATTGAAAAACGATTCTCCCTTAAACAAATCTGTCTCCCAAAGAAAACAAAACAACTGTAATCTCTATAAGCCTGGTTACTTTAAAGAAAAAACAACAACAATAATCTCTCTATTCTTCAAGGAGATGAAAAAATGCTATTGCCACACAATATACAACTAAGTCAGATCTAATCTTCTGAAAATGGGGAGAATTCCAGGCAAAAAACAGAAAAGCTTTTCATCACAGGAAAAAAAAAAAGAATATATATACAAAATGAATAATCCAACACAGCAGCAATAAAAAATGAGGGTCGGGGGAAGGGGGATCATATTCCAAGTAAAAAAAATAAAAATAGTGGAAGAGAAACAAAGGAGACAAACACAAAAAATGGAAAAAAAATGAAAATAATAACAATAATAGTGAATAGAAACAAGAATGATTGATGATGATGATGATGATGATGATGATGATGATGATGATGATGATGATGACGATGATGATGACGATGATGATGACGATGACGATGACGATGATGATGATGATAGTAATTATAGCAATAATAGTTATAATAATAAAAACAATAATAATAATAATGACATAAACAATATGAATAACAGAAATAACATATATATAACATAAACACCATAAATAATAAGTATAACATATACAAGGGAAAAAACAACACACACAACGCAAATCTTCCCCCACTCACAGACTTCTTTGTTGACCTTGGACGTCTTGCCCTGCTGGATGTCCTTGAGTGCCTCCCACACAATCTGCAGGATGGGCAGGCAGAAGGCACCCGTCTTGCCGCTGCCCGTCTCCGCGGCCATCAGCACATCCCCACCGCCTAGGATGAGTGGCACGGCTTCGTTCTGCACATCGGTTGGGAGCCTTAGGGAGGAGGAGAGAGGGGAGGAGGTTGAGTGAGGGAAGGGGGAGGCGGGAGAGGGGGTGCTGAAGGTAACAGGTGGTTTGTGGTCTGTCTGTCTCTGTCTATTTGTCTGCTTATTTGTCTATCTCTCTGTTTATTTGTCTGTCTGTCTGATTATTTGTCAGTCTGTCTGTCTGATTATTTGTCAGTCTGTCTGTCTGATTATTTGTCTGTCAGTCTGTCTGATTATTTGTCTGTCTGTCTGTCTGATTATTTGTCAGTCTGTCTGATTATTTGTCAGTCTGTCTGTCTGATTATTTGTCAGTCTGTCTGATTATTTGTCTGTCGGTCTGTCTGATTATTTGTCTGTCGGTCTGTCTGATTATTTGTCTGTCGGTCTGTCTGATTATTTGTCTGTCGGTCTGTCTGATTATTTGTCTGTCGGTCTGTCTGATTATTTGTCTGTCGGTCTGTCTGATTATTTGTCTGTCGGTCTGTCTGATTATTTGTCTGTCAGTCTGTCTGATTATTTGTCTGTCAGTCTGTCTGATTATTTATTTGTCTGTCTGTCTGTCTGTCTGTCTGTCTGTCTGTCTGTCTGTCTGTCTGTCTGTCTGTCTGTCTGTCTGTCTGTCTGTCTGTCTGTCTGTCTGTCTGTCTATCTGTCTGTCTGTCTGTCTGTCTGTCTGTCTGTCTGTCACTGGTTTTATTTGACTTGCACAATGAGAAAGATAGATAGATAGAGATAGAGATAGATAGAGATAGATAGATGGATAGATAGAGAGATAGACAGAAGGAAGGAAGGAGATAGATGGACAGACACAGACAGAGACAGATGGATAGATACAGAGACAGAAATAAATATATCAAATAAATACTAGTTTACTCTTTGAACCCTTTACTCACGTCCAGTCCATCTCCTCGACAGCTTTTGCTATCTCCGACATTACACCCATCTCTGGAAGGAGGAGAATAATTAATAATTATAATATTATAGCTACAACTAAAACAACAATTTCTAAAACTGTCCTTCAAACTTTATAAAGACTGTAAAATGAATCTATAGGTCACCTCAACTATAGCTGGCTCACCTTTTCTCTTTCAAACCACACCTCCCAATCCATTGATCAAATTTATACAGCAGCTATTATGCCTATGATTGATTATGTATGAATGACAGTATGTCCACAAATAAACCCTCTAATTATAGGAGCTAACTGAACTACTACAGTGAGTTATTGTTCTTCCTGTTATGCAATAATTGGAAAAAGATCAACCTTTAGGAAATACAAGGATTCCTGAAGATCTAATTTGTTTATTAATGACAATCAAAGAAAATACAAAATAAATTGACAGGCTAATCACAGGCAAGGTCACTTTCATTTTGCCTACTGGGCTTCAAAAAGTTTGATTATTAACCCATTCATGCCGGGGGCATTCCAGCCTTGCATGTCACAATGCCGGGGCTCTCGAACGCATAGGCCTAAATCAATTGAATAAACGACGCCGTATTGCGTCCCCAGCGAACGGGCCTAATATGCGCGGTACTGTAATATACCACCCGTCATGAGAGGGTTAAGACAGTTCAGACCCGGTTCTCATATAATGAATATGTGTTTGTGTTTTCAGCATTGCTTCTGGTTCAGGATAATAGGTCTGAACTGAAAATGTGAAATGTACACTGATGATGCATCCAAAAGGTTTATTGTCAAATAAGGGACAAGTCAAAGCCCTGTCTTGCCAGAATGCACATGAATATTTCTTGATCTTTCTGCTTTAACATCATAAGGGGTGAAGGCAACCGTGATCACAGTGCACACAGTACAGTATGCAGGTGAGTACACTGTAAGAAAATTACATATTTCAAATTTTTATCATACATGAGGAAGAAATAAACCATTCTTTAAGGAACTGATGTCCCCATCCCCCACCTAAAAACTTGCTTTTCCATGGTTCCCTAATGCCTATTGGATGGGGCTTGGGGTTACTAGTTTGGATACTAGAGGCCGATATAAAAAATGCACATCGCGATTTTGTCTTCGAGTCACATTGTCACAATCAGATACTTTACCAGTGAATCGCCCTTCTGAGTTTATTGCCTAACGACTATAATGCCAGCGAGAATTTAGAGATGCTGTAGTTATATTCCCAGATTACTAGCACCTTACTAAATACCACGATGGTATTATCAATGAAATCTTCTCACCCTCTACTATTCATATATAGTGGAGATAATCCTCTATTCATATATAGTGGAGATAATACTGTGAATCTGCCATATACCCCACAATTGGGCCTCAATAGCAGGGGAGGGCATGAAGTGGATAAGGGTCTTTGGCCTTCATAATGCAGTAATAAACAATCAATGGATGTGTTTTTGTTTTACCTGATGTGCAACATGTTTGAAAAAGAGACATCTACAGGAAGAAAATATTTCAGGATGTTCAATTTGAGAGGCTATTCATGAAGTTTTTTCAGTTCCTAATTTTTTATGAATCCATGAGGTAGACTTTTCAAGCAGGTTTAGAACCAGTTTTCTGATCAAGAAGAAATGTGTGTTTGCTCTATTGATTCCAGTTTTCATAGATTAGCAATAGGGAACACACATCAACAATGTACTTAAATGGTTTATCACCAAATATGGAACCACACAAAGCTCTCTCTTGCCAGAATAGATGTGCATGTTTGTTGATCTTTTTGCCATAGCATCACTAGTTATAGAGGCCACTGTAATTGCTAGTGCATATGGTAGGCCATGTAGGTGAAGAGATTGCAAAGAAACCACATCTTTTACATCTCTTTTTTGCAGTAGCCAGAAATTGTGGTATATATCAATGCAATTTATTCATATATTACCCAGCAATTTCCTTAATCTACTTCCTACCCTCCCCTAATATCAAGACTCAAGATATGGGGGGGGGGAGAGAATTGCTGATTATATCTACTGTATATGTGTAGCAAAGGGCGAGAAGAATCCCTTAGTATCACTGTCATTGTATTTAGTAATACGACAGCATTCTAATAATGTACCATGCTGCCTAACACAAAATTTTGGGTGAAAATAATATAATTTCGTCAATGGCTTCATTGTGCTTCAAACAAATCCGGCAATCAGTCCAGCAGCAAATGAAGCACACCTGCATTACTGGCCCTCATAACTAGGAAGCACGCAGTGGGTACCAAAGGAATTGTGGAGTAAAATCAAAAGATCGAGATGTATCAAGCAACAATTTTGATCCATAATCACTGCATTGCCTGGTCTACAAAATCTTCTACTGGTATTCTGGTACGATAAGGCCTGAGCAAATACACGGACTTGGTACAGTTTGGGATAAAATCTAGACGTATGGAATTACTCCATGGGACATGTTACAAGACGACTTATTTCAATAATGAGCCTTACCGGAATGAAATTTATGAGTCGTACAAGAGTGGAATTTATGTGTCTTACTTGAGTGGAATGATTGAACTGGTATAAAAGAAAAGTTCCGTTGATTAATCCATTAGATGGATTTTTCAATTTCTGTGTTTGGCATCATTTCCAATAATAACACAGTCCCTAACGAGTACAGTGCCTAATAAGTATAATCCCTGTTGAGTACAGTGAATAATAAGTATGATGCCTATTGAGTACAGTGCCTAAAAAAAGGTATGATGCCTATTGAGTACAGTGCCTAAAAAAAGGTATGATGCCTATTGAGTACAGTGCCTAAAAAAAGTATGATGTCTAATGAGTACAGTACCTCAAAAGTATGATGCCAACCAATACATGCCAAATAAGTATGATGCCAACCATGTAATGTATCCTAAAAGTATGATGTCTAATGAGTACAGTACCTCAAAAGTACGATGCCTAACGAGTATAGTACCTAATACGTGAAAAGCCT
>NW_028234424.1:18091657-18096908 GCF_977035675.1 Penaeus japonicus
ACCACACACCCCAACACACACAACACACACACACCACAACACACCAAACAACAACCACACACACACACACAACCACACAACCACACCACAAAACACCCCAAACCACCACACACCCAAACACACCACACACACCCACCACACACACACACGCCACACACCACCCACAAACCACACCACACACACACACACAACACACACCACACCACACACACACACACAACCCCACACACACAAACCCCCACACACAAACACACCCACACACAACCACCACAACCACACACACAACACCACACACACACACACACACACCAACACCGCACCACACACCCACACAACCCACCCCCACCCCACCACACACCACACACACACACACACACCACACCAAACACACACACCACACACCACACACACCACACACACACACACACCCCACACCACACACCCACACACAACACCACACACCACACACACCCACACACAACAACACACACCAACACACACACCACACACCACACACACACACACACACCACCACACACACAACCACAAACCAACCACCACACACACCCCACACACACCCCACACACACACACCACACCACACCCCACACACACACACCACACCACACCACACCCCAAAACACACACACACACACAACCCACACCCCCCCACCCAACACACCCACACACACACACACACACACACCACCACACACACACCACACACCACAACAAACACCCACCCACACCCACAACACCCACCCACACACCAACACACACACACACAACACACACACCCCCCCCCCACACACACACCCAACACACACAACACCCACACACACACACACACACCACACACAACACCCCACAACACACACACACACACACACACACCACCACCACCCCCACCCACACCACCACACCACACACACAACCCACCCCCACCCCACAACACCCCCCACAACAACCACCCAACCACACACACACACACAACACACACCACACACACAACACACACAACACACACCACACACCGCACACACACCACACACACACCACACACAACACACACAACACACACACACACACACACAAACACCCAAACACACACAACACACACACACACAACACACCAACCCCACCCACCCACACACACAAACACACACCACACAAACACCACACACACACACACCACACACCACAACACAAAACACACACACACAAACCACACACACACACCACACACCACAACAACCCACACACCACACACACACACACACACCCACACACCACCAACACACACACACACACAAACACACACCCAAACACACCACACCACACAACAACACACACACACACACCACAACACACACACACCACACCAACAACCCACACCACCACACACACACAACACACACACACACACCACACCACACACACACCCAAACACACACACACACCACACACACCCCACCCCAACCCCACACACCAAAACCCCACAACAACAACAAACCCAACACCACAACACCACACACACCCAACCCCAACACACACACCACACACCCACCCAAACACCACCACCACACACACACCACACCACACACCACCACACCACCACCACAAAACCAAACCACACACAAACACACACCAACAGCAACACACACACACACCAACCCACCACCCCACACCCCACACCACACACCACACCACCCCACACACCACAACACAACACACCCCAACACCACACCACACACCACACACACACCACCCCACACACCCCAACCCACACAACACTCACCACCACAACCACCCCACACACCAACCACCACCACACAACAACCACACACCCACACCACACAACACACAACCACACACACACACACACAACACACAAACCACCACACAACACACCCCAACACACACCACACCACCACCCCCCACCAACACCCAACCCCCCCCCCCCCCCACCACACCCACACAAACACACACAACCACACACCCCCCACAACACCACCCCCACACACACCCACACACACCACCCCACCACCCACACACACACACACAAACACCACCACACCCCCACAACACACACACAAACACACACCCAACACCCACAACCACACACCAACACCACCCACACACCAAACACCACAACAACCCCCACACAACCACCCCACACCCAACCAAAACCAACACACCAACAACCACCACACAACACACCCACCCACCACAACACACCCAAACACCACAACACACCACCCAACCCCCCCACCACACCACCACACCACACCACCACCACACACACACCACACACACCACATGCACACCACACACACCACATGCACACCACACACACCACACACAAACCACACACCACACACACCACACCACACACACCACACACATACCACACACCACACACACCACACCACACACACCACACACATACCACACACCACACGCACACCACACACACCACCCCACACCACCCACAACCCACCCACACACCACACCCACACCACACACACCACACACACACACCACACCACACAAACACCCCAACACACAACCACCCACACACACACACACAAAAACAAACACCCCCACCAACACACACACACACCCACACACACCACACACCACCACACCAACACACACAACCACACACGCCCACAACCACACCACACACAACCACACACACACACCACACAAACACACACCACACACAAACCCCACACACACACCACACACACACAACACCACACACCACACCACCCACACAACACACACACACAACACACACCACCAACCACAACACACCACCACCAACACACCACACACACACACACACACACACCACACACCCAACACAACACACACAAACACACCACACCACCACCCACCACACACACACCCAACACCCACCACACACCACACCACCACACCAAACACACACACCACACACACACCACACACCACACCACCACCACCACCCACAACACCAACACACCACACACACCACACACACACCACACACCACACCACCACACAAACACAACACACAACACAACACACACCCCACACAACACAACACACACACACACCACACACCACCACCACACACACA
The DNA here is from genome assembly GCF_977035675.1 of Penaeus japonicus. Taxonomy (NCBI): domain Eukaryota; kingdom Metazoa; phylum Arthropoda; class Malacostraca; order Decapoda; family Penaeidae; genus Penaeus; species Penaeus japonicus. The sequence continues at coordinate 18,094,784 of NW_028234424.1, forward strand.
CACACACCACACACCACACCACCCAACACCACACAACACAACACACACACCACACACGCACCACCCACACCCACCACAACCACACACCACACACACACACACCCCACACACACACACACCAAACACCCACACACCCACACACACACACACACAACAACACCACACCCCACCACAACACAACACACACACAAACCCCCACACACACACACACCCACCACCCCCACCCACACCACACCCCACACACCACACACCCACCACCACCCCACCAACACCACCACACCACACACCACACACCCCCCCCCCACCCACCCACACCCACCCACCACCCCCCCACACACCCCCCCCACACCCCCACCCCCACCCACCCCCCCACCACACCCACACCACCCACACCCACACACACAAAAGGTTCTATCTATACAATAGCAAATTAAGAATCAATTGAGAACACCTCTTCACGATCTATGTCAGTGAATCCTTTCGAAAGTACATTTTCTATGAATAAGAGACTCAAGTGTACCATTTTCTCTCTAGTATCTACTGAACATATGAAAATACTAATACAAGTCAACCTAACGTTAAAATACACACAAATCCATTCGATAAAGTCTTTCTGAATACCGTTATGCAGTATCGCTGCATATCACTATTCGTCATTCAAGAAACGAAAATCACTTGCAAGGAATATTTCCAAAACTATAATCAATATTTCCCAAAACTATTAACCGGGAATTATTCCAATGTCAGTCTTAACATTCTTTAAAAACTACCCCAAAATATTTGTTAATCCTTGAATAAGATGATGTAGACACTTACTTTCTAAGTGGCTCTAAAAAGTGTTCTTTGTCTTTTCCTAAGTGGGATTCCTATCACACGGACTCGGAGTTTGGAAACTGAGGCTTGCAATCATTATATACGGTTACATAGCTATGTTTGCATCGCTATCTATTTCGTATTAATCTTGGCGACTTATTGGGTGGGTTCCCCCTTATTTTTTGTTGGTTGCTGTTGTGTGGCTCGTTCATTGGCATGATCCTTTTATCATGGGTTGGCAGTAAATTTTCTTGCAAAACGTGTTGCAAGCTTTTTTCATGATTCTCGGTATTCTATTTTAATTTTTTTATTTTTGTATGGGTTCTTTTAGTCATCTTTCATGTTCTTTTCCAAAATGAATTATCCCTATTTAAAATGACAGCATCAGAGACAAAGCCATCAACATAAGTTACACAAATAATGTCAATATAATTACAAGAACAACATCACAATAGCACTTGCTGTTATTCAGCCGTTTAAAGGACGATTGCATGATGACTTTAATAAGATCTCTCCTTTATATCCACGCATATAACTCGGTATCATCAATACTATATCCGTTTTTATCCGCATACAATGGCGCTAGAGAAGTGAAAAAATAGTTTTGTTGACAGTTTATACTGTTTTACATACCTTCTTAAATATTTCGTAGATTTACTTTACTAAAAACCGTTAGTTTTTTTGATTCAGTGGCAGACTGTCAATGCATGTATCCATATAAATATATATATATTATATATACGCATATATATATATAGATATATATATATATTTTATATATATATATTTATATATATATTATATATAAAATAAATATATATAAATATATATAATATAGATATATATATATAGATATATATATACATACAATACACGTGCCCACACACAAACACACAGCTCACACACACACCCAACACATAATTGTGTATAATACATATATATATTATATATATATATATATATATATATATATATATATACTATATATATATATATATATAGATAGATAGATAGATAGATAGATAGATAGATGCATATGCAATATATACATACACACACACACAACACACAGACACACCCACACCCACACACACTCATATATTATATATATATAATATATATATAATATATATATACATATATATATATATATATATACATGATATAGGTATAGTACATACATATATATATACATAAACATCTACATATCTAATGTGCCTATCATATAGATATATATATATATATATATATATATATATATATATATAAAATATATATATATAATATATATATATACATATACATATATAAT
>NW_028234424.1:18097008-18099508 GCF_977035675.1 Penaeus japonicus
TCTCTCTATTGCATAGTTCATCACGATAATTATCTAGGTCTTTATCACGTTTAAAAAATAATAATAAGTGGACTCGTGTATCTATATATATTCCTTCATTCTGGCTTACTTTTTTCACTATCTGGTTTGTACGTCCTGGGAATTATTCGAATTAATCATTTGAATTAATCATTTCCCTTCAATTGATTATCTCCCTATAATTAATTATCTCGGGTGACCTTTCACTAGTCTTTCGAGTTCGTGTCGCTGCAAAGCACGCTTGTGGACACGTGCATGTGTATACGCACACATGCATGCTGATAATCTTGCGGAGAACTCACGGTACGAATGTAAAGATGATTAAAAAAAGGGGGGGGTCGTGCACACACAGTAGATAATGCGCGCACGACACCCACACCACACACACACACCACACACCACCACACCACAACACACACACACACACACACACACACACACACACACACAAACACGCACACACACAAACACATACACAAACACACACACAAACACATACACACACACACACACACACACACACACACACATACAGACACATACACAAACACGCACACACACACAAACACACGCACGCACACACACACACACATAAACAAACACGCACACACACATATAGGAATCATATATTGCAACATCACATATTCATCAGCACTTTTTTTCAAGGTCAATTGTAGAGGTGTAGTAAATGTTGCCACATGCAGAGCACCCAATTTATCAACCTTCCTTCCTTTTAGATTTTTGCACATGTAAGGGAGAGGTGAGGAGGGGGGGAGGGGAGGAGGAGGGGGGAGGTTATGTGAAAATTGGATAAAGGGAGGAAGGTGAAGGGGGTAAAGGGCAAATAGGTTTTTATGGGAAAATAGGATAGGGGGAGGTAGGGAGTGTGCAGGGGACAGGGGGGCAGGGGTTGGTATTTCATATGGTGTTTCCGGAACATGTATGGTAAACAGGAGGATTAGGGGAATGGGTTAGGAGTAAGGTGGGAGGGGAGTTGTGTGGTTTTTGGAAGGAAAAAATCTGCAATATTTTCGATATCATAAGCAGGTTGAAGGCGTTGTTTTTTTCCTTGCTTTGTTCGAGGGATATTAATGGGTGACGGGAAGGGAAACGGGGGGGAGGGGGCGGGGGGTTGGGGGGGATGGGAAAAGTGGAGGGTGGGGGAGGGGAAAAGTGGATGGTGGGGGAAGGGAAGGGGACGGGGGAGGGGAGGGGAAGGGTGGAGGGTGGGGGAAGGAAAGGGTGTATTTGGATGGATGGTGTTTTGGATGTTGGATTGTAGTGGATTGGATTTTTTTGTTCTCTGGCGGGAATGGATTTGATGTGGGATGGATGTTGTGATTTTGGGGAGTTGGATTGTGTTGGTGGATGGTTGGATGGAAAATGGTTGTGTGGTGGGAAGTGTGGAGGTGTTGTTTGTGGTATGGAAGGATGGGAAGGTGGGGAGGAGGGGGGAGGGTGGGGGAGGGGAAGGGTGGAGGGTGGGGGAGGGGAAGGGGGGAGGGTGGGGGAGGGGAAGGGTGGAGGGTGGAGGAGGGGAAGGAGAAGAAATAAGGAAGGGGGTGAGAGCAAAGGACGGTAATCAGGGACACTTTTTGTGGTTACGTAAGAGATGGCAAATTTGTCTGTCTGTCTGTCTGTCTGTCTGTCTGTCTGTCTGTCTGTCTGATTGTCTGTCTGTTTGTCTGTTTCTATATATATCATTATACACGCCTTTTATCTATCTGTCTGTGAATCTTTGTCTATCTTGTCTCCCAGTCATCTATTCCGAATCTATGTCTGACTATCTGACTGTCTGTCTGTCAGTATGTCTCTCTGGTGCTTTCGGCATGGGCTATTTCCATTTATGATTCATATTAATTTAATAATAGCATGTCGGAATATCGTCCATATCATTAACGTAATATATGGGGATAGGCCTTGTAATACGGATTTACTTGAAAAGAGATTATTGTTTTTTTTCTTCTCTCTTTCTCCCCATTCTCCTTGTTCTTCTCTTTTTTTTTCGTTTCTTTTTGTTTCTTTCTTTCTGTTTCTATCTCTGTGTCTGACTGTCTGTGTGTCTGTCTCTGGCTCTCTCTCTCTCTCTCTCTCTCTCTCTCTCTCTCTCTCTCTCTCTCTCTCTCTCTCTCTTTCTCTGTCTGTCTATTTCTCTCTCTCTCATTCTTTCTCTTTCCCATTACCTAAACAATTTTCTTTTATCTCTTATTCCTCCCCATTCTGTGTCTTCTCCCCACCTCTCTCTCTCTCTCTCTCTCTCTCCCCCTCTTGCCGTCATATCTCCTCTCACTCCTCTCTCCTCTCTGCGTCCTCTCCTCATCTCTGTTTCTCAGCGACGGATCTCTCTCTCTCTCTCTCTCTCTCTCTCTCTCTCTCTCTCTCTCTTTCTCTTTCTCTCTCTCTCTCCTCCTCCTCTTCCTCCTCCTTTACCTTCTGTCCCGTTCTTTCACCTTTCCCCTCCCCACATTTCCCTACTTTCATT
>NW_028234424.1:18134508-18142008 GCF_977035675.1 Penaeus japonicus
AACACGGGTCTCATGAAAACTAAGATAAATGATGGAAAAGAGAGAGAGAAAAAAAAAGGTAAGAGGGACGAAAGGAACGGAAAGATGGTTAGAAAGAGAGAAAGTAGGAGACAGATGGAAAGGTATGACTATATAATATATTATAATAGTATATAATATATAAGTTAATATATATTAATATATATAACATATAATATAATATATAGACATATATACATAACAGCACACAACACACAAACACACAAACACACACACACTGCACACACACGACACACAACACACACACCACCACACATATTATATATATATATATATATATATATAATACACATCCTGTTCATTCTTCTCTCTCACTGCTCGTCCGTCCTCTCTCCTAATCTCTCTACCTCTCTCTCTATATAATAAAATCAATATATAATCATATTATATTATATATAATCATACTATATATATACATATATTCAATAACAAAACACACCTTCTCTCTCTCTCTCATCTCTCACTCTTCTCTACATCCTCCACTCAGAATGCGCTATCTAAGTCATCTTCGAATATTCAAGACCAAAATCCACCTCTAGTCTCAAAGTAGTCATCTCTACAACTCATCTACTCATCATTCTCACACTCAAAATATAATATACGCATTATTATAAATATATATATATATAGATAAGACATATAATATAATATATCAAATATTATATCTTTTATATAATATACTATAATAAATAATATATATATATATATATATTATATACTATATACAGATTCTTATATAATAAACTATAAATATATATATATATATTGATATATAAAATATATACTATAAATATAAACAATTATAAATAATATATACGAGATTATTCAGTATATATAAGTATATATATATATAAAATAATAAAATACATTAACACAACAAATTATATTAAAATATATATATTAATATCTTATTATATATAAAAATATAATATAAAAAATATATATAAATTTAATATATATAATTATATATCACACAATATATATAGTTTTAACATATAAAGTTTATATATAAACCATAACATTATTATATATATATACAATTAATATAATATATAAAAATCAATCTAAATATATATATATATAATAATAGACTAACATAAATATAATATATATATAACAATATATATATATATATATATATTATGATATAGAGAGGAGGCGAGAGAGAGAGACAGTAAGATAAGAGTAGAGAGAGAGATGAGTGATGAGAGTACAGAGAGAGAGAGAGAGAGAGAAAAGATAAAAGAGAAAGTAGTAAAGAGGAAAGAGAGAGAGAGAGAGAGAGAGAGAAAAAGACTCTCTCTCTCTCTCATCTTCCTCCTCCCTCTTCTCTTCCTCTTCTCTTCACATCTCCTCTTCTCTCTCAACTCCTCTTCTTCAGACCTTCTCTCCCCCGCTCTCTCTCTCCTCTTCATCTCCCTCTCCTCTCCTCTCTCCTCCTCAGTCTCTCTCGATCTCTCTCTCTCCTCTCTACTCACACTTCTCATCTCGCCTCGATCTCTCTCCATGTCTCTTCTCTCTCTCTATTTCTTCCTCATGTCCTCCTCCTCCCTCTCACACTCTCTCCCACTCTCATCTCTCTCTCCCTCTCCCTCTCTCTCTCCTCACTCTCTCTCTCTCCTCTCTTCCCATCTCTCTCCTCATCTTCTCTCTCTTCTCTCTCTCTCCTCTGTCTCCTCCTACTCCTACTCACCCTCAATCTCTCTCCTCTCATTCCTCTCCTCTCCTTCCCATCGTCTCTTCTCTCGTTCCTACTCTTCTTCCTCCTCTCTCTCCTCTCGTACTCTCTCTTCTTTCTCTCTCTCCTCCTCTCCTCTCTCTCCCCTTTCCCCACATCTCCTCAACTCGCTATCCTCTATCCCTCTCTTCTCTCGTCCTCTCTCTCTCTCTCTCGCTCATCTTCCTCTCTACTCCGTCTCTCTCTCCTTACTACTCTCTCTCCTCGTCCCTCGCATCTCTCTCACTCGCTCCTTCCACTCGTCTCCTCTCTCCCTCTCAACTCTCCTCTCTCTCCTCTCCCCCTCTTTTTCTTCTCTCTCTCCTTCTCCTCTCGCCTCCTCTCTCTCCGCCTCTCCTCGTATCTCTCTCCTTCTCTTCTCCTCATAATTCTCACTCTCATCGACTTCTCTCTTCTCTCCTCTCCACTCCTCTCCTATCTCCCTTTCTCTCTCCTCTCCTATCTCCTTCTCTCTCTCTCTTCTCTCTCAATCTGACTCGTCGCTCTCTCTCTCGACTCTCTCCTCTCCTCTCTCTCATCTCACTCTCTCTCCTCCTCTCTCTCTCTCTCTCTCCTCACATCCTCTCCACGCATCTTCTCTCAACTCTCACTATCTCTCCTCTCTCCCCTCGCCTCCTCTCTCGCCTCACTCTCCTCTCTCCATCCTCTTCATCTCTCTCTCTCCTCTCTTCTCTCCCCTCTTGGCGGGTGCTCTCTCTCTACCTCGCCGCGCCTTCCCTGACTCCTCTCTCTCTCGCTTCCTCTCGCTACTCATCTCTCTCCATCTCTCCCATCCACTCTTCTCCTTCTCCTTCTCTCTCTCATTACGCATCTCGTTCACTCGAACATCTCTCTCTCTCTCCTCACGTCACTACCTCTCTCTCTCTGTCTCCTCTATCTCTCCTCATCTTCTTCTCCTTCCTCTTCTTCTCTCCTCTCCTCGTCTCTCTCTCTTCCCTCTCCCTCCCCTCTCTCTCTCTCTCTCTCATCTCTCTCTCCATTCATCTCTCCTCTCTCTCTCTCTCTCTCCTTCCTCCTCTCTCTCCCTCATCGCCCCATATCTCTCTCGTCTCCTCCCCTCATCTCTCTCTCCCTCCTCTCAACCCTCTCATCACTCTCTCTCTCACCTCTCTCTCTCTCACTCATCCCTTCTCCTCCATCCCTCACGCTATCTCTCTCTTCTTCATAATCTCTCTCTCCGCTCATCTCTCTCTCTCCTCCTCTCTCTCTCTCCGCTCCTCTCTCTCTCCTCTCTCTCCTTCTCAGTCTTCTCTCCTCCTCTCCCTTCCTACTCTCCTCCCATCTCTCTCGTCGTCTCCTCAATTCACTCTCTCTTCTTCTCCATCTCTCGCTGCCTTCCTCTCTCTCTCCTCTCTTCTCCTCTCTTGCCGTTCATCTTCATCTCCTTCTCTCCCTTTCGATCTCTCTCTCTCCTCTGCTCTCACATTCTCTACTCCTCTCTCTTCGTATCTTCTTCTCCTTCTCATACTCTCTCTCACTCTCTCCGATCTCGTCTCCGCTCTCCTCTCTCCTCTCCCTCTCCTCTCACTCTGCTCTCTCTCTCTCTCCTCTCGGTTCTCTCTCTCTCTCTTCATCTCTCTCTCTCTAATCGTCCGCTCTCTCTCTCCCAGTCTCCTCCCCTCTCCTTCTCTTCATCTCTCACCTCTCTACTCTCTTCTCTCTTATTCCTCAACTCTCTCTCATTTCCCCTCTCTCCTCATCCCTTCCCTCTTCCCTCAGCTCTCTCTCCTCTCTCCTCTCTCATCTCCCCTCATGCTTCTCCCCCCGCCTCCCCTCTCCTCTCTTTTCCTTATCTCTCCTCTTTCCTCTCCTCTCTCCTCTCTCTCCACTCTCTCCTCCTTCCTCTCCCCTCACGTCTGCCGCTTCTCCCTTTCTCCTCTCTCCTCTACTCTCCCGCTCCTCGTCCTTCTCTCCTCTCTCTCGTTCTCTCTCCTCTCCTCTCTCTCTTCCTCTCTCACCTCCACTCTCTATCTCCTCACTCCTCTCTCCTTCCTCTCTCTCTCCTCACCATCATCTCTTCCTTCCTCCCTAACTCTCTCTTCTCATCCCTCTCTCGCTCTACTATCCTATCTCTCCCTCTCTCTCCTCTCCCTCACCATCCTCACTCTCTCGTCTCCTACCTCTCTCTCTCTCTCCTCTCCCTCCTCTCCTCTCTCCTCTCTTCTCATCTCTTCTCTCGTCTCTCTCAATCTCGCTCTCTCTCGTTCCCGTCTCCCTCACTTCTCTCTCTCTCTGGGGATCCATCGCTCTCCCTTCCTCCCCTCTCCTTCTCGTACTCCATTCTATCTCTCTTCATCCCCCCTCTACTCTCTCTCTCCCTTCTCGTCTCTCTCTCGCTCTCTCCTCAACTCTTCCACCTCTCCTCCTACTCTCTCTCCCTCTCGTCCTCCCTCTTTCTCCTCCTCCTCTCCTCCTCACCACTCTCATCCTCCTCCTCTCTCGTCTCTCTCTCCTAGCCGCGTCTCTCTCCGCATCCTCTCTCTCTACTCTCTCTCCTTCCCTCCTCTCTCACTCTTCCCCTCTCTCCTCTCGTATCTCTGCTCCTCTCCTCATCTCTCTCTCACTCTCTTCTCAGCGCTCTCATCCTCCCGCTCATCCGTCTCCTCTCTCACTCCCTCCCTTCTCATCATCCCGCCTGGTCCTCTTCATCACTCTTATCTCTCGGACTTCTTTTTCACCTCTCGTCTCATCCTCATCCCGTCGTCTCTTCTTCCTCTCTCTTCTATCTCTTCAGCTCTCATCATCTCTTCCTCCATATCCTCTCTCTCCTTTCCTCTCTTACTCTACTTCTCTCCTCTTCTTCTACTCTCCTTCTCGAATCTCTCTCACTCTCATATTTCCCGTCTTCCTTCCTCGCGCCTCTGCTCCCCTTACTCCCTCCACCCTTCTCTCCCCCTCATCTCTCTCGCGCCTCTTCTTTTCTCTCTCTGCCTCTCGTCCTCACTCCCATCTCACCATCGCTTCGCCTCTTTCTCTTTTCCGCGCTCTCCCTTCCTCGCTCATTCCTAAACCGACCGCTACTCTAGAGTCTAAATTTTATAACATAGTCCACCCACACCTTCCAAAGTAGTCCATCCGTTCTCTCCTCTCACACTCTCTCATCAGCTCTTTCCTCACGTTCGTGTCCTGATAATCCAAACGTACTGGTAACGATGTAAGCGGGATACCCTCCAGTATCCTCTCTCTCCCTCTCTCGAAAACACACCTTGACTCATCCATCCCCTCTCTGCCCTCCGTCTCCTCTTCTCTCTCCTACTCTCTCTTCCCTCTCTCCAACGAGCATCAAAACTCCTCGCCCCCTTAGCAACATCGCATCGATAGTTAACGATCCGCGAACACATCGTCCTCTCTCTCTCCTCTCTCTCTCGCCCTCTCTCAACTCGTTCTCCTCTCTCTCTGCTCGTCTCATCTCCTCCTCTCTCTCTCTCACTCTCTTTAATCTCGTCGTTCTCCGCACTCTTTACTTCTCTACGTAACTCCTCATCTCTCTCGTTCTCCCTCTGCTCTTCCTCGCGTTCTCATCATCTCTTCTCTCCTCTTCTCTGCTCTCCTTTTCTCTCATCTCAAACTCCATCTTCTCATCCACCATTTCCTCATCTCCCTCTTCTCTCTCTTTCCTCCCCTCTCTTCTCCACATCTCCATCCTATTCCTCTTTATCCTTCTCCCCTCGATCCTCTCCTCTTCTCACTCCTCTCTCTACATCTCCTTCTCCTCTCCATCCTCTCGTCTTCTCCCTTAACCTCTCTTCCCCGATCGTCCTCCTCGTCTCCTGTCTCTTGTCTCTCTCCGCTCTCTCTCCTCTCTCCTCTCTAATCTCTCTACTCCCTCGCCTCCGCTCCCCCTCTCTCCTCTCTCTCTCTTCCCTTCCTCTCTCTCTCTACAAATCTCTCCGCCATCTTCTCGATCCCTCCCCCTCCCATCCGCCCTTCATTCTTCTTCTCCTCTCTTCTCCTCCTCTCTCAACTCTCCTCTCATCTCTCTCCCTCTCTACGTCTCGTGCTCCTCTCTACGCTCTCTCCGCTCTCGGTCACCTCTCTCTCTCTCTCTCTCTTCTCTCTCACGCTCCTCATCTACTCTTACTCTCGTCTCTCTCTCTCATTCTCTCTCCCCCTCCCTCTCTCTCTCTCTCTCCCTCTCTATCTCCCTCTCTCTCTCCTCTCAACTCTCATTCTCTCCCATTCTCCCTCAGCACTCTCTCTCTCCTCTCTCTCTCTTTCTCTCTCTCTCTCTCTTCTCCCTCTCTTCTCTCTCTCTCCCTCTCCCTCTCTCTCTCCCTCTCTCTCTTTCTCTCTCTCTCTTTCTCTCTCTCTCCCTCTCTCTCTCTCTCCCTCTTCCTCCCTCTCTCTCTCTCTTCCCCTCCCTCCCCCTCTCTCTCTCTCTCTCTTGTTCTCTCTCTCTCTCTCTTCTCTCCCTCCCCCCCTCTCTCGTCGATCTGCTCTTCCCTCTCCCTCTCTCTCTCTCTCCCCTCTCTCTCTCTCTCTCTCCCCCCCCCTTCTCTCTCTCTGTTATCATAATGAAGACAAATTCAAAGCTACACCCGCTCCTCTGAGTCGGCCAGATACACTTGATAAGCACACTATACAAAGGGATCTCCCGTGTCTTTCTCGGTTCATTTGCATACTGGCATTTCTCTCTTGTTAATTTGCCTGCGATTGGTGCTCGGGTTGAGGTCAGCGGGGAGAGAGGTACGTGTTCTGGCGTGTAGTGTCTGCTTGATACATTTTTTTCTTTGGTTTTTCTTATTTTTTGTTTTCTCTCTTTCTCTCTTTTTTTTGTATTGGTATATGTTCTTTTTTTTTTTTGTACTCTTCTTTATTTTTTTGTTGTTTTTTTGTGGTCTGTCTCGGTCTATCTCTCTTTCTCTCTCTCTTTCTATCTTTCTTTCTGTCTGTCTGTCTGTCTCTCTCTCTTTCTCTCTCTCTCTCTCTCTCTCTCTCTCTCTCTCTCTCTCTCTCTCTCTCTCTCACACACACTCTCATTCTAAATCTTTTCACGCTGTCTGTCTGTCTATCTATATATCTATTTACTCACTCTCTCTCTCTCTCTCTCTCTCTCTCTCTCTCTGAAACTTTTTCACATTGCCTCTGTCTACTTATTTGTTTATCTCTCTGCATCTTTCTCTCTTCCCCTCTCGATCTTTCTCCCCCCCCCCCCCTCTCTCTCTCTCTCTCTCTCTCTCTCTCTCTCTCTCTCTCTCTCTCTCTCCTTCCCTTCCTCTCCTTCTCTCTATCCCTCACACAAACAAAAGACGAGCGCACTGATTCCCACACTAACAAACCCCCAATACCTTCATCCCAAAGTCCGCATCAAAAGGGGGGTGGGGTGAGGGGGGAGTACAAAACAGGTCTCCCTTTTTCCTTCTTCTCCCTTGCAGAACGGTGACCTCACGTAACCCTAGATGACCCCTACGACCCCAGTGCACCTGTTCCGGTTCATCTGTTGTGTGCTTCGTCTTCGTCGTGAATGATCTCTCCCCCAACCCTCTCCCCTTAGCCCCCTCCCCTTTAACCCCCTCCCCCTACCCTTCTCTCTTTCCTTAATGAGGAGCGGGGGATGAAGGATGATTTTGAGGAAAGTAATGATGATGATGACGATGATGATGATGATGATGACGATGATGATGATGATGATGATGGTTATAATGGTGATGATAAAGATAAGGAATGATAAGGGGGATGATGTCATATTTATGATGAGAATAATGATAATGGTGATGATGTGA
>NW_028234424.1:18157870-18165370 GCF_977035675.1 Penaeus japonicus
TCTCTCCCTCTCTCTCCCTCTCTCTCCCTCTCTCTCTCTCTCTGTAGTTTAACCGACACATTTGACAGGAAATACGTAGATTGCGGCACAGAATGGGTCAAGTAAGTAATAAAATGGTAACCAACCTCTGCAATTCTGTTAAGGGTACCAAAGGAGGCATGGATTCCATTGCAACGATCAGAATATGTTGCTGGGATAAACTTGATAAAGAAAATTATTGAACATATGCAGGGAAGATGGAAACATATTGCAATACAATGTCAAGGAAATTGAAATCACGTGACCTTGGCTGTAATATTTCTGAAAAATGAAGAGTAAGTATACTACATATAAAGAGTAGATATGGGTATACCAAGTTAGATTTCAGAGAACGCACATAATGTTTTGAATTGTGATGAGAGGCCTGGAATATGGAGGGAAGTTAATATCCAGTTTAAGAAGAAATAGAATCACAAAACAAAAGGAATTCACTGCTCATGTGCGAGATTCTAAGATATCTGGAAGTAAAAAGAATTAGATTAGCATTAACATGTGAAAGTTTAAATATATCAGTACTTACTGATGTGACCATGATATGGTCATTACCTTACCCGAGAATGAGTTCTCCAAGGAAGGCGTGGCTGCTTGGCCGAAAAACGTCGCCGTGCTGGCGGTAGCTCTTTTAACGTACGTACACTGGGTCAATTTGGCTGCAGGAAGCATTACTCTTGGCTCTGTTACCGAAAAACTACCGGAGCTCGCCGGCGAAAGTAACCACCGTGCTCGCGGTACTTTCGCAGTGGACCGTATACAGTAGGTACTATGGAGGCTCTCGTGAGACCGCGTGGCTCTCCTCAGTCCAAACATCGGGGCTGGCCCGGACTAACAATAAAATAATTGACCGTTTGGTCTCGGTTTGATTAATGAAAGAAGTTACCCATCTCATCCTCGTGAGTTGGCTGTGGTAAGGCCGCAGACTGGGTAATTGGAATGACAACCCGAATCTTGCCTCAAGTTTAATTTTCTTAACAGAGGAGATGCGATAAGCACAAGATTGGTAAAATAATGAATGATGAATGAAAGTTAAAACGAAATCCAGAAGCATTATCATACATCGAGTTTATAGTCATTCAAGCATAACAATCCATCTGAATAAGTGATTGAGAGGAGGGATAATAAGGAAGATTAGTTTAGGCGTGAAATATTGTGCAAATAACTATTCCACTTATGTTCAACAAAACAAAACTAAATTCGATTTTATGCCATGACATCCTAGTTGAACTGTCACGTTGGTTTGTGACAGAAATATAAGAACAGTTAATGCAAAAGAGCGAAGGGTAGATGGTGTATCTATAGTGAGTTATGTGTGTGTGCATTCGCAAAAGGTAATAAACCGCAAAATAAATAAATGATATAAGAGTAAGTAAAATGATTGATTTAACTAAATAGTGGTATCGCCATTTACATTATATTACTTACAATAAAACGATAACTTATTATGATAAAATAATAAAGATGAAGGTAGAATATAACTACGCGAATAGATAAAGCAATTCACTAAGTAACAAAAAAATAATAATAATAAAAAAAAAATAAAACATTATAAAGAATAAATAAAACATGTAACAAACGAAAATATGATATCATAAAAAGTATATATAATAAATTGTTTACTTAACGCATGCGACTTGATAGACAATTCTGATCATCGTAATATTATATTTGACTTTAATGAGGTCACGAATAACCGTGAATGACCTGCTAGAGTTCGAAATGACCTAGCCAAGTGACCTAGTAAGAATTATTTTAAAGTAATTTATCAAATAACAACAAATTGACTAATAAAATACATACATATTTTGTTAAAGAAAGAAAAATTGAAACGTTACTGAAAGTAAGATATTGTTAATAGTTTCATCATATTCAGCTGGTACATAAAATAAATCTTGTAAATTATGACAAGATTCGCACTAAGATATGCGAATGATAATGATAAAATGAGAACTGATCACGAATTGAGATACCCCGTTCAAATCAGCAACGATAGTTGGTTTCGCAGCAAGGCCAACTCCTTATTGCAACCCCTTGAATCGTGGGCATTGGAATCCGTTTTAACGCTGCGTTTGACGCGAAGTAAGGCTTAACTAATGTATATGATACATGAAAATTGAATAAAAATATCGAAAATTTGCCATATTAAAATAGACCAAAGACGTCAAATTGAATTATATTAGATATAGCTAATTAATAGATTTAATAAAAATCACGCACTTGAAATAAATATTAAAAAAAATAATCATAAGAAATAATTGGAAAAAGAATATGCAATTAAACAAAACATAAAAAAATTAACGATAAAAAAGAAAATTCGGGAATTATATCAATGATTCACAGATAATTGCAAAAAGGATACATTTTGTTACACACCACATTTTAAAAAATCTGAGGAAAAAGGGGATTACTAATGAGAAAAAATAGTCCGTAAAAAATATAGTGAAATTTGAGACATGGGGGACAACACTTTCCATGTGACTCACTTGATTTTCGCATGTATTTACTCTGTACACTAGAAGTGAAAAAATGAAAGTAACGTGGCGGAGCGGTCCACGATTTTAAAAGAAAATAGAGGCGAGCACGAACCCCCTCCGACATCATTCTGTGATGGTGCGGTAGAACAAGGTGTGCGGTGGGCAGGTAAGATCGGCATAGCGGGTTCTTCTTCGAGATTGGAGTCCGATACCACAAAACGAGGCAACCACTCTGGCACCCGTTTGAAGGTTAATTACAAAAAAACCGCTGCCATCAGTTGTGAGGGTTGTCTTAGTCTGTCGTAACTGACAACCCAGCACAAAATAGGTAGTAATGCCAGACACAGGCTTCTGTTGACAAGCACACTTGACACTACCTTTGTGTCATGGCGTAAAATGAATGAATTCATAGTAATTCGGTAGAGGACGCTCCACCCACAATATTCTTTTTATCGCCCTTAGTTTGTTGAAAGTAAAAGTGGATAGTTATTAGCATTGTATTTCTATAAACTAACAATTATTCTTTACTCTTTTAACTCTTGCCAATACTACGAACAATTTGTTCCTCGCCAAACTTGACCACTACGACAGTGTCATGGCATAAAACGAATTAATGAATTTAAAATACTAATTCGACTTAGTAACGACTTAAGTGCCTCCCATAACAATTTCTTTTATCGCCCTAAGTTTGTTTGATACGAGAATGTGATAAATTTTTTGCAACAGCAGCACGACTAACTGTTTTGAAGCCTCCTTTCTTTTTTATTCTTGACCTCTCAAGGTGGTTCAGTAAAAAACCTTTGTGGCCGGTTGCCACTGGTCTCGCTCCCTCTATACCACGCCGAGAAGCTGCATTCAAAGTTGTCCCTTGCGGGTCGCTGCAAAGCATCTCCCTCTCCCTCCCTTCCTCCCCTTCCATCTTCTAACAACTTCATCTATACTATCTCCCCCCTCACTCCCCTCCTTATTCTATCGCATTATAAAAAAAAAAAAGAAAAGAATAAAACAAAGCACAAAATATAAAATATCGTATTATGCACACTACCCTCCCCACTCTCTGTTCGTCTTTTCTTTTCCATCTTTTCCTTCTTTTTCCTATTGGCCCCTGTATGTATGGTTTATCAAGCAGGTTACAGAACGCGCCAAAACCACAAAACGGAGGCCGGCTAATATGGGTGCGTTCGCCTAAAGACACTAAACGGTTTGGAAGCTCAGATGCAGCAAACGGCCAAAAAAAACGACGAAAAACCCCAAGCAGAGAAGCACTGGCTGTCATTTCCATATGTAAACCAGAGATGTGGGTGGCACAAGTGGTGGTGTGTGGGCACCAAACCAAGTTGTGGCAGAACAAAGTGTGGCAAACTCCTCTGGCACAAATTGCACCCCGTCGAAGAGGACAGCCGGACACCCTCAATTATAACGTGGAAGGACCGCCTGCAAAATAACAAAGAAACAGCAGCCAAGTACGGAAGAACATGGAAAACGAAGAAACGGAATCCTACATCCGGGACATGGGACAACGACATGAACGCGCCAATGAGACACATTACCGCCAGAGTTAGAAGTTGACCTGAACCACGCAAGGCCGGACGACACGTTCGCCCTTTACGGTTTGAGGACAAGCCTCTTTAGGTGGCCGGGCAGTCTGTGAGACAACGTGGAAGCCACGTGGAGACATGAAAATAGCCCACGTCCTAAGATGCTATAAAAAACGAAGAGGAGCAACTACTACATTGGCTCCCATCCCGGTCAAGAGCTAAACCGGCACCTCAGTCACTCGCCCTCTCACCCCACAATCCGCCTGCAACACACCTGCCTCGCACGAAGCGCCCATGAGCGTCGGCTCCCCGCCCCGTCCGCGAGACACGCACCGAACAGAAGACATCCGAAGCCATCGATACCAGTAATTATTTCTATTTCACCTGTGCCGTGAAATAGAATAAAGGAATCAAGAACACCAGACTTTGGCTTCAAAAAACCCTTTGTGAATACACACATCTCACACTCTCTCTCTCTCTTTCTCTCTCTCTCTCTCTCTCTCTCTCTCTCTCTCTCTCTCTCTCTCTCTCTCTCTCTCTCTCTCTCTCTCTCTCTCTCGGTCTCCCTTCCTCTCTTTCTTTCCACTTCTCTCTCCCTCCCTCTCTCTCTATCTCTCTCTCTCTTCTCTCTCCCTCTCCTCCTCTTTCCTCATCTGACTCTCTCTCCTCGCCTCACCCCTCATCTCTCACCGTCTCCTCCTCGCTCTCTCCTCCTCCTCAATCCTCTCCATCTCTGCTCTCTCCTCTCCTCTCACTCCACACCTCCTCTCTCTCTCCTCTCTCCTCTCTCTCTCCCTCCTGCTCTCTCTCCTTCCTCCATTCTTCCCACTCCTCTTTTCTCTATCCTCCTCCTCCTCAACTCTTTATCTCTCTCTCCTCTCCTCTAATCTCTCCTCTCTCTCTCTCTATCTATCTCTCTCCCTCTATCCCTCTTCTCTCTCCTCTCATCCTTCACTCTCTCTCTCTCTCATTTTCTCACTCTCTCGCTCTCCTCCCTTCTCACTCTCTCATCTCCTCATCTCCCTCCCGCCCTCACTCCACCCTCTCTCTCCTCTCTCTCTCTCTCTCTATCTCTCTCTCCTCACCTCTCTATCTATCTATCTCCTCCCTCTATCTCCTTCCCTCTCCCGTCTCTCTCGTACTCTCTCATCCTCTTCGTTTCCGCTACTCTCTCTCTCTCCTCTCTCTCTTCTCATACAGTCCCTGCTCTCTCTCTCTCTCTCTCTACTCGTCCTCTCCTCTCTCCCTCCCGCCCGTCCTCTTCTCTCTCTCCTCTCTGTCCTCTCCTCTTCTCTCTCTCACTCACCTCTCTCTCTTCTCTCTCTCTCATCTCTCAGCTCTCTCTCCTCCTCTCTCTCTCTCTCTCTCATCATCTCTCTCCTCTTCTCTCTCTCTCTCTCTCCCCTCCCCCCGCCCCCCTCTCCTCTCTCTCTCTCTCTCTCTCTCTCTCTCTCATCCTCTCTCTCTCTCTCATCCTCTCTCACTCTCCTCCGTCCTCTTCTCTTCTCACTTGCTCTCGGCCCTCCCCCCCCCCCCCCCTCTCTCCTCTCGCCCTCCCTCTCTCCTCGCCCTTTCTTTCCCTCGCTGCTCCTCCTTCTCTCTTCCCCCCCTCTCTCATCTCTTTCTCTTCTCTCCCTCCCTCTTCTCTCTACCTTAGCTAGCTATCGGTCTATCTATCTATCTATCGTTTTCTTTCTCTCGTCTCTCCTCTCTCTCCTCCTCTTCTCCTCTCTCTCTCTCTCTCTCTCTCTCCCTCTCTCTCTCTCTCTCTCTCTTCTCTCTCTCTTCTCCCCTTTCTCTCTCCCTCTCTCCCTCTCTCTCTCTTCCTCTTTCCCCTCTCTCTCTCTCTTTTTCTATTTCGCTCTCTCTCTCCTCTCCTCCTCACACTCTCTCTCTTCTCTCCTCTCTCCTCCTCTCTCCTCTCTCTCCCCCTCCCCCTTCCCTCTCTCTCTCTCTACCTCTCTCTCCTCTCTACTCATCTCTCTCACTCCTATTAGTCTTCATTCTCCTCTCTCTCCACTCTCTCTCTTCTCTCTTCTCTCTCTCTCTCTCTCTATCATCTCTCTCTCTCCACCCCCTCTCCTCTCTCCACCCCCCCCCTCTCTCCCCCCCCCCCCCCTCTCTCTCATTCTCTCTCTCCGCTCATCCACACTCTCTCTCTCTCTCTCTCTCTCTCTCTCTCTCTCTCTCTCTCTCTCTCTCTCTCTCCCTCCCTCCATCTCTCTCTCTCTCTCTCCATCTCTCTCACTCTCTTCTCTCTCCCTTTCTCTCTCTCTCTCTTCTCTCCCCCCCTCTTTCTCTCTCTCCCCCCTCCCCCCCTCTCTCTCTCTCTTCATCTCTCTCTCTCTCTCTTCTCTCTCCCTTTCTCTCTCTCTCTCTCTCTCTCTCTCTCTCCGCCCTTCTCTCTCTTCTTATCTCTCTCATCTCTCTCCTCTTCTTCTCTCCTCTCCTCCTCTCTATCTCTCCTCTCTCTTCTTCAACTCTCTTCTTCTCTCTCTTCCCTCTCTCTTCCTCTCTCTCTCTCTTCCTCTCTCCCCCTCTCTTTCTCTTTCCTTCTCTCTTCCTCCTCTCTCTCTCTCCTCTCTCTCTTCGCTCTCCACTCTCCCCCCCCCCCCTCTCTCTCTCGCTCTCCTCCCTACGCTCTCTCTCCCGATCCTCCGCTTCTCTCTCTCTCTCCCTCCTCGATCTGCGTCTTCTCCTCTCTCTCTCTCTCTATCTCTCTCCTCTTCTCTTTCCCCCCCCCCCCTCTTTTCTCTCTCTCCTCTTAACCTCCACCCCCCTCTCACCCCCTCTCCTCTCTCCCATTCTCTCTCATCTCTCTCTCTTCTCTCTCTCTGCACTCGCTCTCATCTCTCACTCTCCCCCCCCACGCCTCACACGCCCCCTCTCTCTCACTCTCCCCCCCTCTCTCACTCTCCCTCCCTCTCTCACACTCCCCCCCTCTCTCACTCTCCCTCTCTCTGTAAAGCAGAAACCCCACCGGATGTACATCAAAAGCGGTTCAACAGTGCAATAGAAAACGTTCGGAAGACCATTTTGTAAACCTGTAAACCTGTTTTACATTTAAACTATTAAACCTGTGATATGATTAAAACCTGCAAATGTGACAACCTGTAATACATATTTTTTATATGTAGCCGCTTCATATTAGTTTAATTTAATGTATTTTTATAACCTGGTGTTATATTATTTGATTGTAGATTTGTATATAAAATTATTATTATAACTAATGCATCAAAAAAAAAAAATATATATATATTACACAGTCCTTCCTCTCTTCCTCTGTACCCTTCTCCACCCTTCCCCACCCCACCCCACCCCACCCCACCCCACCCTTCAACACCCCATCCCACTCTTCCCCACCCCACCCCACCCCACCCCACCCCACCCTTCAACACCCCATCCCACTCTTCCCCACCCCACCCCACCCAACCCTTCCCCAGCCAACCCTTCCA
>NW_028234424.1:18175370-18185795 GCF_977035675.1 Penaeus japonicus
TCTCTCTCTCTCTCTCTCTCTCTCTCTCTCTCTCTCTCTCTTTCTCCAGCAGCGGTTGCATCCCCAACCTCTTTCTTTCTTTCTTTCTCACTCTCCCCCTCCTATCTATAATAAAGAATACGGCTTCACCATCTCTCTCTCTCTCTCTCTCTCTCTCTCTCTCGCTCCCCTAAGCCTAAAAACGTACTCAAACAGAACTTCCTGGCGTAGAGGGTGCTCTTTCGCTCTCTCTCTCTTTCGCTCTTCCTTGTTGACCTTGATTTTTTCTTTATTTTTATCGTTTTCTTGTTGCTAATCACTTTTTCCTTCTTGAGAGAGAGAGAGCAGGCGAGGTAGGTAGGTAGGAAGATTTTTAATGATGATAATAGTGATGATAATGATAATTATAATGATGATGATGATGGTGGTGTTGAAGATAATAGTATCAATTAATGATGACGATAGTGGGAATAAAAATAGGAGAGAGAGAGAGAGAGAGAGGGAAGAGGGGGGGATTAAGAGAGAAAGCGAGAGAGTGAAAGAGACAGCGAGAGAGTGAAAGACAGAGAAAGAGAAAGAGAGAGAGAGAGAGAGAGAGAGAAAGGAGATAAACCGCGGAGGTGTAAACAGGAAGGAAGAAAAGGTGGAGGGGAGTGGGTGGAAGGGAGTGGGGGGACGGGGGACGGGGGGAGGGGGAGGAGGGAGGGGGGAGGGGGTCAGTCTTGAGGCACAGGTATCATCGACGTCGTTTCTCTAAGCCTAAAGTCGTACCTTGGCCTGTGAGTGGGTCAATGAGTCACTCACTTGGATCGAACCGTAAAAGGTGCTATGCAGGTTGTTGTATCCGTGTGTTGGGTTCTTTACCGTCTCTCCTCCCCCTCTCTTTCTCTCTCTCTTTTTTTTTTCTTTATCACTGTCTGTCTGTCTGACTGTCTCTTCCACTTTCTCTTTCTCTCTCCCATGATTACCTATCTCCCCTTTTTTCCCTCTTTTCATAATCTCATACCCTCACTCTCTCCTTCCCGCAGTCTTCCTTTTCTTTCCCTAACTCTCCTTTCTCCAAGTCCCATCTGCTCTCCCTTTTCTCTTCTCCCATACCCTCTCCTCTCCCTTTTCTCTTCTCCCATACCCTCTCCTCTCCCTTTCCCCTTCTCCCATCCCCTCTCCACCCCCTCTCTCCCACCCTCCCCTTAACCCCTCTCCTCTCCCTTTCCCCTTCTTCCATCTCCTCTCCTCCCCCTCCCTCCCACCCTCCCCTTAACCCTTCTCCCATCCCCTCTCCTCCCCTTCTCTCCCACCCTCCCCTTTCCCCTTCTCCCATCCTCCCCTTAACCCTTCTCCCATCCCCTCTCCTCCCCCTCTCTCCCACCCTCCACTTTCCCCTTCTCCCATCCCCTCTCCTCCCCCTCCCTCCCACCCTCCCCTTAACCCTTCTCCCATCCCTCTCCTCCCCCTCCCTCCCACCCTCCCCTTTCCCCTTCTCCCATCCCCTCTCCTCCCCCTCCCTCCCACCCTCCCCTTTCCCCTTCTCCCATCCCCTCTCCTCCCCCTCCCTCTCACCCTCCCCTTAACCCTTCCCCTCACATGACCACCACAGAAACACCACCAAGGTTGTTGACCCTCTAGGCACAGTAATAAGGGCTGCAGTGACTTTTCTCGAATACGGTGGGTCGCACGGTGCCTCTGATTCGGCTTCTGATAAGATAAGGGGGCACTGATTGTCACCCCGGTGCCTAACCGAGATAAGGGCTTGCGTGTCTTAAAAAAAAAAAAAATCGAAACGAGGGGGGTTAGGAGGACCCCGTTTCGAAAGGGTAAACTGGCGCCTGTTTTTCACCGTTCATGGCAGGGCGTAACGGTTTAACCATAACAAAAGGTCTTGGGAGATCTCTGGTTGATGCTATCGTAACGTATATCTCTCCTCCGGATACGTAATTATGTTAATGGCTTGAGTCGAGGTGATTGCCCATCCTCAGCATCATTAGCGAGAGAGTCCGGGTCTCAGCGTTGGTAATAACCCAGGTACCAGAAATGCCCAAGAATGACAATGCAAGTATCAAACTGCGTGATTGGACTAATGCGCTTGTTGCCGCCATTCCGATAAACTCCTGTGCCATTTCGCCGACACGTGTGAAGTACCGTGACTCGGGCATTCGTATTCAAAGGAAGGGAGCAGCTCGTCACCTACAGCGCTACTACTTAAGGAGATGTTGAAAGAGAGAGAGAGAGACAGAGGGAGGGAGGGAGGGAGGGAGAGAGAGAGAGAGAGAGAGAGAGAGAGAGAGAGAGAGAGAGAGAGAGAGAGAGAGAGAGAGAGAGAGAGAGAGAGAGAGAGAGAGGGAGGGAGGGAAAATTTGATTGTTAATGGAGGTCGAGAAATGCCTTCTTTTTAATCTTAATCGTCATTCGAGTAGACATAATGTGTTTTTTCCCTTAACCACTCACTGAATTTCGCTTATGGCTTAAGAAACGATTCAAGCCTCACGGGAGTGAAAAAAGTTTTCAGTCACGCTGCCACTGTAGAGTTTGTTGTTATCTAAGAGAAAAAAAAAAAGTTACGAAAGCTACCAAACAATGAGAAACCTTCCACGAAAGCTTGATACAATAGGGAGAGAAAGAAGGAGAGAAAGAAAGAGAGAGAGAGAAAAAAAAAGAGCAGCGTCATAGACTCGTGCCTCTTTTTTAAGCCTAAAAGTGTACCCAGTTTTTGCAAGGTTGAGGCCGACGTGACCTGGTTGAGGGTCTTTTTCAGGGTTATGTAGTCGAGTTGTTTTATGAATGGGCAGAGGAGGGTGGAAAGGAGTTGGAGGAGGGGGGAGGGGGAGAGAAAGGAAGAGACCTACGCTGAACAACAAATGAGTAAAATAATCCATTGAGGCCTACAGAGATAGAGGGGGAAGGCGGAGACTAAACTTGGTCGGCGTTTAAAGATGGCGAATTGGCGGGTTTTCCTTGCTCGATTATTTTTCTTGTTTATTCTCATCAATCACAAATTTATTCGTTTATGGTTGTTATTAGTTTTCGTTTTTTAAAAGTCCAATGAAATGAAGGCATTTTTATTTATTTATTTATCTTTTTTTTATTCTTACTGTTATCTTTGTCATATATTGACATACACATCTTATGTACAAGGTCATTTTTTTCGTAATACGTTCATACGACTAATTAACATACACGCATTACAATTATACGTATGACCCCAAACCAACAAACAAACAAACAAAACCAGTAAAAAAAGAAAAACAAAACACAAAAACAGCTATTCAGAGACGAGAAACAAACACACACAAAAAAAGAGAGAGAAAAGGATAAAGAAAATAGGCAGAACTTCTAGCGCTGTTACACAACCCGGAGTTACGTAACCTCAGCAGTGACATTCAGCACGTCATTTACCAAGAGACAGACAGCAACCCTAAGGGATTCTCTTACACACGAAAATAACGTTGTAACTTGCTTATCTGACGTTATTAGCGCGACTTAAATCGGTGACGTTGAGTTGCAGATGTTTTAGAAAGGGGGATTAATATTATAGTGAACGAATGGGTGTTTGGATTTAAGATGTGGCATTAGCATGTTGACGTCACATTGAAAGTGATCGTGGTGAGCTTAGTATTAATGTTTATATTAATTGTAAGGGATTTTTTGTTTATTATACTATTATGAATGAGGATTCTAATAATTATAATAATGGTGGTTATAATCATGAACATGAGGATTAATTGGGATGAGAATATACTGATAATGATGATAATGAGGATAACGATAGCTAATATATTAGTAATTAAAACTAATAATAATCGTGATAATGATTATGGTGAGCATGATGCTAATAATGAGGCTGATAATGATCGTAGTAATTATATCTTTATTGTTTATTTCATCTTGTTCCTATCTTTATAGCATTATCATCATCACCACCACCTCCATCATTATCATCATCATCATCGTCATCGTCATCATCATTACAGTCAATGGTAAAAACAAGAAACGTTAAGAAGCATATGATAACAAGGACAAGTATAATAATGGCAAAGATGATAATATCAATGATGATAATGACTATTATTATTTTTTATAATGTTATTAATGATGCAGATGAAAATGTTAATAAAAATGACATTAATAATAACGGTGATAGTCATGATAATAACAACAAAGATATTGCCACATGAATGACTGATGATAATTATGGTGTAGATGATAATTATAATAATCATCATAGTGCTAATAATACAAGTAATAAGGATGATGGATAATGACGATACCAATTACTATCATGTAACAATAATGATAACATAATTATGATGATAACAGAAATAATAGAGAGAATAATGATAATAGTAAACATGATGAATATAAGGATAGTACTAATAACAATAATAATAATAACCTTTCTTTACCTCGCCCTCGCCCTCTCTCTCTCTCTCTCTCTCTCTCTCTCTCTCTCTCTCTCTCTCTCTCTCTCTCTCTCTCTCTCTCTCTCTCTCTCTCTCTCTCTCTCTCTCTCTCTCTCTCTCTCTCCCCCTCTCTCTCTCTCTCTCTCTCTTTTTTTTCTCTCTCTCTCATTACTTCTCTCACTCCCTTGTTATTCACCCCTCTTCCTCTCCCTCTCGTCCCCCCCCCCCCACTCGTTACCAACTGCTGTTGCTAAGTCATATGAGAAGATGGAAATCTGAGTGATATGGGAGATGTGTTGCTTCCATTATTACCAATTCATTTCGACTCATCAGTTCATTAGAGATAGATAGATAGATAGATAGAGAGAGAGAGAGAGAGAGAGAGAGAGAGAGAGAAAGGAAGATTGGAGCGGGAGAGGGCAGTTGACGAAGACGAGGGAGGGGGGGAGGAGGCGAAGAAGAGAGAGAAAGAGAGAGAGAGAGAGGAGAGAATAATAAAAAAAGAGAGGGAAGAGGGAGAGAGAGAGAAAGAGGGAGAAATTACAGAAAGAAAGAGAGCGAGAGAAAGAGAAAGAGAGGGAGTAGGGATCTATAATTGATTCTATACGTGTTATTGAAAAATCTATATCATGCTCTTCGCCATTGCAATCATATCCGTAATAGGAATGAGAAATAAGGAAAAGAAAACAAGGAAGAAAGAAAAAGGAAACGTGAAAGAGACATAAGATACATATATGCAAAAAAAAAGAAAAAAAAAAGAAAAAAAAAGTGAGCGAGACGCCAAAATAAAGTACCGCCAAAAAGCGCGACCTTCCCCTTGCCAGGTAACCCCTTCACCACAGCTACCCCCCCACCCCCCACCCCAGCCCTTACGCCCTCCCCCCTCCGCCTCCCTCTCCCTCGACCGGAACTGCAGGCTGCAACATTAGGCCTGAAATTGTACCCTAAACATATACCTTCTTACCCGAGGCACCGGCCGAGACTGGATTTATGGCTTTCGGGTTTCGAGCCGGACACACACACATACACACGTACACACACACACACACACACATACACACGTACACACACACACATACACACGTACACACACACACACGCACACACACACATACACACACATATACATTTATATATATATTTATATATACTCATATATGTATGTATTATACATATTTACATATATATATACATATTTATATACATATATAAAAATAAATCTGCACACACACACACACACACACACACACACACACACACATATATATATATATATATATATATATATATATATATATATATATCTATAAAATGTATGTATGTATGTATACACACACACACACACACACACACACACACACACACACACATATATATATATATAATATATATATATATGCATATATATACATATATATCTATATTGAGGCACGCAAACACACACACACACATACAGAAAAAAGCAAGCACACAAACACACACACACAAACACACACAAACATACACAAACACACACACAACATGCAAACACACACAAACATACACAAACACACACACACACAACATACAAACAAACCGTCCGCAAGCAAACGCAAACATACAAACGCAAGTACGCGGATCCGGCCTTCTCCTGACCTTGAAAAATGCCTTAGCCTAAGCCTCCATACACCCCCTCCCCCTCCCCCCCAGCAGAAAAAAAAACGAACAAATATCTTCTTTCCTCAAGAAACGACCTTCACCCTCCCCCCCTACCCCCCCTTCCGCGTATTTCAGCCTCATCCTCATCATCGGCCTGCATAGACCTACCTCCTACCTCCCTCCCTCTCGGCCTGCGCGCGCCCCCCTCCCATCCCCCCCCTTGCCACGTGGCCGGGAACAGAGTGTTTGTCTGGTGTTATTAAGCCTAAAACTGTACCCAAGGCGAACCCTGACTGCACACACGCCTACGTCACAGTGAGAGCGATGGAGGCCGAGGGAGAGAGGGGGTGAGGGAGGGAGGGAGGGAGGGAGGGAGGGGGGGAGGAGGAGGAGGAGGAGGAGGAGGAGTGTTTGAGGTTAGGGGGGGGGAAGGTGAGGTAGGGTTGGGGGGAGTGGAGTAGGGAGGAGGGGGGAGTGTCTATTTGGTCTATCTTCGGTGAATGGTGGTGGGGATGGGGGAGGGGGGAG
Source organism: Penaeus japonicus (assembly GCF_977035675.1). Taxonomy (NCBI): domain Eukaryota; kingdom Metazoa; phylum Arthropoda; class Malacostraca; order Decapoda; family Penaeidae; genus Penaeus; species Penaeus japonicus. The sequence continues at coordinate 18,181,913 of NW_028234424.1, forward strand.
GGGGGGGGCGGGGGTAGGGAAGTGAGGTTGCTATATAGAAATGGGGGTGGGGGGAGGGGGGTTGTGGGTGTTTTTGTGCGTTCTATCTATAGCTTGTTTCGCTGTGATATCTGTTTTGGATTTATGAATCGTGAAGTAGCGCAAGTTAAGTTGCGAAAATTGATGTTCATGACAGGCTCGAGTTGGAAAATATTGTGTAGCGTTATTTCATTTTATTTTTTTTTCGAGGGGTATCTTATCTTCTTTTTTTTTCTTTCTATCTATCTTTAATGTTTGTGTATATCTCTCTCTCTCTCTGCCTTTCCTACCTCCCTATCGACATCGACTAACACCACCGTCCTAGCTCTTTCCGACCTTCCTTATTCCATCATCGGACAGAACCACATCCCCAGCACCGAATAGAACAGAGAAAGATCAAGAGAGAGAAGAGAAACATGGGAAAAAGAACACGCTAATGAAGCCAACAGCCTTAAGAAATCCGAAGAGAAGTTGGCCTGTGAGCAGCGTCTGGCATCTGCCATGACGTGAGTGCCGTCGACCGACCGACACGCGCATAGCCTCAGTAATACTTTCGACGCAGAGGTGGAAGGTTGTGTGCCCGCGCCCTCTGGAACCCTTAGTTTTTATTAATAAAGAGATCCATAACAGTTCGATCTAAAAGTGTTGTTTGATCGAGTGAGAGAGAAAGAAAAGCTATACATATTTATATAAGGTGCAATAATCGTGGAATGAAAAAAAAAATGACCTAGTGAAGTGTGCGAATGTCGGGCTGGAGAGCTAGACTTGTATTTTTTTCCCTCATTCAGGCGAAAGAAAGCGACGGGAGACACTGGTCGACAGGAGCAATGACGAGTAAGTCGAAAAATGCCACCAGTTGTTGTTTACCACCTCCATTCTGCCTCTTGCTCTACCTGTATTTGTAAATTTGTAATCCACACAATACCCATTTCTCATCTCTCTCTCTCTCTCTCTCTCTCTCTCTCTCTCTCTCTCTCTCTCTCTCTCTCTCTCTCTCTCCTTCTCTCTCTCTCTCTCCTTCTCTCTCTCTCTCTCTCCCTCTCTCTCTCTCTCTCTCTCTCTCTCTCTCTCTCTCTCTCTCTCTCTCTCTCCCCCCTCTCTCTCCCTCTCTCTCTCCCTCCCCCTCTCCCTGCCTCCGCTCTGCCTGTCGAGTCTCCTTCACACGCTTCACTCTGATCTGGTCTCGTGTGCATGTGGTGGAGAGAAGAAGAAACGGAAGGCAGAGATAGGGAGAAGGGGGGGAAATGGAGAGAGGGAGATTAGGTGGAAGGAACCTTGGAACAAGCATGAAATATGAGAGAAGGAGAAGGAGAAGAAGAAGAGCGCGACCAAGGAGGAGTAGGTGGAGAAGGTGGAGGAGCCATGAGAAGAGACCACCTTCATGAACTCTTTTTACAAAACTAGACCTGAAGCCCAACCGTTGGTGAACCTCTCTTCTGAACTCTCTTCGTCCTCTCGCTCGCCCCCTCCCCTCACCTCCTCACCTCCTCCCCTACCACCTCCTCCTCCTCCTCCTCCTTCTTCTCTCTCCACCCTCCCCTTTCTCTCTTTCTACTCTATCGCTTCCCCAAGCCCAAAACACGTACGTACGCACACTGGTCTTATAAACCCATCTATATATCTGTGGAAGGAAGGCCGCCTGGCCAGTGGGGAGTTGGCCAGCTGTGTGGGCGGTACTGGGTGTGTCTGTGTGCTTGTGGTGGCTGGCTGTTGGATGTGGTGGTGTGTTACAAGGCCTCGCTATGGCGTGCTTGCAAGCGCCGCTGATCTAGCTTTTCATGTTTCTTTTTGGCTGGCTGTGCGGATGTTGGCGGTGGGTCGTGTGTGTGCGTGGATGTGTGTGTAGGCGGTTGTAGTAGTGTTACGTGTGTGCGTGTGTGTGTGTGTGTGTTGCCAGGGTCATTTGATTGGGGTTTTCATGCCTGTTGAGGCCATGATGGTAGTGTGATGAATCTGATTGTGAGTTGTATGTGGGTCTGCATTGGTTATGAGGACTAGCGGGCCCGTGTTCGATTCGGTGGCCGCGTCGGGAAAGCCAGTGCTGTTGGAAGGTGCTGCTGTAGTACCAGCGCTACGCCTGGAGTGGCCGGAAGTGCCCCCCTCCCCCCCTTCCCCGCTTTAAGAAAGGTGTCATTGCCAACTGTGGTGTCAGGGCGATCTTGCTGTGTTTTGCTGTCGCTCCTGCTTGGTTCTTGGAGGCGATGGTGCCTGCTTATGGTGTTCGTGCAGCTCCTTGGTCGTGCCTGCCTGCCTGCCTGCCTGCCTGCCTGCTCGCGGCGGCGTGCTTACGTGCTTGTGGTCGGGGTGGGGGAGTGGGGCGTTCGAGTGGCGGGGGGTTAGAAGGAGGGGGTAGATAGCGTCACCTCTTCTGTGGAATCAGAGAACTTTATGTGAAAAATACACGCAAATAAAATGCAATTGCAGGCATGCGCTCACGCCAACACGCGCGTGCGCACGTGAATACTTTCACGCACACGCACTTTGTACACAAGCAGCTCGAATAGCTTGCACGCAGTGTTAGGGGAGCGCAGCGGAGAGCCCTGCCGTTTCCTTCCCCTGTCCTGGAGGAGACGCAGTGGCTTCTGCTTAACGAATGTACGTTTTTTAAAACCAATGACGCAGCGCCATAGTGCTTGACTGCTTGCCTTCACTTGGTGCCAGGCTAGCGTATATCGATCGTTATCGACTGTGACGAGAGCACTGCGTTGAAGAAGACTCCCCCTTTCTCTCTCTCTCTCTCTCTCTCTCTCTCTCTCTCTCTCTCTCTCTCTCTCTCTCTCTCTCTCTCTCTCTCTCTCTCTCTCTCTCTCTCTCTCTCTCGCTCTCTCTCTCCTCTCGCTCTCCGCTTTCTCTCGCTCTCTCTCTCGCTCTCTCTCTCTCTCTCATTCTCCTCTTTCTCTCTCCTCTCTCTCTCTCTCTCTCTCTCTCTCGTCCTCTCTGTCGGTCTCTCTCTCTCTCTCTCTCTTTCTCGCTCTCTCTCTCCGCTCTCTCGCCTCACTTCTCTCTCTCTCTCTCTCTCTCTTCCGCGACCCTCTCTCCCTTCTCTCTCTTCTCTCTCATCTCCTCTCTCTCTCCTCTCTCATCTCTCTCTCCTACTCCTCGTCTCTCTCCTCTCTCTCATCGCTCTCTCTCTTTCTCTCGCTCTCTCTCTTTCTTTCTCTCTCTCTCTCTCTCCGTCACTCTCTCCCTCCTTCTCTCTCTCTCTCTCTCTCTCTCTCTCTCCTCTCTCGTCTCTGCTCTCTCTCATCTCTCTCTCTCTCTCTCGCTCTTCCACACGGGTCACTCTCTCTCCTCTCTCTCACACTCTCTCTCTCCTCTCTCTCTCTCTCTCTACGTCCCAATCGGCCTCTCCGCTCTCCCTCTCTCTCCCTATCTCATCGCCTCTCTCTCTCTCCTCTCTACTCTCCTCTCTCTCGAGCTCTCCCTCTCTCCTCTCTCCTCTCTCGTCTCTCTCTCGTCTTCTTCTCTCTGCATTCCTCTCTCTCCTCTGTCCTCTCTCCTCTCTCTCATCTCTCTTCTCGCTCTCTCTCTCTCTCTCTCCTCTCTCTCTCTCCTCCTCTCATCTCCTCTCTCTCTCTCTCTCTCTCTCTCTCTCTCCTCCTCCTCTCTCTCTACTCTCTCTCGCCTCTCCTCTCCTCTCCTCTCTCGCTCTCCTCTCCTCTTCTCCTCTCTACCTCTCTCCTCCTCATCTCTCCTCCTCACCCCTCCTCATCCTCTCTCCTCTCTCCTCCTCTTCTCTCTCTCTCTCTTCTTGCTAGCTCTTTTTACGTCCTCCCGATGAAAGCATTTATGTTGTGAATAAAGTAGCACTGTAACTGTCATTCATGTAGTAAACTTCATGTAGTGGTGTGTGTGTATATAAATA
>NW_028234424.1:18185895-18188395 GCF_977035675.1 Penaeus japonicus
AAATATAATAATATATATAATAAATATATATATATAATACATATATATAATATATATTTATATACATAAATATATATATATATATATTAATATATATATATATCTAATATACATATACAACATGTAGAGAGAGAAAGAGAGAGAGAGAGAGAGCGAGAGAGAGAGAGAGAGAGAGAGAGAGAGAGAGAGAGAGAGAGAAAGAGAGAGAGAGAGAGTTCCAACGAAAGGGTTGTGGTAACAGCATCGTACCCAGATCGAGACGAGATAACACTTGTATGGGCGACACTGATAAGAGAGATAGCAATGGAAGTCCGTTTTCTAATCAACTGATTCTTGTGTCGGTGCCTTGGGAGGAATAAGTGTGTGTGTGTGTGTGTGTGTGTGTGTGTATGTATATGTGTGTTTTATTGTTTTTTGTCATTGTGTACCTGCGCATGTACGGTTGTAGATGTAAACACATGCAAATTCATAGACGCTAAGACGCACAAACGTAAGCACACACACACACACACACACACACACACACACACACACACACACACACACACACACACACACACACACACACACACACACACCAAGGGGACAAGTTGCGGATTTTACATGACCTTAAATGATACATACTTTGTACACGTTCTTTTCTCTCTCTGTCTGTCTCTCTCTCTCTCTCTCTCTCTCTCTCTCTCTCTCTCTCTCTCTCTCTCTCTCTCTCTCTCTCTCTCTCTCTCTCTCTCTCTCTCTTCTCGCAATCCTCTCACTCTCTCTCTCTCTCTCTGTACGCCTCTCTCTCTCCTCTCTCTCCTTCTCTCTCTCTCTCTCTCTCTTCTCTCTCTCTCCTCCCTCTTCTCTCTCTCTCTCTCGCTCTCTATTCGACTCCTCTCTCTACATCTCTTCCTACTCTCCTCTCTCTCTCTCTCCGCTCTCTCTCTCCTCTCCCTCTCTCTCTTTCTCTCTCTCTGTCTCTCTCTTTATACTAGCTATCTCTCTCTCTCTTCTCTCTCTCTCTCTCTCTCTCTCTCTCTCTTCTAGATACCACTCTCTCTCTCTCTCTCTCTCTCCCCTCTCTCATCTCTCTCCCTCCATCTCCCTCTCTCTCCTCTCTCTTCTCTCTCTCTCTCCTCTCTCTCTCTCTCTCCTCTCCATCTCCTCTCTCTCTCTCTCTCTCTCTCTCTCTCTCTCTCTCTCTCTCTCTCTGTCTCTCTCTCTCTCTTTCCCTCTCTCCCTGCCTCCCTGCCTCCCTTCCTCAATCTCCACCCCCCACACATCCCCCCCCCCCTCCAAACTCTCTTTTCAAACACGCGCTTGCTACAGAGGGGAAGAGCGGTCGAGCACACCGTCAATATTCGACATGTGTGCTTGCTGGTAGAGGGGAAATGGAGGGGAAGAGGGAGGGGGAAGGGGAGGGGAGGGAGAAGGATTAAAGGGGAGGTGGGGAAAGAGGCAGGGGAGGAGGAAGGGATAAGGGAGAGGGGGGAAAGAGGAAGGGGACAGAGACTCGGGTACGGCGCGGCACCACGTTGGCACTCACGCTCGTGCTAGTGGCACTCTGTTCTCGCGGGAGGGGAGGGAGGGAGGGAGGGGGAAGGGGAAGGGGAAGGGAGGGAGTGAGTGAGAGAGTGAAGTGCCAGCCTTGTAACACCCCCCCCCCCTTGTCTCCTCTCCCTCCCCGCCCCGTCTGCTCACTAGCCGCCTGCCTTCCCGTTTTCTGAGTAACAAGTGTAGTGTACACGGTATTGCATTGTGAAGGTCGTTTTCAGGGTATGTGAAAAAGAAAAAGAAGAAGAAGAAGAAGAAGAAGAGAGTGTATGTGTTTGCACCCCGTTTGTGTGTGTATGTGTGCTTTTGCATGTGCGTGCAGGGGGATGGAATTGCATGTGTATATACCTATCGTTCTGTACCCATTTTACCCACATATGTATATTGAATATGAAGTTTTACTCCATTTACTCCTTTACTGAATTTATCTAATTATGCCTCTTCCTTTCTTCCACAGGTTAGTGCGGAGGCCTCAGCGCCCGAGTGTGATGTAGACCTCAACTAAAACAAGTGGAAAAAACAACAAAATAAACAAGAACAGCGAACAAGGTGGTACTTGCAGTCCACCGCGAGACAACCTACGCCAAACCAGTTTACTAGAACGAATTGCATATATATTTTTTTCAAAGAAGGAAAGAGTGTGGGGCGACCGTCTGTTTTTTATCATTATTATTTTTCATTAGTTATATATACATATATATCTTGTTGTTGTCATCATTTATCATTTTCTGGAAGTGAATAATGACCACACGTTGTGGAACAGTGCACTGAAAATAACGGAGAGGCGATACCTAAGGAATAGTTTAGCGCAGAACAAGTCTAATGTGATGTGTGTGTGCCACAGTGCTTATTTTGCTTCCTCTGCGTTTCATACATCGAGTGACTGCCGCGTGTGTCAACCGTGACGTCACCCACTAAACATGATTGACGGCAAGACCCCGCCCTCACTCAGTCCGACTGTACC
>NW_028234424.1:18198395-18205895 GCF_977035675.1 Penaeus japonicus
AAAGCAAGAGATAGAGCGACAAACAGTCAGGCAAGCGATGTAGACAAACAAGCAACTGTACCATGAGAAGGGCTCTCGTAAACAATGACTGTGCCTTCTAAAGCACACGAGGGCTATCAGTAGCGAACGGTCATTGACTAGGACGGTCACTAGCCACAGGTCACTAACTAGGATGTCACTAACCAGGGACCGCTATCTACGAGGGTAACTAGCCAACATTTACAAGCCAAATTATAATAACTAGCAGTAACTAAGGCTCGCTATCTAAGAGAGTAACTAGCCAAGACTTACGAGCCAAATGACTAGCTAAGAGTCACTAATTAGGAGTGTTACCAGCCAACGAGTCACAGACTAAAAGGGAAAACTAGCAAAAGGTCACAAAATAAGAGGATAACTAGCTATTGGTTACTAGTAGCTATTGCATAAGCTCTAAGCAGTATCGTAGTTTGATTTCCTTGTCAGCGTCCATACCCTTATTGCAGATTCAAGATGTCTGATTTAGAACAGTTACTACCACCTGCTTACTATGCTTGCCCCCCCCCCCCTTACCTCCCCTCCCCCGCTATTGTTTGCGTTTGTTTCTTTCTTCATTTTTTTTTCTTTTTTCTTTTCTGTTCTTGTTCTAATGTTTTTGTCCTTCATTTCTGTTCTCTTGCGGTCTTGTTGTCTTTGGCTTAGAGGCAGGGCTGGGGGGAGCCTGAGAGTGTCTTGTGCGTGTTTTTTTTTTTCTTTTCTTTTTGTTTTTTACTTATCCGTCTTCTTTTTTCCTCTTCCACCCATTTTTTTATTTCTTCCACTTGCCCCCCTCCTGCTCCTTTTCCTCCTCCACCTCCTCTTCCTCTTGCCCCCCCCTCCTCCTCCTCCTCCTCCTCCTCCTCCTCCTCCTCCTCCTCCTCCTCCTCCCCTCCTCCTCCTCTCTCCCTCTTCCCTCTCCGTCTCCTTCCTCCTCCTACCTTCCTCTTGTCCGCCTTCTCTTCCTCCTCCTCCTCTACTCGCTCTGCCTCCTCCTTCCTCCTTCCTTCCTGTCGCTCCTCCTGTCCTCTCCTCTCCTCCTCCTCCTCCTCCTCCTCCTCCTCCTCCTCCTTCTCTCCCGTCCTACACTCGCCTTTTTCTTCCCTTATCCTTCTCTCTCGCGCCTTCACTGCTGCCTCTCCTTCAAGTCCTCCTTTCCTCTACCTCTCTGCTACCGCTCCTCCTCCACCTCCCCCCCTCCACAAAAGCCCACGAAACTCCCATCCCGCCTCAGTGGTTCCTCCCAATGCCTCCCATTGTGCCCGGCCAAGTACAACGGAACATCACGTACAGCTGTACAACGTTAGCTCTTTTTAGTTCATGAGTGTAAGTTGCTTCGTCAGATCGCCGAGCCGGCATGGGGAGCAACCAGGTAGTCTAGCTCATGACAACACGTGGCGGGGAACTGCTGTCTTCTCTCTCTCTCTCCCCTTTCTCTCTCTCCTCTCAGTCTCTAATCGATTTCTCTCCTCTCCATATCATCGTCTCTCTCACTCGTTCTCCTTCCCATTCTCTCTCCTCTCTCACTCCTCTCTCTCTATTATATATATATATAATATATATCCCCCCCCCCCCCCCCCCCTCGTCTCCTCATCTCTCATCTCACTCTCTCATCTACTCTATCTCTCTCTCTCACCCTCGCTCTCGCTCTCCTTCTCTCTACGATCAGTTCCGTTCTCGTCCTCTCCTCTTCCTCTCCTTCTCTCATCTCTTTCTTTCTTCCTTCTCCTCTCTCTCTCTCTCGCCTCCATCTCTCTCCTCTCTGTTCTCTCTCTCTCTCTCTATCTCTCTCTCTCCCTTTTAACCACCCCTTCCCCCCTCCCCCTACTACCCCCTACCCCCACCCCCCCCCACCCCCACCGACAATCGCACAGTTGCAATGCCGTTAGAACACCTTGATCCATTTTATGTGCCTCCTTTTGATGGACAAGGGATCTAGCGTGTGTTCGGGGGGGCCGGAGCCTGCTACTGGTACAATTGTATTGCTTCTGTCACTTCCTTTGCTGTTTTCTCCTTGCTTTGCAACGCATTCTTCTTCTTATTATTATTATTATTATTTTTTTAGTATTTCTTTCTTTCGCGTTATCTTCTTATTTCTTCTTCCCTTATGGTTTATACCTCTATTTGTCTTTCCTTGTTCTTCTGGCTTTCTGCTTCCGGTTATTAACATCCTTTTTTTTAATGTTTTCCTTGTTCTTGTTCTTGTTCATTAACTTCTCAATTTCTTCGTCAATTTTTCTTCTTGTCTTCTTCCTCTTCTTCTTATTTTTCTTCTTCGTCTTCTCCTCTTCTTCTAATTTCTTTCTTCCATTTTTTCTTCTGCGTCTTCACCTCTTCTTCTTAATTATTCTTCATCAATTTGTCTTCTCGTCTTCTCTTTCTTCTGCTCCTTGATGTCTTCTTCTTTTATCCAATTCTTCTTCTTCGTGGTGATACACTGCCGTTGACTGTGTCTAATCCCTTAACTCTGAATTTCAGGGTCAACGCAAGAGGGGGGTGATTGGTGGGAAGGAATAGGGCGGGGCGGGGGAGACAGTCATGCACGCACAAAACGCCACACACGCTCATATGTGTATACGTAATGCTCCAATACACGACTGGGCACATGCATATATTATAAATATATTTATATATTATATATAAATATATATATATATATATATAATATATATACATATACATAACATATACATACAATACAACACAAACACACACTACACAAACCCACACACACACACACACTCACACTACATCACACACACCACACACAACAACACACACACAACTCACAAATACATTCAACAGAAATGCAATTCTACCTCTTACACAGACACACACAGCCGCACAAACCACACGCAACACAACACTCACACGCACACGCACACGAACAAGCGCCACAAACACACACACACCACACACACACAACACCACACAACACATCACACACAGCAGAGACACACACACATACGGGGCGTGTTCACGAATATATATTCTCACATTCATACTACTTAATACACACACGAGATCGGGAATCTGTGCGTGTATAATGAAGCGGGGGAAAGGGGGAAGGGGAGGGAGGGATTGTGGGGAGGACAAGGGGGAAGGAAGGGGGGATGCAGAGGAAGTGGGAGGGGGAGAGGGCAGGGGAGGAGGAGGGGGAGGGGGAAGAGGGAGGGGGGGGGAGGGGGAGGAGAAGTGGGGAAAAGGGCAGGGGAGAGGGCAGAGAGGAAGAAAGTAGGGGGAGAGGGGGCAGGGGAGAAGCAACGAGGAGGAGAAAGAAGAAAAAAGAAAGAGAAGGGGTACGGGGAAGGGAGGGGAGGGAAGAGAGGGGGAGGTAGAAGAACTGATTCCTCCCCCCTCCCTCCTCCCTCCTCCCCTTCTTCCTCCCTCTCTGCCTGGGACCTCTGCCGCCTCCCAAGGTTTGGCTGCCTCAACCTGTCAGTCTCCTCGAGTAGAGAAGTATCATTGCACAGAAACACAGCTGAATGGATCACTGCTGTCTTCGGGCTACACACATTCACGCACTCATACTCAGCCACTCACTCAATCACGCCCACGAACGCACTCAGTCACACACACACACACACACACACACACACACACACACACACACACACACACACACACACACACACACACACACACACACACACACACACACACACACACACACACACACACTTTCAACCAGCGCTCACGCCACTAAATATAGTGTCGTGGTTACTCTGTGGCTCCAGATAGATGCATCCTCGTTCACATCGGGTTGGTGATGGTTTTAGTGTGTGTGTGTGTGTGCTGTGCTGTGTGGGCGTCTGTCTCATTGTAGTGTTTTTTTTTATGATTTGAGTCTCTTTCTCTTTCTTTCTCTTTCTCTTTCTCTTTCTTTCGCGTCCCCTTCTGCTTTCCGTTCCGTTCCGTTCCCCTTCCCCTTCCCCTTCCCCTTCCCCTTCCCTTCTCTTCTCCCTCTCTTTCTTCCTTCCTCTTCCCTCTATACTATATTTGCGGTGACTCAGAGGAATAACTGCTGTAAATAACGGAAAAGAAAATGCAAAAGAGAGAAAGAGAGAGATAACAAATAAAGGTTCTTCATGCCTGTTATAATATCAACTTTCCAAGTCTGAGTTTACGAAGCGTCGGTGAGAAAATATACGTTGAGCTCGCTGGCGGCATCTGGCAAGGACGCGAGGGAGGGAGGGAGGGAGAGAGACAGGGAAGGAATGAAAGGAGAAGAGAAGGGAGGAGAGAAAGAATCGATAGGATGAGGAAAAGAGGAGGAACGAAATAATCGAAGAGAGAAGAAAAGAGGGGGACAGGAAAGAGAGTGAGAAAACCAAGGCAAGCGGGAAGGTTGGGAAGGAATTCAAAGCTTGTGTGACTCAATGCGGAATTTAGACGGTTGATTTTGGTCAATAGAGGAGAGAGAGAGAGAGAGAGAGAGAGAGAGAGAGAGAGGAGAGAGAGAGAGAGAGAGAGAGAGAGAGAGAGAGAGAGAGAGAGAGAGAGAGAGAGAGAAATCCGTAAAAGCAAAGGCAAAAAGCAAGAGATAGAGCGACAAACAGTCAGGCAAGCGATGTAGACAAACAAGCAACTGTACGCATGATAAAGGCTCTCGTAAACATGAACTGTGCCTGTGCCTACTAAAGCACACGATGGCTAGTCATCAGTAGCGAACGGTCATTGACTAGGACGTTCACTAGCCACATGTCACTAACTAGGATGTCACTAACCAGGGACCGCTATCTACGAGGTACTAGCCAACATTTACAAGCCAAATTAATAATAACTAGCAGTAACTAAGGCTCGCTATCTAAGAGAGTAACTAGCCAAGACTTACGAGCCAAATGACTAGCTAAGAGTCACTAATTAGGAGTGTTACCAGCCAACGAGTCACAGACTAAAAGGGAAAACTAGCAAAAGGTCACAAACTAAGAGGATAACTAGCTATTGGTTACTAGTAGCTATTGCATAAGCTCTAAGCAGTATCGTAGTTTGATTTCCTTGTCAGCGTCCATACCCTTATTGCAGATTCAAGATGTCTGATTTAGAACAGTTACTACCACCTGCTTACTATGCTTGCCCCCCCCCCTACCTCCCCTCCCCCGCTATTGTTTGCGTTTGTTTCTTTCTTCATGTTTTTTGTTTTCTTTTTTCTTTTCTGTTCTTGTTCTAATGTTTTTGTCCTTCATTTCTGTTCTCTTGCGGTCTTGTTGTCTTTGGCTTAGAGGCAGGGCTGGGGGAGCCTGAGAGTGTCTTGTGCGTGTTTTTTTTTTCTTTTCTTTTTGTTTTTTACTTATCCGTCTTCTGTTTCTTCCTCTTGCTCCTGCTCCTTTTATTTCTTCCTCTTGCCCCCCCCTCCTCCTCCTCCTCCTCCTCCTCCTCCTCCTCCTCCTCCTCCTCCTCCTCCTCCTCCTCCTCCTCCTCCTCCTCCTCCTCCTCCTCCTCCTCCCTTTCCCCCCCTCCACAAAAGCCCACGAAACTCCCATCCCGCCTCAGTGGTTCCTCCCAATGCCTCCCATTGTGCCCGGCCAAGTACAACGGAACATCACGTACAGCTGTACAACGTTAGCTCTTTTTAGTTCATGAGTGTAAGTTGCTTCGTCAGATCGCCGAGCCGGCATGGGGAGCAACCAGGTAGTCTAGCTCATGACAACACGTGGCGGGGAACTGCTGTCTCTCTCTCTCTCTCTCTCTCTCTCTCTCTCTCTCTCTCTCTCTCTCTCTCTCTCTCTCTCTCTCTCTATATATATATATATATATATATATATATCCCCTCCCCCCCCCCCCTCACCACCTCCTACAAATGCCCACGAAACTCCCATCCCGCCTCATGGTTCCTCCCAATGCTCCATTGTGCCCGCCAAGTACAACGGAACAATCAAGTACGCTGTCAACGTCGCTCTTTTAGTTCATTAGTGTAAGTAGTATCTCATCGCCACCGGCATGGGGAGCAACCAGTAGTCTACTCATGACAACACGCGGGAATGCGCGTCTCTCTCTCTCGCTCGCTCTCTCTCTCCTACAAAAGCCCACGAAACTCCCATCCCCCCAGTGGTTTTCCTCCCAATGCTCCCATTGTGCCCGGCCAAGTACAACGGACAATCACTACAGCTGTACAAAACGAAGCTCTTTTTAGTTTAACAGAGTGTAAGTTGCTTCGAAAGATCGCCGACCGGCAGGGGACAACCAGGGAAGTCTACAGCCATGACACCACGTGGCGGGAACTGCTTTCTCTCTCTCCCATCTCTCTCTCTCTCTCTCTCATCTCTCTCCCTCTCACACTCGCCCTCTCTTCTCTCTCTCTCTATATATTATATATAAAAATATAATATAATCGCCATCCCCGACTCCTCATCCCTCTCTCCTCTCTCTCTCTCTCTCTCTCTCACTCTCTCTCTCTCTATATAATATATATATAAATATAAATATAATTCCCCCCCCCCCCCCCCCGCTCTCTCTCACTCTCTCTCTCTCTCTCTCTCTCTCTCTCTCTCTCTCTCTCTCTCTCTCTCTCTCTCTCTCTCTCTCTCTCTCTCTCTTGTTTTCAGCCAACAGTTGCTTATATCACGAAGAGAAATTGATAATAATAATAGTTTCCCTGCTTCCTCTTGACCATTGTTCACAGTCGAGTAGCAATAATACCAACGCGTAAATATAGACTGTTGCTCTCGTTGCTAGTAGCTCATTCTTAAATAAATGATAAATAACCTCCAAAGTTCACAGAAACTGCAAGGAAGTCGAAAATGAAAATTGTCGGTAAATGAACTCGGTAAGCCTATATAGCAATAGGGTCAGACGTGCTTTTAGGATATACGAGGGATGAAATACATGTTTATTCTCATACTGTGCCTCAGCACCGAAGGGTTACTTTGTGAAATACAGAAAGAAAGATTGTGATATATGCGTAAACCTCCAGCTACTAATCGATTGGTCGTTGGAAAAGTGTCAGATGTTCGTGCTTTTAGGATATACCACTCGAATTAGTATTACGCTGACATCGTGTTGACGAATAAAGTAGAAAGTAATGTAACTGATATTTCCTTTGTAAATGGCGATAATGGAGCTCCAAGTTGACTCTTTGGCTTGAATTTCCACCCATTTGTTTAAGGATTATCTATGCACAGTTGACAAAAGTTAAGAGTAGCTGACGATGATATACGCCGTGCTAGTAAGATAACAAAGAAATTGATTTTTAAAAAATGGATAGAAGAATAACCAGAAAGAAAATGAGAAAAATAGAAAACGAAAGCAAGAACTGGCAATGATGCACGTTACGACGAGAGCTTGCAATGCAGTGTGATTGTTTTGCTCTGTCATGATACCTATAGCATCGGCTGTCCATGTGAGGACATTTTATTTTTCTGAAAATTATCGATTTCTGGTCCTTTGTGTGAATACCTTTCGTTGCATTAATAGTTTTCTCTGCTTTTGTCTCTCTATCTGTCTCTATATCTCTCTATACCTCTCTCTATATCCCTGTCTCTCACTCTA
>NW_028234424.1:18218395-18220921 GCF_977035675.1 Penaeus japonicus
CCCTCTCCTCCCTCTATCTCTCCCTCTCCCTCTCCCTCTCCCTCTCCCTCTCCCTCTCCCTCTCCCTCTCCCTCTCCCTCTTGTAGATCAGGGGCGTCCTACGTAGGCCCGTAAGAACGTGTAAATCATCTCCATAGGCCTACCCGTGGCCAGAGAGAGAGAGAGAGAGAGAGAGAGAGAGAGAGAGAGAGAGAGAGAGAGAGAGAGAGAGAGAGAGAGAGAGAGAGAGAGAGGAAGAGAAAGAAAGAGAGAGAGAGAGAGAGAGAGAGAGAGGGAGAGGGAGAGAGAGAAAGAAAGAGAGAGAGAGAGAGAGGTAGGCCTCAACTGCCGGCTTCCTTCTCCTTCTCCCGCATGGCCATCATTCATTCCTACTCCTTTCTTCTTCTCCTTCTCCGTCATCTTCTTCATCTTCCCCTTCTCCTTCATCTCCTCCTTCCCCTTTGTTTTCTCCTTCATTTCCTCTTGTCCCCTCTTCTCCCGATTTCATTTTCCTCCCTCCTTATTATTCTCCTCCTCCTCCTCCTTCTCCTCCTCTTCGTCTTCCTCTTCTTCCTCCTCCTCCTCCTCCTCCTCCTCCTCCTCCTCCTCCTCCTCCTCCTCCTCCTCCTCCTCCTCCTCCTCCACCTCCACCCACCTCCACCCACCTCCTCCACCTCCACCCACCTCCTCCTCCTCCACCCACCTCCTCCTCCTCCACCCACCTCCTCCTCCCCCACCCACCTCCTCCCTCCTCGGCCGTAACCTTGGGCTGGCCTATGATCCCCTCCCCCCCTTTCCCCCTCCTGTCGACCCCCCTCCCCCCTCCCTCAAGGAAGTGTTCAGCACCCTTAGTAACTGTTAGAGTTCTTTCCTTGCCGATCTTGTTCTGTTCTTGTTTTTTTTTTTTTTCATTTTTTTGTTGTTTTTTTCGGCGGGGGTGGTCTTGTTTTTGCTTGATTGCTTGATTTCCTTGATTAGCTGTATTGTTACTTCTTTATTTTATTTGTTTTTCTTCTTATGTTTTCTTCTTCTCTTCCTCTTCCTCCTCCTCCTTCTCCTCCTCCTCCTCCTCCTCCTCCTCCTCCTCCTCCTCCTCCTCCTCCTTCTCCTTCCCTCCCTCCCCCTCCCCCTCCCCCCCATCTTAACTCTTCCCTTCACTTTCTTCTCCCATTCCTTCTCCTTCCTCTTCCCCCCCCCTTCCCCCCCTCGTTGGGAAGAAATACCGCATCCCAGAGAACGCTGGATACAAATTTAATGCCCTGTGCTAGATTATCTTTTTTGTTTTTATTTCTTTCAGTTCCTTTTCTCTCGTCTATCCTCTCTTCTCTTGTCTCATTTCCTTTTCTTTCTTCTCTCCTCTCCTTTCCTCGCCTCTCTTCTCTTCTCTTCTCTTCTCTTCTCATCTCTAGAGAGGAAAAAGGGACAGACAGACAGACAGACAGAGACAGACAGAATGAGAGAGTGGAGGAAGAGAGGATAGAGAAGTAGAGAGAAAAAAGAGAGAGAGAATAGAGGCGTAGGGTGGGGGGGGGGGCAAAGGGGGTGGGGGGGGGCAAGGGGGGGCAAAGGAAGAACCAGCTCTCCATGCGTCTCTCTTCAAGCCTGAGCGTTTGGCTTTGCGGAGCTTCTTACAGTGTGGTTCCGGTTAGTTGTGTTGTTGTTGTTGTTTTGTCCTTTTTTTTTAGTTTGTGTGTGTGTGTGTGTGTGTGTGTCAGTGGGATGGTAGGTTAGGGTGGGGTGGGGGAGGGGAGGGAAAGGAAGGGGAACTATATTAAAGTGAAGAGAGAGTGTATGGTTAGAGAGGAATTGAAGGAGAGAGAATGAGAGAAAGAGAAAGAGAAAGAGAAAGAGAAAGAGAGAATGAGAGAAAGAGAGGTATTCTTACTATATTCAGCGCATACATATGGATAGGTAGAGAGCAAGAACGAGAGAGCGAGAGAGATGAAGAGAACGAGAGAGAACAAAAGAATTAGAGAGCGAAAAAGCGAGAGAGAAAGAAAAAGCGAGAAGGAAAGAGTAAGGGGTCACAGAGTACAGCGAAGACGGTCAGGCAGCAGAGATAGAAAAGGAAAAAGGTCTTTAAGTCAAGGAGAACGAAAGGGAAGAGGGGGGAGGGAGGAAAGAGGAGGAGGAGGGAGGAGGAGGGAGGGAGGTAGGGAGGGAGGAGGAGGGAGGGAGGGAGGGAGGAAAGAGGAGGAGGAGGGAGGAGGAGGAGGGAGGGAGGGAGGAGGAGGAGGGAGGGAGGAAGGAAAGAGGAGGAGGAGGGAGGGAGGGAGAAAGAAGTAAGGGAAGGAGATAGAAAAGAAAGAGAAGGAAAGGAAAGGGAAGGAGGGAGGGAGGGAAGGGGAGAAAGATTAAGGGTAGTAGGTCTCAATGCCGGTAGGAGAGGGGGGGCAGGGGGAAGGGGAGGAGGAATGGGTATTACCTCAGGGTTAAGTGTGAATTCTTAACGTCTGGCGTAGCGTGTTTTTTTTTTATGGTCGGGAAGATTGTGATTTTGATGATGGTGATACTTGATAATGATTTGTAATTGTTTTTGTTGTTAGT
>NW_028234424.1:18223521-18226021 GCF_977035675.1 Penaeus japonicus
AAAGAGAAAGAGAAAGAGAGAGAGAGAGAGAGAGAGAGAGAGAGAGAGAGAGAGAGAGAGAATCGTGAGTGTGAGTCAGAAAGAGAGAATCTTACACTGAGAGACAGAAGCAGAGAGTGAGAGCATAAGTGATTGCTCGTGCGTGCGCGCGCGTGTGTGCGTGCGTCCGTTTGTGCGTGCGTGCAAGCAAGTGACGTGGTGGAATGTCGAGATCCACGAGGCACAATCCCCCCCCCCCCACCCACCCACCCAGATGCAACCATACCAACGACCCAAGATCCCTGCCGTGAAGGTGGGGGTGCGGGAGGTGCGGGGGAGGGGAGGAGGGGTTGCGTGTAAAGTCATTAACGACGTAAGTCCTCTCCCCAGAGACCTCTCCCCAGGGACCCACCTCCACGCTCCGGCTTCCCCACAAAGATATCTTATCTCTGAATCCTTGGACTCCATAACACTTAACTTTAGAACTTATGACGGAGCGAAAGGAAAGTAGTGCGTAGTTTTTTCTCTCTATATATATAGATATTTGTGTATACTTTTCTTCACTTTCCTTATCGATGAGCTAAAAATATATATTTGGCCGCGGATTTTCACACGTAGCACATTGTATACAGGTTGTGAAAAAAAATACCAGAGGAGATAATGGTTCGCAATGGTCAACATTGAACACCAAACTGCGATATTTGTGTTGAAGCGGCGTGCATTAGCCAATCACATCGCTGTAAGCCTTGCAACTCGGTTTCTTATTGGCTGCCCTTGCTCCGCGAGACACGCCCTTCACACTGCAGCACTCGTCGTTGAACAGGTAAATGGAGGTTTTCAGAAAACTGAATTATATTAATAGATCAGCCGAAATTACGCGGAAAATGAGAGGAATTAAAATGATAAGACCTCCTGTTGGGAGCTGTGTCGTCGCCGCGGGTGACTTACCGTGATGATGTGAACAAAAAAATAATTTATTTTTTTATATTGTTAGCTCCTAGTCCCTTGGCCCGATAACACTCACACACCTGCTAGCACTTGCAGCGAGACGGGTTGGACCCGAACGTAATTTCATTGGCTAATGATAAGGGGGACACCGCAGTGACTAGCAACTAGTTGATAGCAGCGTAGTGTGTCAGTCTGTATCGCTTTGTCAGTGTGTGAACGTCAAGCTAAGCCGTTGCATTGAGACACGTTTTTCTTTGGCCACTGCTTCTGAACTTTCCTCAGTGCGAGTCTCCTTAAGTGCACAGCGCTCAGTGCTCAGGACAGCCACCAATCAGAGGCCAGTGTGCGCGCGCGTGTGAGTGTGTATGTGTGTGTGTGTGTCAGGTGTGAGCTGCACCAGCCACCCTCCCTACCTGTCTCTAAGCCGACCCTCATCTGCCCTCTCGAAGCGCGGCAGTGCAGGTCCTCGCCGAGTGCCTGACGAAGGAGGACGAGGGCGGCCCTCCGTGGCGTCTCGGGACAAAGAGAGAACAATGGGTCCCCGGCCGGCCTGGCGAGGACTCGGCCGAGAGAGGCAATAGCATCCCGAGGGCGGAGAAGGAGGGAGGGGCTCATGCACACGGGAGGAGGAAGAGGAGAAGGAGGCGGACTGATCACGTTTTCACCTTGGCTGACGGAGCCGCACTCGCTGCTTTCTCTGCGTCGCCGACGGTGAGAAATGATGTCGGTGCTCATGTGAGTGCGGGCGCCTCCTCGCGGCTGCGGTCGGGCTGCTGCTGCTGCCTGCCGCCTCGCGCTGTTCTCCGCGGCCAATGCAGGCCCCTCTAGCTCTTCGGAAGCACGCACGCACGGCCAGACAGGCTGTTGACTGTCTGCGATTGCAGTTAGTGACGTCGGCGTCCGGCTTGTCACTCGCGCGAGCGGGAGGCCAAGCGCAAGGAATCGGAGATCACCTACGCCACCAACGGCAGCCCGAGACCTTGACAATTAACCCACTTTAGCAGTCGCGGACTTCCCCTTTTCTTCTTCCTTCTCTTCTACTTCCCTCCCTCACTGTTCCTCCTCCTCCTCCTTCTTCTCCTTCTCCTCCTCCTCCTCCTCCTCCTCCTCCTCCTCCTCCTCCTCCTCCTCCTCCTCCTCCTCCTCCTCCTCCTCCTCCTCCTCCTCCTCCACTCCCCCCGCCCTAGACCCCCACCCCCGCTGCCATCATGCAGATAATCAACAAACCCGAGGAGATCTTCTCTGGCGCTGGCAACACTTACACGTGTAAAGGGTGGCGGCGCTCCCCCCCTCTCGTTCCTCTTGCCCCTCGCGATGCCCCTTCCCCTCGTGCCTCTCCTCCTCTTCTTCTTCCTCCTTTTCCTCCTCCTCCACCCCCTCCTCCTCCTCCTCCTTTCCTCCCTCCTCCCCCGCCACCAGCCTCCCGCCCCCTCGAAGCCTCCCCCCCAGCGCCCCCTCCATTCAGCTACGCCAACACGCCGCCGCCTCCTGCCCCCCTCCCGTGCGGCGCCGAGGCAGGCAACCGCTGCCTACACCACTTCGAGCGCGCCGCCTCGTCCAGGCTGTGCAATTA
>NW_028234424.1:18233521-18261021 GCF_977035675.1 Penaeus japonicus
AGCTTCATCAACGAGGAAACTGGCAGCTACAATAATGTCCACTGTCCAGCTCAGCCCATGGTCACCAACATGAACATGATTCAGAAGGCCATGTCCCCAGAAGTCTTCAGCAAGTTTAGAGAGATCCTGGGCTCCCTCCGACAGTACAATGTGGATTCCCGCATGGCCTACCTCTTGGTCCTGATCATTGTGTTTAATTGTGATGGCCAGGATGCTACGAGAGAGAATTTCCAGCGAATTCTGCAGCAGTACATCTTATGGAAGTATGGTGAAGTGTCAGGAACGCCTTTGTTTGATGGGTTGATGCGGACCTTGCAGGCCATCAGACGCCACTCAGAGCTGTTTGAGAGCATGTCTGTCCAGCGCCGGAACTTGATGTGTGCAAACATGCAGAATGTTATAAGGCCACAAATACCCATAGGGCAACTCACCATGTGTCGCCAGGATCTCAACCTTTCTGATCTGGATGTGAAGAATAAAGTTGACTCGCTGACAGGGGAACAGATAAGACAGATGTTAAACGGGATGGACATAGAGCAGATGAAGCAGATGCTGCAAGGCAATGGATTGGAACAGATGAAACAGATGTTGCAGAATATGGAGGCTGACCCTTCGCTGACAGATTTGGTCACAGAAGGCAACAATCCTCTGGTCCACTCCCCACCCTTGCACTGCAACTCCCCCCAGAGCATGGTCCAGTCCCCGCACAGCTTACTCCAGTCCCCACACTCCATGCTCCCCTCACCCCACAGCATGATGCAGTCTCCCCAGAGCATGATGCAGTCACCACACAGCATGATGGACTCTCCCCACAGTATGATCCAGTCTTCATCACCAGGCATGATGCAGCCCTCCAACATGAACCAAGGCATTCCCACCATGCTGGACATCTCCCACAACCTGAGCCAGAGCCCAAATGCTACTGTGTCTCAGATCATCAAGAGTTCAACCAATCTACTTAATAATTACCAGGACATGAAGCCTCCTGTGTCCTTCATGAATTCCCCACAGTCCCTTGAACTGTCTCAGAGCCCCATTGAGCTGCCAAGTCCCTCATCACACTCCATGAACCTGGCTCCCTCACCTGCTCCCTACATCCCAAACCAGGAGAGCTACATTGTTGAACATCACCCAACAGAACCTTCATATCCAGACCACTGCCAGTCTCCTATTGGTGATGCAGGGTACCTCAACCCACCCTCATACACCCAGACACCATACAGCCCTGCTCCGCTCTCGGAGCAGTACAGCAACACGTATCAGCCCTTGTTCTCCCCCCTGCCATACAAGGATGATGGCCAAAGCATCAGCAGCGGCAGTACTGCCAGTAGTAGTGGGGTCGGCCTGAGCCTCACCTCGAGCCTGACGTCACCCATCTCGTCCCTCCTGACATCCCCGACCCCCTCCCATTCCTCGCTCCAGGAGTCGGATAATAGCTTGTCAAACTACCAAGAGCCTGAACATGGTAACTCTCTTGGAGCTGCTCCTTAACTCCAAGGTGTTTAGAGACTTCATATGTGACCATCATATGTGTATTCCAAGCGAGTTCCTGCTATAGGTTCCGGCTGTAGAGATCATTACTAGATAATGTTGATTGTTGTAGCTTAGAGCCAATGTGACATTTATCATAGAGTGACCTCATCTCGCATACTGCCCAAATCCTCGCTCTAGAAGTTTCATGTGCAAAATTCTTATTTTTGATGTCTAAAGGCAAAAAGAATAAACTGATATAATTGCTGTGAAACAAAGTAGAAATTTGCATATAAGGTTTCTAAGTGACAATGATTTGTACAATAACCTTCCAAGTCCGGCCATAAACTCACAACTGAAGTATATTGCAAAGAACTTGCAAATATGTACAGGTTCTCATGTCTCAAGACATTTGAGTTGATGCTCCCAACTACCTACTTGTCTTCTACCTCACTCAACAGGTTACATGATTACAGAAAGTGTTAATGTTCCGATGATTTCCTTGTTATCGGTGTAGCTGTTTCCAGTCAATACAGTGAATGTGCTGAGCTTACCACTGCTGGGATATTTAGATTAGTTGAAGTTCTGCTCAGCTCTATATACTTGCTCTGAAGAAAAATATTGCTAGCCTGGACACACGTCCTTGTGAGAAGTTGAAGTTTTGGCCACAGTCATGTTGGGGTTTGGGATCCATGTTTGTTTATAGAGTTTGACTTTCCCTTTCATGAACTCTGTGAGGAGTTGAAACCTCTGTACAGTAAAAAGTTGTGTAATATGGACCAATGCCACTACAAGTGGTTTTGGTAGTGGAACATAGCTGTTGCAGTATTTTTTTTTCTTTTTTTTTGTAAATAGTATATGCAATTTAGACTGCAACATTTTTGTGTATGGCTGGATCAGTCATATAGCAGCTGGAAGTGCAAGTTAAAAGTAATGAATTTCTTGTCAATTTTGAAGCTGCTCTGTTACGTTTGAGCACCGCTGTATTGTGCTGGCAGACAAGGGTGAGTCCGGGACAGCATGCTGATGGAAAGCAAGAGATGGACCTAATTAAAAAAAATATTAATTGGCGAAAACTTAAACTGTGATATAAACTCTATATATATATTTATATTTACATTAAAAAAATAACAAAAAACAAAACAAACTATGTCATAGTATGTGTATCCCTGTTATTAATTTTTTGCCTATGTTTAAATTTGAAGGAAGGAAGGAAGAAAGCACAGGCAGTCTAGATTGGCATCATTAAAAGTCAGTGACGTAAAAATAAAAGTTCGTGGCTGATCATTACGTGATGTGGATAGCCCGAAGGAAGACAATGTCCTAAAAAAAAATAGATAATAATGATTATAAGGAAAAGAATGAAAGAAAAACATTATATAACATAGATGATGGAACAGATGTGGTGAAATCAGAAAGGTGTCCGAGCTTGGACGTTAATGATGAGTGAAAGGTTGTCAGCCACACATGTACGTGCTGCCACACACAGAACAGCTTCTCAAGATGGGAATGTCGTAGCCCCATGTGGTCAGTACAGTTTTCTCGGGGATTCAGGCACAATTATAAACTTTGTACTCGCTTCATCACATTTTTTGTGATTATGGGGCATTTTGTATGCATTTTTATCATTTTTTATATGCTGTACAGTGTTTATAAATATTAATTGTGGCTATCATTGCTCAAGTTTTTACTGTAATGGAGAGTACTCTAGCTTTATAGACAAGAAGTATTTATGAGAAAAAAATTATGCATGGTTAGTTTATCTTCTTCCTAAAGAAGAGAAAACACCCAAGCAAGCCCCAAGTGGTATATAGATGAGAAGGAAAAAGAGAAAAAAATCCCAATGGAGTTGCAACAGGGTTTTTATAACGTATATGATTTAATCAATATTGGGGAGAGGTTTCTGTGGCTAAAATTTCAGCTTGAGTTGTCCAACCACTCTAGCAAAAAAAAAAAACTTTCAACAAAATAAAAATATAGAAAAAAAAAATTTACTCACGTTTTCTGTTCACAAGGCCAAGGATAATGAGGGGGCAGCCATTGAGAAGACCATTGGTCTAGACACGCGAAAAGAAAAGGATAAAAAGGCCAAAGGGAGAAAGTGTTCCAACCCTTCTTCGTCCTAGCAAGATTTTTTGTGAAGAGAAGCGCAGGCTGTTGAAGAGCCTTGAAGCAGTTTTCAATTCTGGAAAAAAAAAGGATGTACAAAAACATCAATGAAAAAGGAATGAGGAGAAAATAAAAAACTAAAACAGAGAAATGAAAGCTAAAAGTAAACAGCAGCAACAGAATTCGGGATAGATTGCTCATCAGCACCACATTCGAGGGATGTTGGTGGGTTTGGTAAAATGACTTGTGCTCTCTTTCCCTCTTGCCAGGTCACTGCAAGTATTGTGAGATCAGTAACATGATACAATATCCCTTAGTGTATTTGGGTCTGCCATTTCGTTAAACAAAAAAAAAAGAACACTTCAGATATGGTGCCAAGAGCCACTCTTTCACCGACACCCAGTTCTCCGAGGCTTGTTGCTTGTCTCAGCGAGATGATCACCAATAACCCCTTGCCCCTCATATGAAGCTGCAAATGCACTGTAACAGCAACAGAAATGCTTGTGTCACCAACAAGAGCAAGAGAGCTTTGAGAAGGGACGTGCTGTGGTAGCCCCTTAGATGTCTAAACTGAATGGAAGGGAAGTGTCGTCTCTCTGGAGCTGAGTCAGCCAACTTGCCTGGGTTTTGGGCCGAGTCAGGATTGTGTGCATGCTGGCAAGGCCTTGGGCAGATGCGAACAGTACCATGTGACAGGCTTGTTGTTCGTGTACAGTGTCTTGTGTTGAATGCAACATACTGAATAGATAAACCCTGCATGTGAATGGTTAGGAACAGTAGTCCATCAGTCAGAAAGTATCTAAAATAAACTAGAATGGTTAAGAAATCTAATTGTCTGATGTAATGACAAAGGCACGATGATGTTTCCCAGTTAAACTATGTGGATCGCTTGCAAAGGCAAGAATAAAGCATAATAATGTGTATTATTATTACATCGGCATGTATTTTGTTGGACTACTATATATAAATATATATACATATATCTATTTTTTGCTGCGTGCATTTGTTGTATGTACATTATGAGCCACAGTGATAGGCTTCCATGGCATTTTGAAGGACAGACATTAAAATCCTACTTGTATGTACATATAATCATATATATTAGAGTTACAGTTTTTGTTGTCCATCTGACCTGATTCATAAACTCTTTAAATAAAAAGACAGGTCAGTCTAAAATCTCACACAAAGTAAAACTGTTCTGGTCCAACAGAGAAGTTGGAAGCTAAACTTGTATATTAAAAAAAAATCATGTGATACTGTCAAAATTCCAGTTTTTCCAGTGCCAAGGAAATCTAGCAATGTGTATCCAATCTTGTGATTAGAGTAGTTCACCAAATTTAAGGTTTTAAGTCCTGTGGCTCACAGCATATGTATGCAGTGCTGTCGTGCAACTTGAGCTCCATGGGATACAGAAAAAAAGATGTATATGTTATATATATATTTTCAAAATTGGTGAATTAACCTACATCATTGAGGTGTCTTGTTCCCTCCTTGTTATTGATCTACAGAATGTGCTCAATTAGGCTAACTGCTGTTGTCCTGCTGCCCTCAAGCACACACATCTTGGGACATGCGCCCCCTGATGGCACTGCTGGAGGGGAGACTATGGTAACCCAAATTCTTCATAGGTCAAACTGGTCTCATTACTATAATTAATATAATTTTTCACGCATGTCTTGCAACATTTTAAAAAACAAAAAAACTCCAACTTTCTGCAACATAAATCATATTCAGTGCTTTGATAAAAGCTAATATTTTTTTGTCTTGTTATATATAGGACAATAAACTTTTTAAGTCGTGTCTGCAGCTTACGTGGCCTGATCATTTGCTGGTTGGAAAAGTGGAATGCTATACCAAAAGCGGTAACCTGTATCACTTCCTGGAGCAGGCACTGAAGACGTACATAGGGAATGTGATTGATGCCCATCTCTCCTGTGACAGGGACTCGTGATGGAGACACACTAAAAGTATGATCAGGGGATGTAAGAAGCTGGTTAAGTGGTAGATTTCAAAAACAGATTCATAAGGATCTATTTTTTAATTTTCTTTTTTATTTATTTTTTTTATAATTTTTAATGTTTTGATGAAGTTTCACTTCTCATGTATAGCCAAAATTATAAGGTAATGGCTCTAAAAAAAAAAAGAGAATAACATTAGATTTGTTTTTTGATGTAAGGATTGTAAGTCTTTTAAAAAAGGAATGCAAACAGCCATGGCTACGAAACATCGAATAAGATTTTAAGTATAAGTAGGATGAAGACATGGTACATGTTTTCGTTGCCTGAGATTGTATGCATTTGTGTGGTCTGTTTCCAGACCAACTAGGCAGTTTGAACAGGTACAGGGACTGTACAAGTTCAAATATTCACTGTGATTGTTGGGTAAGTGTTTTATAAGGGTGTGTTGGAATAAAACAAGGGAAGAAAATGACAAGAGGAAAAGGGAATTAATAATTTGATAAAGGGAGTCACTTGACTCATACTAGCCAGGTAGACATGTAGTTACTACAAGTGCCTTCCTGGTCAGTATGTAGATGGGAACTCATACTCAATAGGGAATCAGTTCTCCAATCACACCCTGAAAGTATTGTTACTAGCTGAGTAAGTCTGAATGAGCACTGTGATTCACCAGGTGAAGGTCGTGCAAGCAGAGAGTTCTTGCTTGCACTTTGTAGCTAAAAGCATGCCTAGTGAGCAGTCCACGAGAACAAGAGTAAGGAATATTGAGATGCTGTTACCTTCCCCTCTCCCAAAGATACAATGAACCTTGTCCGAGGTTTTGAAATGGCACTTGAAGGCTGGCATGAAAGATATATATATATAAAAAAAAAAATAAAAAAAAAAACAAAAAAAAAAAATAAAAATAAAAAATAAAAAAAAGGACCTGTTTAACATTTTTACATTCATTCGTGTAACAACTTTTAGGTAAGCAAACTGTGTAGAGATTTTGAGAGAGTTTCATGAGTTATGTAATTTTACATATATGTCATCACCTTAGAATACACATGACTAGTTCTATGTCTTAAGGATTCTTGCCACATCCAGTATTAAGAAGAAAGATAAAAAACACAATAGTGAAAGTTATTACTATCTCATAAATGAATATAAGAAAGAAGATGAGAGAACAAGAGGAACCACTAAATTATTATAAACTGGTGATATGTGTGAACAAATCTAAGAGTGGATTAGTCATATATACATAGGTGGTGATGGGATGGTACATGTTTTCCTGGACATTAACACTCAATCAGACTGATGTAGAGTTGATCTCAAATATGTATAGTGCATGTCTATGCCTTGTGTTAGCAGACCACTGTCTCTGTAAAGCATCATGTGTTTTGCATTTTTCTATATACAAAATACAGAGGGATTAAAATTGCAGGATTCAAAAATCATTAATGTTAAGTTTTTCATATTCAAATTAATATTGGTTAGACAGTGCAATCTGTTTTATATAAGTGTGTGGGTAAAACTCGCAAGAGTTGAGCACTGACAGATGAATGTCCATTTGTGTATTAGTAGTATATTTTTCAGGTTCAATTTCATAACCACTTATCTCTTGCCCTTTAAAAAATGCACTGATTGAGATGAAATTAATTCACTATCTTCTTTACTTTTGCCATAACTGATTTGCCAATTGGGAGGGGGCAGACAACTCCATTCTTCTGTTCACTTATGAAATATATCCCTTCTACACCAATTAGTAGTGGAAACTGTACTATACTTAGCAGCAGCTGCACACAGATTCTCAATAATGTAAAGTTTTACGAAGTTGGGGCACATTCGGGTCTCTCTCTGCACTTGTTTATCGTAGGTGACCATTCTGTGTAAATTTGATTGTTACCACTATCAATACTAATTATTGTTATTACTGGTATACATAATCACCAATTTAAAGACTTCAGTAATTTAAAAATAACACAAATAGCAGCTATATTTATGTAAAAGGAAGAAAAGCAAGGATGACAATTTGATTAAAAATTCATTTCAAAGAAAATTCATATATAGGTATTGATATGTATAGGTTTTAGAACATGAAAACTGAAGACTAAGAGTTGATGATTATCAGGAGAATCAGCAGGTCTTCCCTCAAGACCGAAAGGCCTGAGGAACCTCTGCTGGCATAGCGACTGGCCAAGGAGGAGGTGACTGATCAAGAATTTAACTGGCGGAGGAGGTTGATTGAGGATTATACTGGTCAAGGAGAAGGTGAATGGCCAAGGAGGAGGTAACTGACTGGCGAGAGGGTCCTGTCATCTCCACATACGAGGCATGTGTTTGGAGCGGAATGAAATATTGTTGGAAGTGTAGGATGGGAGTTGTTTTCTTTACTTATTTCTTTATTAAATAAGGTATGGGGAGAAAGATTCCAGGTGGCAAAGAAAAAGTTCAAAAGAGGAAGGAAGCAAGGAATTGATAACACAAAAAGAATAAATCAAGCATTGGGGGAAGACCACCAGCTCTTCCTGTGTCATGTTTAAGACCCAAGGAAAGATGTGCATTGTGATACCGGCTGGATTTTTTTCTTCTTTTTTTACGCAGGTTTGTACATGGCCAGGGGTATTCCTTCCTGGTAATAATACGATGCTCACAAGATGCTCATGTGTATGTTTGTGTGTTTTAAAATAGAAGCTACGTATGTACAGGGCTACTCCTCTTAGTAATATTTTATGATTAATACACAAATAATGTTTAACCCGTGATCCTATGTTTGTTTCATGTGTCAGGAATCATGAGTAAGACAATAGTGCTGATGTAGGAATGTGATCTTTTTTTCTACATTTTTTTTTATATATATATATGATAATGTTCGTGTAGGTAATCACTATGAGCGCCCTGGATTGCAAAGTACAGTAAGATCCAGTTTAATCAAATAGCGTGATGTGTAAGGAAGAATTGTTTTGGTTTTAGCAGTGCAGACTCGGAGCACAATGCCCCAGTACCTCTTTCTAGCCCCAAGAGGAAGGTGCTGGTTTGGGAGAGCTCGAGTGGATGCCTTCCTTGTTACATTTTTTATTTATTTATTATTTTTTGTGATGTGTGGGGCCCAGTGAATTGTGGATAATTAGAATATAAACTAAGAAGGCAGATTTTTTTTTGTTTTTTATTTTTTGTTTTTTTTTGTCTTTTATTGATTTGATGCAGTCATTTTTGGCTCCTAGAGTAATTGTAATAAATTATAAACCATTGCCAGTAAGTCCTCGCCCCCACCCCCCATAAAAAAAGATTTTCAGAAAAAAAATCATTGGACTTTTTGTATATATATATTTAAAAACATAATCATGACCCTAGTAATTACTTTTGTTGTATGAGGCTCCTGCTAAATATCAGATATTGGGCAGAGCCATCGGCAGAGGTATTTCAAGGCCTCCTTCATTGGAGAGATAGGAAGGCACCACCAGGTGTGGTAGGCTGTGATATGACCCAGATATAGAGAATGTAAAGCAACTTTTATGATTATTATTATTATTAATCATTACTATTGTTTAATGTTTTTTTGTGGTGGTATGTATCACTATTAGGCTAGTTAAAACCTCTTCATCAAAATGAGAAGGAAATCCTTATCTAAGATTAGATGTAAATTATATCGTAGATGGAGCGTGAATTATGGATTCTAGAGAGAGAAAAATGAAAATTTCAGAGGTTCGAGGATCTAGAATAACTTTTTATATTTCTGTTGTACATGTATTGTCTTAGTGCTGCATTTACTTGATGCTTGTAGGGGAAAAAATAATTCTATTAGTTTTGGGAAAATATTGTAGGTATTTGGTTAATTTGCATTGAAGTAGTCATTTTCATCTTTCACCTTATATTTTCTATTCTTTTTTTTTTTTTAATTATTATTATTCCTTGTTTTTTTATATATATATAGGTATTAAGTCATTTTTTAATGTGTTGGTCTGCAAGTGTGTGGGCCAGAAATCTATATATAAGTAAGCTACACAGCCTGCAGAATGACATGAATGGCATCCTCAAGCCCTGATTAAATTTGCTTCGAAACAGGATTATAAAACAAAAAAAAACAAAAACAAATATATATATATATTGCTTAAGCATATATAAAGGCACTTTTTTATTTTGAAAAAAGTTCTTTTTTCTGGTACAAATCACTTAAAAAATAGAAAAAAACGGTCTCGTGCAATAATCAAAAAAAGGAAAAAAAAAGAAAGTAAAAAAATAATGATAACAAAAATAGACTGTTTATTGTACTTCCTCCCGATCATAGACAAGTCCTGGGATCATGTAACGGAAGCTGGGTCCAGTGTGTTTGGATGTGACGTCATCGAATTTGACGTCTTTGAATGTGGCGTCATTGTCTGCGTCAAGAACACCCCCCTCTCAACCACAGTTTTTTAGTCCTCCCCCTCCGATGTGCATCTCCCTTCATGCTCTCCATTATTCTTTTGTTTTAATGCATCTACAGTTATAGCAAGATTTTTTTTGTTTTGTTTTTCCCCAACTCTCCAGTGTTTATTTATTTCAGTGAAATCTTGAGGTACAAAGAATTGCAGGTAAATTTCAATGAATATACATCATTAGTGTTGTACAGCCTATTATTTACTGTGGCCTGATGCTCAGTGTTACTTAAACATAACCAGTGTGACTAGGTTGAGAAAATGGCTTCAGGATTTGGCCTTTTGATTTGTCTTCAACTCCCCCCCACATTCTTGAAAGAAGATGACATAAGGAAATTTGAATAACTGAAAGGGGAGTTGGCAAGATAAATGAAAAAAGGAAAAGAGAAGAAAGAAAAATCTGAGGTAATTTTCTCTCCCCAGTGGCTAAAAATAGTTAAAAAGCAGGTTACATATGTATCATTTATAATCAGTTATAGAAAGTTCTAGAAAGGGTGGAGCACAAGAGCAGCTTACATGCAGCATCATAAAGGAATCATGAGCATAGGACAGCCTTTCAGACAGTGCATCAAACCTTGCTCAAAGTGCGTATATAGATACTACCCGGTGCTTCCTGGCAGAGTTTTTGTCAGCTACATAGAAGAAAAAAAAACAAAAAAAAAACAATTTCGTACTAGATATCCATAAATTATGATAATTCCTTTTTTCCCCCTTTTTGAAGGAATAAGTTGAATTGTCACGAACCCCAGACACACTTAGGGAGAATACTTACTCTCGCATCAGCATGGTTTGTCACCGCAGCCCACAGCCGTCTTAAATATGGTGTTTTTTTTTTTTTTTTTTCTTTTTTTTCTCTCTCTCTCTCTTCTCGCCTGCTCAATAGTTGTCTTGGACCACGGATTAACACTGGCTGATTGTTTTGCTCAATTCTGCAGTTATTTGTGACAGGTTTTAGCTGTTTTGTTGGTCTTAGAGTATCCACTGTTGCGTTCACGAGAATACCTGGTAGCTTGAGTGACAAAGCTTGTATGTTTTTTCTTTTTGATTCAAGTGTATTTAAAGCTTTCCACAAAGGCAAGTACAGACTGTCACTGTTTAAAAACTTTTTTGTCTTCATGTGGAATTGAGTAAATATATTGCATACTATGAAGCTTTTATTGAAAGAAACTTATTTTTTATGATGATAAAATTCTAGATGTGCAGGTCTTGTTGTTTTCCAAAAGAGTGTTGATTCCTCTCATTCTCAAATACTGAACCCGTCATATATATTTTTATCTTTTTACGTATATATTATTGTCATCATCATTATTTTTTTCTAAGCTATGACTACATTATTGAATAAAGAATTTTAAGGAACAATGTACCCCAAGTCATGTCTGAGTGCATTTTCCACAAGCCAAATGGAGATGCAATTCACCTCAAAAGCTGTTTCCATGAATGTCCGATTATCTCTTGGAGAAAATTGAGACTCCTTAAGAGACCTTTTGTGGTAGGAAAACCAATCTCAAACGTGTCTCCGATAAAGCTATGGGTGTGTTTCATCAGAAGAAACCAATTGGCTTTAAACCTTGAAGGGATCCTTAACCTTAGGAAGAAGTCCCACTGATCTGCCCGTCAAGCAGTCAGGCAAGTTCACTCCTTCAATCTGTTTGGTATCTAAACTTTTCCAACACAGCCAAGGTCTTTTGATATGGTCATATAATAAACCCTGGGATGTCTTTTTGAGTAGTGTTTAAGTAAGACTTGTTATATTAAAAAAGAAAAGGAAGATTAGTAGCTCTTCGTATGATGCTTGGCAGCTGGCGTTGAGGCATGAGATGCTTTCAACGTTCATTAGTGAAGCTTGGTGGATGTTTGTCTCTCAGTGAAATGGATAACAAGGGCCTGCAAGCTTTATTAAGTTTCTGTTCTCAGAACTAAGCATTACACTTGTTGCTACTTGGGCTTCAACACTCCTCCAAAAAACAACAATGCTCTGAATTGGTAGCATTTTAGATGGACATAATATTCCCACAGAAAAAAAAGGAAGAATGTTATGTCTGACTCCCAATTTTTGGGGGTATATTAAAAATTGGCTACTCCCTTTTTTTTCTGTCATTATTATTTTTTTTATACAAACAATTACAGTTATGAATATATATAAGACTGCCTGTTCAGATACGAGTTTGAACTTTCAATGCTGTATGAAATAAGCCATTGAGAATATCACAACCAGTTAGGGAATCATATAATGTGTCTACCCTGATGTCTAAGTGGAAAGCTCGGAAAATTATTTATTATGTGTTTACTGTATATAATGATTATTTTATGTAAATTTTATCTGGATAGTCTCAATATTATATTTATTAAGATGGATGAATAAGTATACTCCTAGAGTGCAAAGCATTATCAGAACCACAGATAATGTCTCAATTTATAATAAAATGTTCTAAAGTCTAATTTTTGTGTATTTGTGTCCTTTCTACTTGTGAAATAACTTTCACACTGATAACAAAATCTAAAAAGATGAAAAGACAGTACACTGATGGAAAAATTAAGACAAAATAATCTGGTCATCAGTAAACCTTTATTAATATTGACCTGTCTATATCTATCTACATTTATTGCTAGAACTATTTCTATTCTTTTCTTTTAACCCATTGCAGACGGGGATAAATATGCTTGCCCAGCCTCCGGGATAAGTTTTATTTTAAAGAGAGACTGCTTGAAGCATTATAATTTGAACATTCCCACTCTCTTTCAGTCATTCATTGAAAAACTAGAGCGTTTTTTGTGTTTTGTTTTTTGTGTGTTTTATTGAGTTTAGAGACATATATGCCATATGACAGGCTCTACCAGTGCTGCAGTAGACTAAAATTGTAGTATATTATCCATATTAGCTCATTATTTTCTTTATACTCAGTGTGATAGAAGTATTGCTGTTTTATGGGAGGACAAAAGGCAACTATATTTTTTCGTATTTTTGTGCTGTCATGAACGAATACGAAACATATAACCACCTACAATAAAGATAAATAGAAGAGGTAAGGAAGAGGAATGAAACCTGTGCTTGTGACTGTGAGTGCCACAGTGAAAGGCATCCATATTGGCACAGGAGTACATTTTAGACACTGGGTATGGATTGAGTCATCTTCCTCTTCCCGTTCTGACTGCACATCCTTCATCGGCGGTACTTTTGAGCAAGAGTTCGTTAACTTAGTGTGTGTCATCGCTTTATAAAGATAGAGACCGTGGATGGGTGCCATTCAAGGCTCTCTCTCTTGCTGGTGCTAGGAAAAAGTGGTGCCATCTAGGTTTTGGACGTTAAGCTAGCACGGTATTACGGTAATTATAGTAATTATGACTGCAGTAGCCATCATCACTCATTCCTTTTTCATAGTAAAATAGAATAGCACAGTGATCCAAAATCCCCGAACGTCATGTACGTCAGGACGCCCGTTGTCAGGCCAAAGCTCCTACGTCGTGTATGTCATGACACCCGTCCGCTGTGGGTTAAAAATGTCATTGTATATTAAAAAGTGGCAACTATTATAAAGTTCTGATAACCATCTCTACTTTAACCCTCTCTGGACGGGTGGTACACTACGGTACTGCTCATTCAAGGGCCCGGTTGCTGGGTGGCCATATGGTGCCAGCCATTTAATTGATTTAAGCGTTCGAGAGCCCCGGCATTGTAACATGCAAGGCTGGAATGCCCCCGTCGTGATTGGGTTAATTCAAAAGTAAATATTTGCTAAAATAAGAAACTCTTCACCATGGAGGAAACAAAATAATATTGAAAACGTCATAATATTCACTGCTATATTACTGGAGATATTTGAATTATTATAGTATCTAAAACTTCACATTAGGAAGATTCAAGTGCCAATAATCACACTATTTCACATGAATGATTGTGTATTTTCATGCTTTAGAGGAAAGTGTTCTTAATAAGCTAAAAGGATGAGTGATAAAATTTATTTTGTAAAAACTTTAAGACAAGATTTAAGGATACCTTAAACTTGGAAATATAAAACATATTATGAAGAATCAAAATTCTAATGTTTAGAAGAATAAGATCACAGCCTATTGAAACAATTGTATCAATATAAACAGAAATACAGTAATAAGACAATTGTTTTGGGAACAAGCCCTTTTTTTTTTTTCTTTTTCACTTGTACTGTTTCAAACTTTTTTTTGTTCATTCTTCATTTCCTGTCACTTACCATGTACTATCATTAGTTTGGGTAACATGAAAAAAATATATTGATGATTATATTTCTCTCCCTCTTGTTTTCTATATTTATTTCCCAGAAATCTACTATGCAAAAGGAAAAAAAAATATATATATGTCTATACCAATCTACATTATCTATCTAAAGCAGCCTTTGATTGCACATAGTCCATAAATTTTGTTATGATGAAGAAATAAATTAGATATCAATTGATATCAGTTTTGAGACACTTACAATTGATGAAATTTTGATGACTTCATACTCAAAAAATGAAATCTTGCCCTTCAGAAACTGGCAATGCATTTAAAACTCTTTGAGACATAAGACTTTAGAAGATATAGTTATCATAACCTATTAATGCATAAATAGAAAAGCAAGTAAATAAAAAGTATTAATCAAACTTTAACCATTCGTGCTGGTTGACGTCCTATCACGAGGTCTAAAATTGTCCCCAGACCTAGGTGATGTCCTGAGACGTTGTGCATTTACTCACTGAATTCTGGAAGGGGCAATGTGGTGTGCTGAAACATCAGCAATAGATTGCTAGATTGTTCTCACATATAATCATATTACATAATTTCTTAGACTGTTACTTTACTTTAGGTGTTCGAGTGTCATAATATGAGACATAATATTTAAAAATACGTCACAGAAAACTACGTGATATTGGTGACATCATGGTAATTTCTGCCTCTTGATCGGTTGAATAAAAAGATCAAAGTCGAAAAACTATTGTAAAATCAAATGTGTTTGGCCGGGAAATAAAATAAAGTAAAAAAATCACTAATGCAATATTACTTCTAATTCTTGATTACCCGTGATGTCACATCACGTCACGTCACGTCACGTCATGAGGTACATGTACATACTCATATGCACTTGTATGATTATTCATGTTGTTGTTCTTTTTGTTTTGGTAAAAAAAGAATATAAAACATGTTTTTTGATGCCTACCTAAGAGATTGCTTCCACTTTCCTTTGGTATTTTGACATAGAAGTGAAGAATATAGGTAAAGTTCAATCAAATAAAACTAAAAATGCATTACTGTAACATGTTTTTCTACTAAAATAACTCCTCTGAACAAGGCAATATTTTTACATGCCTTTACATTGTAGATGAATGCATGAAAACCATAAGAATTGGGTGGGTGAAAAACGCTCTGAGAGGATCAACTTGGCCCGCGCAGCAAGAAAACACCTTAACATGAAGCGCTGCGCGCTCGTTATCTTTCCAGCGTAAGTGGGAGTAGGCGAAAATACGTCCCGTTATGAATGGGTCAAAATATGCATAAAGAAATAATCCTGAAAAAGTACAAAAACTTTAACAGAAAATACCAGACAAAATTAGAAATAAAGCAATAAAAAAAGAGAGGAAATGTAACTATAAATATGAAAAAATCATTGCAAGTAAAAGCAAGAGTGCAATTATGGAGAAGATAATCAAACAATGATTAATTAATATTTCTTTTTATTAAATCTTTAAAACAACAACCCATTATCTTTCCACAAAGTATAAATTACATTACACAGTATAATGCCCTACACTACCCATTTACAAAATACAACATCACAAAAGATTGCTTTCAAATGAACACTGTTGTTCTTGTCAGTACACACTGATAAATAATAAAAATAATAAAAATAAAAATTGGTAATAATAATATTAACAATGATCATAATTCTAATAGATATTGGAATCATACCTATACTGCCATTAATGATATTAACGACAACATGGAGGTACATCATTTATAATCACAACCAAAATTCTTGAATATTAATAAACTGATCTTTTTTACTTAATTGAAGATGCAACTATTTTCCAATCATATTTTTACACATGACTTAGTTTGTTTCTGAATATAAAATCATCACTTAAAACCCGCCATGAAACTTTTCAATAACAAAGCCTTTAATATATGAAAAAAAAAATAAATAAATAAATATGTAATTCAACAACCTAAGTTGATCTCCCTTGTGTTCAAATACAAAAATATATACACATTTCTTTTCTTTCCATATAATCATTATATTTATGCCTCCCTCTCTACTCTTTATAAGAAGTTTGAAACATCATGGTTTATAAGTTATGGAAAATGAAATGCTTTGAGCTAATTTTACAAATTCCTCCTAAATCACAAGTTTAAAATATATATCTGCCTTTGGTCAAGAATGGAGAAATCTTGTGCATAATGTATTAATAAATAAGAATAGAATTATGTATTTCTGAGAATCTTCAATTTTTTTCTTTTTCTTAAATTCTATCATTAACAATTTAAGAATGTGAAACAAGTTGTCCCTGTTAATTCTTTAAAACGTTCTGTTTGCAACACATATTTGTGGAATGTAACTAGAGCTGTTTTGTTGTTCTTAAAACTCTTAAATGCATTGTGGAATATTGTCCTTTCTTTGAGCAAGTACATTTCCAAAAAATTAGACATCAACTGACAACAAAATCTGTGCTACAACTGGGCCTCCTGTGCTAATGTTCTTTCTACTAATTTCTGAATAAATTCTAAAACTCATTATGAAAATTATCATCCTTCTTTCTGTTTCCAATTCACACAAACAGGATGAACAGTACAAAATGTTGAAATGTAAATACTGAAAGATAATGTTATCTGATTCATTTATTTTCTTCTTTTCATAATAATGATCAAAAATTTATAGAACAACTGCAATGACTTAAAATCCCATTTCTCAAATGTAATTACTCTATGAATTCATGTTTTTATCACAAAAGTCATCACATATCAAACCATTCTTAAATATTAGACAACAAAGATATACATAAATAAAATCTTCTTTTCACATATACATACACACCTATGTAAAAAAAACAACGTGGAACACCTTTGCGTGGAATACTTAGACGGCTTTGAACGATTCAATCCAACCATTTACCATTACAACTCGTCTTTAACCCCTGTGCATGCATTCGTCACCTCATAGCAGAGTGCTTCCTGAGAATCTTCAATGTCGCCCTCCGCATTCTCCCTGAAGTGCGCCACCAGCTCGTCTTCAAACTCCTCCACAAGGGTGTTGCAGTGGAACTCCAGTCCTTTGTTGAGGTCAGGGTCTTGCACCATCTCATACTCTCCGAAGCGTGGGTTCATGGCTCCGTTCACCACCAGCTTGATGGCTTCCAGTCGGCCCGTCTCCTTGTGCCGGGCCTGGGCATAGTCCTTCATGCTCTCACACACTGTCTCCAGGAGCTCCATCATGTGGAGCTGCAATGAGGTATGCATTGTGAGGAAACAGTGATGAAACAGAAATAGAAAAAAAATATAAATAATAATAATAATAATAAATAAATTTAAAAAATAGCAAACAACTATAAGACATGGAAATTGCAAGACAAAAGAAATGGTCATGGATGCACACAAACACACACACACACATGAGGATGTCAATAAACAGTAGTCATTTCACTTTTACTCTCTCTAAGATCTATGAATAGCCATAATAAAAAGTTTCGTATTAACCCATTGCAGACGGAGCTAAATTTGCTTGCCTAGCCTCCAGGATAAGTTTTATTTTAGAGAGAGACCGCTTGAAGCAATATAATCTGAATCATCCCACTCTTTCAGTCATTCATTGTTTTTGTGTTTCTTTTTTTTGTGTGTTTTATTGAGTTTAGAGACTTATAAGTGCCATATGACAGGCTCTATCAGTGCTGCAGTTGACTAAAATTGTAGTATATTATCCATATTAGCTCATTATTTTCTTTATACTCAATGTAATAGAAGTATTGCTATTTTATGGGAGGACAAAAGGCAACTTTATTTTTTCATATTTTTGTGCTGTCATGAACAAATACGGAACATATAACCACCTACAACAAAGATAACAAGAAGAGGTAGGGAAGAGGAATGAAACCTGTCCTTGTCACTGTGAGTGCCACAGTGAAAGGCATCCATATTGGCACAGGAGCACATTTTAGACACTGGGTATGGATTGAGTCACCTTCCTCTTCTCGTTCTGCCTGCACATCCGTCATCGGCAGTACTTTAGAGCAAGGGTTCATCAACTTAGTGTGTGCCATCGCTCTATAGAGACAGTGCTTGCTAGAGACCGTGGATGGGTGCCATTCAAGGCTCTCTCTCCTGCTGGTGCAAGGAAAAAGTGGTGCCATCTAGGTTTTGGACGTTAAGCTAGCACGATATTATGGTAATTATAGTAATTATGACTGTAGTAGTCATCATCACTCATTCCTTTTTCATAGCAAAATAAAATAGCACAGTGATCCAAAATCCCCGAACGTCATGTACGTCATGACGCCCGTTGTCAGGCCAAAGCTCCTACGTGATGTATGTCATGACACCTGTACGCAATGGGTTAAAGATTCAATTAATGATTAAGACCTATGAAAGAAACTGGCAAAAAGATGAAAAAGATAAATCATTAATGGTGACAGATATATATTATTAGGCTTCCTTAACCCATTCACGACGGGATGTATTTTCGCCTACTCCTGCTTCTGCCAGGATGATAACAAGCATGTCAAGCTTAACTCTCAGAACGTTTTTCACCCACCTTATCCTTATGGTTTGCATGGTTGTGTCTACAACGTAAAGGCACGTAAAAATATTGACATGTTCAGAGGAGTTATTTTAGTTGAAAAACATGTTACAGCAATGCTTTTCTAGTTTTATTTTATATTCTTTACTTCTATCTGATAACACCTAGGAAAGTGGAAGCATTCTTTTGGTGGGGTATCAAGATAGATGTTTTATACTTATCTTTTTTTTGTTTTTGTTTTTTTTTCAAAACAAAAAGAAGAGCATTATAAGTAATCATACATGTACATACAAGTATGTACTTGTACCTCGTGACATGACATGACGTGATATCACAGGTAATTGATAAATCAGAAATAGTATTATATTATTATCATTTTTTTTTTCTTGGCCAATCACATTTTATTTTACAATATTTTTTCGACTTAAATATTTTTCTTCAAATGATCAGGAAGTACAAAATACCATGATGTCAACAATATCATGTACTTTTCTGTGATGTCATTTCTTTTTTTAACCCATTGCGTACGGGTTTCATGACAAACATGTTGACACCAATTAGGCCTCAAAGATGGGAGTCGATGCATACATGATGCGACATCGGGATTTGCTCACAGTTGAAGCGCGCACACAGTCATGAAGTATCATGGCTGTAACAGCGTTAGCTCAAGAGCTGCAGGGTTCCAAAGTCAACCTAAACCCACATTTTATGTTGGATTTATGGAAAATATTGTTTGGGCTAGTCTGCGCTACCCAGAGGGAGGAGAAAACCCTTTCCTCGTCCCTCTAATTTTTAGTCAGTGCTGCTAGTGTCGTAGACCACCCGTCCTGACGACCAATTAGGTTGTTAGGCACCCCGTCCGCAATGGGTTAAATGTTATATCATATTCTATGACATTCAAACACCTAAACTAAAATATCTAAGAACAATCTAGTATTCTTTTGCTGACACATCAGCATGTTGCAAATGCACTGCTTGGAACTTGGCAAGAGAATGCATGTTTCAAGAAGTCACCCGGGTCCAGGGATATTTTCCAACCACGTGATAGGACATCAACCGATGTGAATGGGTTAATGGTAGGATGTACAAATAAAATAAAGAAAAATATAGAGTATGGCTGCACTTCATATAAGCCTATCTGTGTAAGCATATATGTATAAGTATAAATGTCACATAATATGTCTCAAAATAGTCAGATATGAATGGACAAATAGCAGCTAAAAGAATGAGGATGAACTATTTCTTTATGTAACAATGATATGAATTGTGCTTTCTACAGCAAGAAGTAAGAATACTTCCAATGTAGAAGCTAACCTGATGCCTCGACTTCATGGACAATCCAAGCGCATTTGTTATGGGTATGAGCATGTCGCTACAGCATCTGTTGTAAACACCTACTTTGATGTACTCTAATAACTGCCAAAGAATTCTTAAAGGTGAAAACACAACCTTCAAAGTGTGCCCATCATCAGTGATATGTTCCATTCCGTGTCAAAAAGCTTTCCTCACCAATTAACCCATTCACAACAGGATGTATTTTTGCCTACTCCTGCTTAAGCCAAGAAGATAACAAGTGTGTGACGCTTGGTGCCGGGGTGATTTCCCACTGTGTGGGGCGTTTTTCACCCACCCTATTCTTATGGTTTTCATGAATGTGTCTACAACGTAAAGGCACATAAAAATATTGCCCTGTTGAGAGGAGTTATTTTAGTCAAAAAACATGTTACAGCATTGCTTTTCTAGTGTTATTTCATTGAACTTTGCCTATATTCTTCACTTCTATCTGATAACACCGAGGAAAGTGGAAGCAATCTCTTAGTGGGGCAT
This sequence comes from Penaeus japonicus, assembly GCF_977035675.1. Taxonomy (NCBI): domain Eukaryota; kingdom Metazoa; phylum Arthropoda; class Malacostraca; order Decapoda; family Penaeidae; genus Penaeus; species Penaeus japonicus. The sequence goes on from NW_028234424.1 coordinate 18,254,018, forward strand.
CAAAAACATTTTTATGCAATTTTTTTTTTTTTTTACCAAAATGAAAAGGAAGAACAATGTGAATAATCATACATGTACATATGAGTATATACATGTATCATGACGTGACGTGACGTGACATGACATGATATCACAGGTAATCAACAAATTTTGAAGTAGTATTACATCAGTAATTTTTTACTTTATTTTATTTCTTGCCCTATCACATTTGATTTTGCAATAGTTTTTTGACTCGGATCTTTTTATTCAACCAATCAAGAAGCAGAAATTACCATGATATCATCAATATCATGTAGTTTTCTGTGACATTTTTAATTTTTTTTATTTATATCTCATTTTATGACATTCAAACTAAAGTAACTGAGTCTGAGATCTAGCGATCTATAGCTGACATTTCAGCCTGTCACAACTGCCCCTCCTGGAACTCGGCGAGAAAATGCACAGCGTCTCAGGGCGTCACCTGGGACCGGGGATATTTTCCAACCACATGATAGGATGTCAACCAGTGCGAATGGTTAACAATCAGCCTTCAACTTCGTTTTTTTTTGTAGTAAAATTTCTTCTTGCAGTTGTGCAAGAAGTCATACAGATTATATAAGAAAAATGACATGTGTCAAAATGGTTTCAGAATTCATGTAACAAGAATGGCTAATTTGCATTCCTAAACCTCCCCCCCCCCTTCCACTTATTGGGAAAGTTTGCTATTCTGATTTCTGGCAGTATAAAAACATTCTAATCAATGCACAGAAGTACCTAATTATCACACATTCTTTCTTTTTCTTTTAACCCATTGCATATGGGTGGCATGACATACATGACGTAGGAGCTTTGGCCTGATGACAGGCGTCATGACGTACATGACGTTCGGGGATTTTGGATCACTGTGCTATTTTATTTTGCTATGAAAAAGGAATGAGTGATGATGGCTACTGCAGTCAAATTACTATAATTACCGTAATATCGTGCTAGCTTAACGTCCAAAACCTAGATGGCACCACTTTTTCCTACCACCAGTAGGAGAGAGAGCCTTGAATGGCACCCATCCACGGTCTCTAGCAAGCACTGTCTCTATAGAGCGATGGCACACACTAAGTTGATGAACCCTTGCTCTAAAGTATCGCTGATGAAGGATGTGCAGGCAGAACGAGAAGAGGAAGGTGACTCAATCCATACCCAGTGTCTAAAATGTGCTCCTGTGCCAATATGGATGCCTTTCACTGTGGCACTCACAGTGACAAGCACAGGTTTCATTCCTCTTCCCTACCTCTTCTTGTTATCTTTATTGTAGGTGGTTATATGTTCCGTATTCGTTCATGACAGCACAAAAATAAGAAAAAATAAAGTTGCCTTTTGTCCTCCCATAAAACAGCAATACTTCTATCACATTGAGTATAAAGAAAATAATGAGCTAATATGGATAATATACTACAATTTTAGTCAACTGCAGCACTGATAGAGCCTGTCATATGGCACATTAAGTCTCTAAACTCAATAAAACACACACACACAAAAAAACAACAACAAAACGCTCTAGTTTTACAATGAATGACTGAAAGAGAGTGGGATGATTCAGATTATATTGCTTCAAGCGGTCTCTCTCTAAAATAAAACCTATCCTGAAGCTAGGCAAGCAAATTTATCCCCGTCTGCAATGGGTTAAGGAGGCAACTGGCTATAAGAATAATAAGGAGAATTATAATGATGCTAATAACAATGAAGAATAAGTAATCATGTAAGTATGTAATTCACTACAACAATATCTTTTGCTACATTATGTATATCAAGGAGAAAAAAAAAGTGTGAATGCTGTTGCTGTCTACTTTTCTGAAAGTTTAAAAAAGTTGATGTAAAAATCAATTTAAAAAAATTTGCCAAGAAATAAAGTTATATCTCAGTTTTTCTTCACTATCAATATAAGTTCCAAATATTAACCCAATGCAGACAGGGTGCCTAACGACCTAACTGGTCGGCAGGGCAGGCGGTGTATGACACTAGCGGCACCTGCTAAAAATTAGAGGAACGGGGGGAAGAGTTTTTTCTGCCCTCTGGGTAGCGCAGACAAGCCCAAACAATATTTTTCCATAGATCCAAAATAAAATGGGGTTTAAGCTGACTTTGGAACCCTGTAGCTCTGGAGCTAACTCTGTTGAAGCCATAATACTCTGTGACTGTGTGCGTGCTTCAACTGTGGGCAAATCCCGTTGTCGGTTATGTGCGCATTGACTCCCGTCTTTTAGGCCTAATCGTTGCTGACATGTATGTCATGACACCTGTACGCAATGTGTTAAGAAATTACATTTTTGCATACAGCACAGGCAATAAGAACAGCAATATAGCAACTCTTAAGGCAATATGTCCATGAATATCAATCTCTAAAATCAAACAAAATAACCACTTGATAAGACTGATAAGGGCATAAATGTCATGGCAAGTTTCAGAGTCTGATGCAAAATTCCTAACCAGTGAGTGAGGAAGCAGCTGCTGAGTAATTATGGGATCAGGGTGTCAAATATGCAGGTGTTTCAAGTGGCCACCAGGTAGTACACTTCACTAAACCACACACACACACACACACACATATGCCACACACAGACAGACACACACACACACACATGCCACACACAGACACACAGACACACACACGCCACACACACACACACATATGCCACACACAGACACACATACACACACACACACACACACACACACACATATGCCACACACAGACACACACAGACACACACACACATATGCCACACACAGACACACACAGACACACACACACACACACACACACACACACACACACACACACACACGCGCGCCACACACACACACACACACACACACACACACACACACGCCACACACACACGCGCGCCACACACACACACACGCCACACACACACGCGCGCGCCACACACACACACACGCGCGCGCCACACACACACACACGCGCCACACACACACACACACACACACACACACACACACACACACACACACACACACACACACACGCCACACACACACGCGCGCGCCACACACACACACACACGCGCCACACACACACGCACACACGCGTGCGCCACACACACACACATACACACACACGCGCCACACACACACACACACACACACATGCACGCCACACACACACACGCCACACAGCACGCGCCACACACACACACACACACGCGCGCATCACACACACACACGCGCCACACACACACACATACACACACACGCGCCACACACACACACACACACACACATGCACGCCACACACACACACGCGCACGCGCCACACACACACGCGCGCGCGCCACACATGACACACACACACACACACACGCCACACACACACACGACACACACACAAAAATAAAACAGTATGGTTTGTCTCTTGTTGACAATACTTTCATGTATCAGTATTTGTGCTATACATAATAATAAATAAATGAATAAACAGGAAAAAACACAAAGACACACACAACCAGATGCTGAGTAATCATGGGGTCAGACATTCAGGTGTTTCAAGTTGCCACCAGGTAGTACACTATACTAAACTTTACCACACTAAATACAAACAAACAAATAAATATATTAAACACACAAACACACACACACACACACACACACACAAAAAGAATTTATAACTTCTTTTATCATTGATAGCTATGCTTCTTCTTTTAACAAGTTTATAAAACATAAAATATCAATCACAAGAAATAAAAGATATACTCTTTATATTGTTATGGTCCTCTGCTATTATTTGCTATCATTAGAATGATAGCGAATAATAGCAAACAACATCCACATTTACAGTGAACTATGAGGAGGAGGAGGAGGAGGAGGAGGAGGAGGAGGAGGAGGAGGAGGAGGAGAAGAAGAAGAAGAAGAAAAAAAAAAAAAAAACTAAGACAAATCTTCACCCTAACTATTTGAACTTCATGTCCACATTAATAGGTGTTCTGACTCGCCTTCCCATGTCGAATCAAGAAAATAAAAATGGTCTCATGAAAGGAAAGAGTCCACAATAAAAGTGTGCCTGATTCTTAAAAAATGCTCTCCCATCATACGATAGATGCCATAGTTATCAGGTTGAGCGAGAAAAAAATAGATAAGAGCATGAAGCTCATTTATCAATATTATTAATTACCTTTGTTCTCAAATGAAAAGCAAATATAGTGAGGCAGGATATGAATAGTGATCTTGATTAATTAACACAAAGAATAATGTGAAAAAAAACAGAAAAGGAACAGAATAAATAAAAGATGAAGCATATGAAGTGGAAGTAAGGACTTGGGGGAAAAAAAAGCATAGCTATAAAAATTCAAACATATTCAATTGCTATTCATACCTGCCAAACTCCCTCTGCAATCTATCTTTCAACATCCATCCAGTGCCAACTCACCTCCGAGCCAGCGTACTTCACCGACGACAACTTCTGCTTCCCGTCTGCATCGATGCGATACGAGCCAACGTTGATTTTTTTCCTGGGATCAACCTGCAAAATGAACCATGTATATTAAGTCTCCATATCAAAAAATGATGTATAAAAACTATAGGCTATCATGAGCTTACCTTAAGAAATTCTAACCTCTTTTGCAATTCAGTTATGAAAAGAAACTATGTATATATGCAAGATATAATAATTATAATAATAATGATAATCATAATTATAATAAAAATAATAACTCTATTTATTAAAATGTATGAACAACAGCAATAAACAAATAACATTTAAAACTTTTATTTCTGCACTATTTAATACTGCACTTCAAGAAATCCCATGTCATCCTTCAACTGATATCAATACACTTATTTGTAAGATTACAAAACACTTATGAGACTAACAGATAACAGCAATAATACCACCTTGGTACATCCTTTCACTAATCTATTGTTTATTACACATTTCTTTACTTGTCTACTGATCTATTCATTGATTCATTTGTCTATCCATTTATTAATCTCATACCTATTTCATCCTATCTCCATTTCAGTAAAGACAGGTAAGACAAATCAAACGGTATTCAACTTAAACAAGAATATATTTCTATATAATTTTATTCACAACATTTTCGTCAAATGAGAAGAGTACAGATTCACAAAACACACTAAATTAAGTGCATCTTAATATATGCGAAAGATAAGTGTGTCTACATTAAGTGCGCACCAGTGTATAATCAGTGTAACTTACCTGAGAAATGGAACTGTGGAGCTCGTTAATTAGACTGCGACAGACGGCACATTTTACAACCTGATGACAAGATAAACTTATAAATAAACTAAACTCTAAGTAAGAACAAGTTAAAAAAAGAAACATATACATGTAAGTTATGTAAATGAGACTTTAAAATCTTCATCTTCAATACTGATCAGAAAAAGAATTTAAATATTCACCATAATTATTAATTCTGAATATCTATCACATAACCTACATGTAAACATCTACTTTAGTCCTCAATTGTAATACTGATTATGTAAAGTTTCACTGCAAATATTAATAAAATATCAATTATAAATACCAAAATCAAATATTCCACACGACATACTGAGATTTACCAATAAATGACAGGCATTTTACATGGGGTCGGATCACTTTTCTACTGCATTTTCCCTCTTTTTGAAATTTAGCTATCTATGCCTAATACCAAATACTAATCAGCCTATATCATATATAAACTTACATATCAAGCCATAAGTCAAGAAAATAAAAGAAAACGCACACATCTTAAGAGACCCAGCCCAGGCCGAAGATCTTCAAGATGTGGCCCATCTCAGAATAGTTAAGAAATGTCTCAATCATTCAAGTCATTAATCAACAAAACATCACCTGGAATTCCCTATCCCCTTGGCCTCACCTGTGACTTGGGTGGCTTTGACGCCAACGCAGCACTGGCCCCCAGGAGAAGCAGCAACAGATGGAAGCCCAATGATGCCATTATTTAAGCTGGAAGTATTTGTTATTTATCATTTACGCCATCCTCTAGACAAAAATAATGATCTTGGATTATCAATTATCCTTAATCATGTATTGCAATATAATGTAGGATTGTATTTAATTTTTTCTTAGATTTCAAGAGGTAATGTGCTGTGTATGAATACATATAACACCATTATGAATCTATATACATACATACACACAATGTATAACAAACAATGCATACAGTACACAAAAATTGCTGACACTATAAAAATTATGGGCCAGCATACCACCACCATGCATATTCTGGCAAAATAGATCTTTTCCTGGTTTCCTGTCTGAGGGCAAATTGCCAAGGCAATCTATCAGCTCTGTCTTGCCTGAATATATGAGCCAGACGTCTGTTGACTGGTAAATTTGGATAAAGATGTAACCAACCCTCTAGGCACAACACGATCTTTTTCTGGTAGTTTTCGTTGTGATTTGTACAGTTTTGCTACTCATTTCCATTGGAAACCTCTCACGAAAGAACAGGGTTTTATGGTGTCACGTCATAATTAAAGGTACGTCATGCCGAAAGGTTTGTTTTTTCCCTACGGGTGGTTGTGCCTTTATTCAATAATACATGTTGGCTTTTGCCCAAGCGCTGAGGCAACGCATAGGCCAGTGGCACATGCTTGTAATATGAACCCACAACTATTTTTTGGTTTTAATCTTTCATTACAATACTAATAGGCCTGGGAAAACCAATAATTTTATTTGTAAAAGGGAATTCATTATTCCAAATCTATAATGATAGATATAAAGACTTTTAAACAGGAAAACTTTGAACCAATGAATATTTGCTATCATAAATTGATCAATTGTAATAGATTAAGGTAAATTTTCCGAATAACGCCGCGTTACGAAATACCACAAAAGTGGTATCGATGGATTCCTCTCAACCTCTACTATTCATATATAGTGAAATTAATGAGCGCTTGCACCCCTGAAGCCCACAATCTGGTGAAATTCAAACATGGCTGTGTTTAAAGGAATTACCTGCATGTGCTGTTATGTTCTCTCAACAGAT
>NW_028234424.1:18266021-18311021 GCF_977035675.1 Penaeus japonicus
CTATTAGTTAATATAAAAGATTCACAGTTTACTCCTAGACGCTTTAGCCTCCGAAAGGCTAAAAATCTCCACTGGGCTAGGCTAAAAATCTCCACTGGGCTAGCTACCGTTTTTCTCAAGGTTTCTGCTTATGATCTGACTTTTGTTCATGGCAGCCTCTCTTAAAAGATTCACTTCCCTTTGAAACATTTTGAATCAGCCACTCGTCGCCATCTGATTGAGTCGTGATCTGCGATTCTTTCCCCGATATGTCAGATATTTATTACGATCTGTGCTATACTTGCGTTGTATTAGATTCACCTTTCTAGTAAATCTAAAGTCCTTCAGGATTCTAGCTGTTGGGATGCTCTAGCTGCTTCCTTGGTTTTATGCAGTATACATAAGTATTAAGAGAAAACATAAACTTTCCTGTGCATTCTTGTCCGACTTCGCAGGTTTAGTACAGCGTCGGTTTATAGAATCAAAACAATGCGTTAAGTTATCCAGAATATGTTGGCGATTTTTTATATTCATATAGTATGGATATATATATATATATATATATATATATATATATATATATACATATATACATATATACACATATATATATATATATATAAATATATATATATATTTATATATATATGTATATATACATATATATATATATATATATATGGATATATAGGTATATATATGTATATATATACATATATAAACCTATGTATACACACACACACACACACACACATATATATATATATATATATATATATATATATATATATATATATATATATAAATACTAAATAAATATATACTAAAAACCTGTTGTTTAAAATTTAGCGTTTAAGTAGAGTAACTTACTGACCTCAGTCATAGAGCTTCATAATGACTCCATAACATTTCACTTTCCACAATTGTGTTCATTCATGCATGTGTGGATATACACATACATACATACATACATATATATATATATATATACATATATATATATATGTATATATGTAATATATATATATATATATATATATATATATATAAACAAACAAACATGTGTACGTGTGTGTGTATTTTTGTACGTGTGTGTACATATACATAGAGAAACAGAAAGAGAAACCCCCGCAAAGGAACCGCATTGTGGTGGCGCGGGGGCTTGAACTCCTTCCTCGGACGAGCAGCCGTCTGGTTAGCTCATTGGTAGCGTGTCGACTTCACATCCCCGTGGTCGGCAGATCGAGTCCCGTCCAAGCTCGTGAGCTTCCACTGTCACCTGGCGGTTACTGACGTAGCTGGGCACTGCCTTGGGTAAGCACCATGCTCAGATCGAGTCAACACTCGTTGGCACATTCTCTCACGAGTCAGCACACGCTAACACAGGCGGGCTCGCGTCACTGCTTACAAGCCCGGCGTAGCATATGCTCCGCAAATCTGGCTTATCCTTATCCTCGGACGAGCCCGCTCTGGATCTGGCCAGTCTCTTCCTTCTGTTGAGGTGGCCTTCCAGCGGCGGGTTCCCTGGGGAGGGATGACTAAGTGGTTCTAGGTGCAGGTGGGGTCGCCCCCCCCCCCTCTGGTCCTCCCCCAGTGGGGCTAACACCTGCCCACGCGTTTGCCGTGCGTGGCGCCCCTGTGTGCTGGGAGACGGGAGTTCTGGAGGTTGAGTGATGCCATGTACGAGTACGCCTTGTGGCTAACAATACGCCTCTTTGGTCCTCTATTCCAGCATGACGGGTGGCCTGATCTCAACTCGGTTAGGTCAATCGGCTGGTCTCTCTTTTGAGCTAGGCTAGGGTCAAGCAGCCCCTGTCTTGCAGGCAATGGCATGGTCTTGCAAGTGCCATCAATGCGAGGTAGGAGTTGCGTATATCCTCCCATCACCCCTGTGGCTTCTGAGCATAGCCTCAGTGCACAACTTCCCCTTGTTGGACTCCGTGGTGGGTGGGGGTGTGGGAGGATGAATTGAAGCGCTCTTACATGGCAACTCAATACAAAAAACCTCTGACTGACAATCCCATTGCCGAACCCGGCACGAAGTTAACCAAGGCTGTCACCTTAGAGCCTTTCAAGGTCCTCAGTGAAAAAAATAAAGAGAATGGGTAAGGCTCTGGCGTCGGTTCCTAGAAAACCTGCCCAAGAACCTTGGGCTGGACCCTCCAAATCAGCCCCTGGCTCTGACAAGTCTCTGGCGTCGGTTCAGACGACGATTCAAAACAAAAATGGACGCCAGGTAGGACCCTCCAACCCTGCTGGCCCCACTGCCAAATCCCCGGCGTCGGTTCGGGGGACAGGCAACAAGCGGCCTCGGACGGCTACGGACTTGGAGGGCGAGTCTGTAACCCCATGTCGATTCCCCCTAAACTGGAAGGATTCGACAACGCTTACCAGATGGTGCGGGCTCTGGAAAACCAGAGACAGTGCCGCCTGATGATTATAATTGTCAGGGACAATGGCATTGGCCACAATGGCCACTCTCACCTTCCTCCAGGAGACAGACAAGCTCCTGGATGGGCGGAAGGTGAGTCTGTCGGCTCTGACTCCCGAAGAGAGGAAGTCTAAGATGGTGCTTCTTGGCTTCCCTCTGATGTATGACCTTGAGGTCATCAAGTCTCATCCCAAGGTGGTGGGAACTTCCCGACTCTCCAAAGGGAAGCACTCAAACAGGCAAGTCCTGGTCACTTTGAAGGGAGCCCCAGTTGCATCCTTAGACCTTGACAATTAGGCTTCCTACAGCCCCAGGACATACGTTCCTGACCCACTCCGCTGCTTCACGTGTCAGAAGTACGGGCACCACCAGGCCACTTGCTCTGCAAAGCAAAAGTGTGGTGTCTGTAGTCAGGCACTAAGTATGGAGATGTGCCTCAAAGCACACAAGGGGGGACACCACCGCAGTGTCCAAACTGCCACAAAAGCACCACGCCTGGAGCCTCGGCTGTTCCGTAAGGAAGGAAGAGGCTCTTCGGCGGCAAGAGGTCGTTGCAAAGCGACCAGACTTTGTTCCCGCCTCTCCAGGCACTTATGTCTGGGGGCAGAACAAAGGGGTAAGGGCTCCTCCCCCCTTCTAAGAGGAAGGACATACCACACACAGTGAAACCACCACCGGACACCACCAACAAAAAGGAGTTTCCAGTTCTAGTTGGTCTGTGGACAACACTGCCAAGAGCAATCATTATGGGATAGTCACCACCATCTTGGACGCTGTGGATATACTTGAGGCCCGACTAGTAAATGCCAAAGCCTCAGAGACCATCCCCAAAACACGTCCGTGGTCCAGAATCCATATGTGCAGAAGACACTTCCACAGACAGAGAACCTCTGAGAACCACGCTCTTTTGAGAGAGGCTCTCGGGGATGTTCAGGAAACTGCTAAGAGGGTAAAGCAGGAAAAGTGGCTGGAGTGGGTGAGTCCTTTGGCCACCAAACCTCTCTTTCAGAGCTGTGGAACCGTATCAGACAGGCCACAAATTGCTCAGCCCCCAGAAAAACCCACCATGACCCGCGGTCGGAGGCGGAGAGACTGCCACTCGAGTTCTCTGCTAGAACAAATAGCATCGGCCTACCAGAAGAGTTGAAGGCATGCCAAGAGGAATTGCTTCCAAGCAAGCATGCCCTCATCAGAGAAAAGGCAGTCGAGCCTGATGACGCAGATGCCATGTTCTCTCTGAGGGAATTACGGCGGACGTATAAGACTAGTTCCCGGTCAGCTCTAGGTTGTGATGGATCTCCTACCCCATCATTTCCCACCTAAGAGATGAAGGTGAGCTTGCATTCTTGCATCTCATCAACAAGAACTGGGAGACTTCCTCGCTACCACAGTGCTGGAAGAGGGCTGACATAGTTCCCATCCCTAAACCAAAGGAGCCGAGATGTACTGTCCCATCTCTCTACTCAGCTGTCTGGGAAAGAACCGGCTCCATTGGAAAATGGGACCTCCACATGAACACTTACATGACTTCACAAGGGGTAAGAACACTGCTCACAGCATAACCACCTTACTGAGCACTTTCAGCAACTCCAGCTCTGTCATTGTCTTCCTGGACCTGGAGAAGGCTTTTGAACTGGCGAGCCCACTCGCCATTCAGGAGATCCTGATTTGCAAGGGAATCAAAGCCAGACTGCTTTACCTGGATTGGTTACTTTTTTCGGAACAGAACTGCCAGAGTGAAGTTCCAAGGTCACCTTTCCAGGCATTTGCCCCCTGGAGAATGGCACTCCACAAAGGTGGGGTCCTTAGCCTGGCTCTGTTTAACACCCTCATGTTAAGCATCCTCGACATTCCACTCCCAGTGGGGTGCAAGATCATTTCATATGCAGATGATCTTGCAATTATCTTTGCTGGGAGACGAAATGAGAACCTGACTAGAAAGGCCCAGCTTTGTCTGGACCTAATTTCTGAGGAATGCCGCAGAGTCGGGCTGAAAATATCAGCAACCAAATCGAAGGCAATAGTGCTGAAACACGATGTCCGCGACTAAAGACTGCAAGCCAAAGGGTTAGAGCTAGAGTGAACTTACGTCTTCCAATACTTGGGGGTATGGGTTGATGAGAACCTCACCTTCCGGTCTGAGATTAAATATCTCCTAGACCAGACCAAGGCAAGACTCTCTGTCATAAGAGCTCTGTCAGGGCGGCACTTACGGCTGGGCACCATGTACTAAGATCCTTCTATGTGCATGCTGTCTGTCACATTGTGGACTATGCCTCTGTCGCCCTGATTACAGTCAAGCCTGGACTAAGGAAAAGACTTGATATCATGCAAAACGAGGCCGCCAGGATTATTCTGGGTGCTCTTGGGTGGACTAAGGTTACCAACCTCCTCTTTGAAGCGAATCTTTTCCCCTGGACAACGATCCAGATGGCGGCCCAGTTCCTTGTCAAAGTCCTAAAGTCCCCACCGGACTCGCAGCTAAGACAGAAAGTGCAGCATTGGCTTGCACAGAACCATGAACTCTTTGCTAACAACACCTGGCTGTCTCACACAGCCAGGGTGCTGATACGCTTTGAGCTCAAGGAGACATTACTGGTTAAGGGCATGGACTTCCCCCACCCTGACTATGTCACAGTGCCGCCATGGGCACGATCCTTGATAGAGTTTTCTGTCATGAGCCTATCAAGGAGAAAGACAGTACTCACTGCCTCTGGAATATCGCAGCAATCACTCCGCCGGGTAGTAAAACCTACTTCACGGATGGTTCTGTAGACCCCATCACCTGCACTGCAGGCGCCGGTTTTGCAGCAAGGGGTACAACAAGAGCTATGCGGGTATCTGACAATGCCTCCTCATTCCAGGCAGAGGCAGTTGCTATTATGGGAGCCCTAGCTCATGGCATGTTGTCATATATACAGATTCTAGGGCCGCCATTGACAAAGCACGCCCCTTGATAACGTTTATCTTCTGACCATGATACTCACCATTGCTCAGAGAATCCTGGATCAGGGTAGACGCATTGTCATCAACTGGATTCTGAGCCATGTTGGTATTAAAGGGAACGACCTAGCAGACAGGTTGGCAGAGGAAGGCAGGAAGAAACCCTTGAGTGATCTTGTGGTGCATCCTAGCCAGGAACTGCTAAGGCGTAAAACGATGGCTGCAGGGCAGGTCGGTGACCTGCAGCGACATAGAGAGGAAGCGAGAACCTCCCCCTCGGCCAGATGGTACTCAGACGCCACAGGCTATGAGTCGCTGATACTCTCTCCCAGAATATCAAGGTGTGCTGAAGTCAGCCTTCACAGACTGAGAATAGGCTATCCTTGTGCGTGGCAAATCGTACCCACCATTAGGCATAATGAGCGACACTGTGAACATTGTAGCGCGCCGGACGCCAAATTAGAGCACTGCCTGATGGAGTGCGAGCACACTCGCTTCCTCAGGCAGGGCCCAGAGACGACAGCCGCTGGGCTAGTTAGAACGGCTATGTCTGTCGCTTGCCCCCTGGCAACTGGAGCGCCTATAGGCAATCTGACCGCCACGGTAAACATTCAGTTATGATGATCAGATGAGTCAGCACTTATAGCTGACAGCGGCCTCGTGCATATAGCTCGGGCGAAGGGACGTTTTCGCGAATCTCTCTGAATTGAACTGAACAGAAAGAGAAAAGGGATGCAGGGAGAGATTACTTTTTTGGAGAAAAAATCAAGATGATATGACTAATAAATCGTACATCGCCTCATCATTCAACAAATGGATGCTTGACATTGGAGTATACGCTTAATCATGTTACCCTCATTCTCTTTCAGGCAAATTTGGTCCTATTTATGTCTCTTACTGCCTATGTGAAGGGAAATTTTGGTCTTGTTATAGTGCTAGTAATGACCTTTAAGCATAGTGGAATTCAATATACCAATAGCCAGGGAAAAATGTAAAGAAAAAGGCTTCGTTGGAAGTAAGTATTATTATCATTTTTTAATTTCGTTCCTTGCCATTCATTTGATACTTCGTTGATTTTCATTTAATTAGATTATTTCATTATGCGTTGTTTGCATCATTATTGCAAATAAGTGCCCGAAGGTGCCTGGGAAGCTAGACATTTATCCCTATTTAACCCATGACCTAATGCTGTTAGTATGCAATCAAAAACCTCATTATTATTATTATTATTATTTCATTTTATCATTATTATTATTATTTTTTAGGAAAGGCACTTCAAGGGATACCTGTATAGTCTACTAAATCTCTACAATCCTTACCTTGCGTCGTGGTTGTGCAGGATGGCCTGAGGATGATTCTGTTGTGGTTGTGTCTGGTTCTGTTGTGGTTGTGTCTGGTTCTGTTGTGGTTGTGTCTGGTTCTGTTGTGGTTGTGTCTGGTTCTGTTGTGGTTGTGTCTGGTTCTGTTGTGGTTGTGTCTGGTTCTGTTGTGGTTGTGTCTGGTTCTGTTGTGGTTGTGTCTGGTTCTGTTGTGGTTGTGTCTGGTTCTGTTGTGGTTGTTTCTGGTTCTGTTGTGGTTGTGTCTGGTTCTGTTGTGGTTGTGTCTGGTTCTGTTGTGGTTGTGTCTGGTTCTGTTGTTGTGTCTGGTTCTGTTGTGGTTGTGTCTGGTTCTGTTGTGGTTGTTTCTGGTTCTGTTGTGGTTGTTTCTGGTTCTGTTGTGGTTGTGTCTGGTTCTGTTGTGGTTGTTTCTGGTTCTGTTGTGGTTGTGTCTGGTTCTGTTGTGGTTGTGTCTGGTTCTGTTGTGGTTGTGTCTGGTTCTGTTGTGGTTGTGTCTGGTTCTGTAGTTGTATCTGGTTCTGTTGTGGTTGTATCTGGTTCTGTTGTGGTTGTGTCTGGTTCAGTTGTGGTTGTGTCTGGTTCTATTGTGGTTTTATCTGGTTCTGTTGTGGTTGTAATTGGTTCTGTAGTTGTATCTAGTTCAGTTGTGGTTGTATCTGGTTCTGTTGTGGTTGTGTCTGGTTCTGTAGTTGTATCTGGTTCTGTTGTGGTTGTATCTGGTTCTGTTGTAGTTGTATCTGGTTCTGTTGTGGTTGTGTCTGGTTCTGTTGTGGTTGTATCTGGTTCTGTAGTTGTATCTGGTTCTGTTGTGGTTATGTCTGGTTCAGTTGTGGTTGTGTCTGGTTCAGTTGTGGTTGTATCTGGTTCTGTTGTGGTTGTGTCTGGTTCTGTAGTTGTATCTGATTCTGTAGTTGTATCTGATTCTGTTGTGGTTGTATCTGATTCAGTTGTGGTTGTATCTGGTTCTGTTGTGGTTGTGTCTTGTTCTGTTGTGGTTGTGTCTGGTTCAGTCGTGGTTGTGTCTGGTTCTGTTGTGGTTGTGTCTGGTTCAGTTGTGGTTGTGTCTGGTTCAGTTGTGGTTGTGTCTGGTTCAGTTGTGGTTGTATCTGGTTCAGTTGTGGTTGTATCTGGTTCTGTTGTGGTTGTGTCTGGTTCTGTTGTGGTTGTATCTGGTTCAGTTGTGGTTGTGTCTGGTTCAGTTGTGGTTGTATCTGGTTCTGTTGTGGTTGTGTCTGGTTCTGTTGTGGTTGTATCTGGTTCAGTTGTGGTTGTGTCTGGTTCAGTTGTGGTTGTATCTGGTTCTGTTGTAGTTGTATCTGGTTCAGTTGTGGTTGTGTCTGGTTCTGTTGTGGTTGTATCTGGTTCAGTTGTGGTTGTATCTGGTTCTGTTGTGGTTGTATCTGGTTCTGTTGTAGTTGTATCTGGTTCTGTTGTGGTTGTATCCGGTTCTGTTGTGGTTGTATCTGGTTCAGTTGTGGTTGTTTCTGGTTCAGTTGTGGTTGTGTCTGGTTCTGTTGTGGTTGTATCCGGTTCTGTTGTGGTTGTATCTGGTTCTGTTGTGGTTGTGTCTGGTTCTGTTGTGGTTGTATCTGGTTCAGTTGTGGTTGTATCTGGCTCAGTTGTGGTTGTATCTGGTTCAGTTGTGGTTGTATCTGGTTCTGTTGTGGTTGTATCTGGTTCTGTTGTGGTTGTATCTGGTTCTGTTGTGGTTGTATCTGGTTCTGTTGTGGTTGTATCTGGTTCAGTTGTGGTTGTATCTGGTTCAGTTGTGGTTGTATCTGGTTCAGTTGTGGTTGTATCTGGTTCCGTTGTGGTTGTATCTGGCTCAGTTGTGGTTGTATCTGGTTCAGTTGTGGTTGTATCTGGTTCAGTTGTGGTTGTATCTGGTTCAGTTGTGGTTGTATCTGGTTCCGTTGTGGTTGTATCTGGCTCAGTTGTGGTTGTATCTGGTTCAGTTGTGGTTGTATCTGGTTCAGTTGTGGTTGTATCTGGTTCAGTTGTGGTTGTATCTGGTTCCGTTGTGGTTGTATCTGGCTCAGTTGTGGTTGTATCTGGTTCAGTTGTGGTTGTATCTGGTTCAGTTGTGGTTGTATCTGGTTCAGTTGTGGTTGTATCGGGCTCAGTTGTTGTAGCGGATTCAGTTGTGGTTGTATCAGGTTGAGTTGTGGTGGTGTCTCCTGCAGTTGTGGTTGTAGCCGGCGTTGTCGTAGTGGTACCTGTGATGGTTGACACTGCTTTAGTTCATGTGATATTCTCAAATAGGATTCATAATATATTTGCCAAGAAAATGCTCATTGATTTCGTTTCTGGTGCTCTCTTCAGCACCAGAAACAATTCACCGAAATGCAAGCAGTTGTTTTGCCCTTGACTGCCAATATAAATGACCCGATGCGGTCATAACACAAGGGGCCGGGTGCAATAAAGTTGGTTGTAAATCCTTCTATTTGCAACCGTAGCAATTGCATCTCCCACTGCTTACCGATCCCCGAAGCAGTTTTAACTGCGACTTAGAATGAACGCCATTACCCTGCCCATCCAATGAGAAGCGTGCTCTCAAAGTACGTCCGCCAATCAGCGCCCAATAATATCAAAACATAATCTCTCACATTATCTTCGAAAACATGGAAGGTTCTATGTTCTCCCCCACACTTTTACGGCTGATCCCTGACACCTTTATCCTCTCCAAATATACTTGAGAGCAAATCAGACAAATCAAGAAGCACTGCAATAGCTTTTCTTAAGTAGGGCTTAGCGATCGGAAATCAGTGTCCAATTTTATTTATGTCAAGTTTAGTTCAGTTCTTCCGAAATCTTTCATTCAAGCGCCGTTCTTGCAGTGATTTCATCAGCAATGTTTTTCAGCAAAAAACAGAATTAGTCTGTTTCTTCCTTTAGGTATGATTTAAGGAGGGTGAAAACCTTTTCATGATTTCGAAGCCATTGTATATGGTTATGCAATGATGTTAATGGGCAGTGATTGGCGGACACATTTTGAGAGCGCGCTTCTCATTGGCTGGCCAGTGTAATGAAGTTTCTTCAGAGTTGCAGTTAATACTCCTTAGATCAGGATGCAGTAGGAATCGCAATGGCTACAGTCGCAAATTAGTAGTAGATTTGTGCGAACTTTCTTGGGCTTTCTTACACACTATCCCATGAGAGAAATATGCAGGATTTCACACAAGTGAAGCGGTGTAGATCTCTCGACTAAAGGATAAAGTCTAACATATGCGCTGTTAGATCCGGTAAGGAATCTAATGCATGTTTCATGAAGGTCATCCATTGAGTGTGATTAATGCTAGATTATTTGATAAATACTAAATTCATTAATGTTAGAATTCTTTCTGATTAAGGAAACACCCAATTTTAACATAAGTGCTGGTGAATGGGGTATTTGTGACATAAATATGCATCTATATCTTTATCTATCTATATACATGTGTGTATATATGGAAATCTTTATCTATCTATCCATATATCTATCTATCGATTTATACATCTATCTATCTATATACGTATACATACATATAGAATAAAGAAAAGAAAGAGGAAAAAAAGGGAAACGAAAAAAGTGTTTGAATCTTACCCGCCAACTGATCAGTTAAATCTTTTAGTTGATCGCGGAGGGATTCCAGGTCATTTGTAGCATTGGCGATGAGCGGACGGACTGTTGCCATCGCATTTTCAGTGGCACTTTGCAATTCATCTAATTTGGAAGAATCAATCGTGAGGCTCCCATTGTTGATCAATGCTAACATCTCCCGGAAGACGTAGGTAAGGCAAGTGACTTGCTCATCGGTGGCGCTTTCAATGTTCGGCATATCCACGGACAGAATTTCCTCCAGGACGGCATCAGGAGCCCCGGAGTAAGATGCATTGTCATCCATACAAGCGGGACTAATAGTAATGTTCCCTCCGGTGACGCTGATGGCGGGTTCGGCGGCCCTCCTGCTCCTTGGAAGACTTGAGAGCTTCACACGGAGATTCTGCAGTGCCTGATACAATTCCTCAAGCGATCGTTTATCCCCTTCTGTCTGGTTGATTCGTGCTTCGAGAGCAGCTATCTGGGCTTCGATTGAAGGTGTCGTTGGTTCATATGAGGGTGTGGTTGCATCTGGCTCAGTTGTGGTTGTATCTGGCTCAGTTGTGGTTGTATCTGGTTCAGTTGTGGTTGTATCTGGTTCAGCTGTGGTTGTATCTGGTTCAGTTGTGGTTGTATCTGGTTCAGTTGTGGTTGTATCTGGCTCAGTTGTGGTTGTATCTGGTTCAGTTGTGGTTGTATCTGGTTCAGCTGTGGTTGTATCTGGTTCAGTTGTGGTTGTATCTGGTTCAGTTGTGGTTGTATCTGGTCCAGTTGTGGTTGCATCTGGCTCAGTTGTGGTTGTATCTGGTTCAGTTGTGGTTGTATCTGGTTCAGTTGTGGTTGTATCTGGTTCAGTTGTGGTTGTATCTGGTTCAGTTGTGGTTGCATCTGGCTCAGTTGTGGTTGTATCTGGTTCAGTTGTGGTTGTATCTGGTTCAGTTGTGGTTGTATCTGGTTCTGTTGTGGATATATCAGGTTCAGTTGTGGTTGTATCTGGTTCAGTTGTGGTTGTATCTGGTTCTGTTGTGGTTATATCAGGTTCAGTTGTGGTTGTATCTGGTTCAGTTGTGGTTGTATCAGGTTCTGTTGTGGTTATATCTGGCTCAGTTGTGGTTGTATCTGGTTCAGTTGTGGTTGTATCTGGTTCAGTTGTGGTTGTATCTGGTTCAGTTGTGGTTGTATCTGGTTCAGTTGTGGTTGTATCTGGTTCAGTTGTGGTTGTATCTGGTTCAGTTGTGGTTGTATCTGGTTCAGTTGTGGTTGTATCTGGTTCAGTTGTGGTTGTATCTGGTCCAGTTGTGGTTGTATCTGGTTCAGTTGTAGTTGTATCTGGTTCAGTTGTGGTTGTATCTGGTTCAGTTGTTGTTGTATCTGGTTCTGTTGTGGTTGTATCTGGCTCAGTTGTGGTTGTATCTGGTTCAGTTGTGGTTGTATCTGGCTCAGTTGTGGTTGTATCTGGTTCTGTTGTGGTTGTATCTGGTTCTGTTGTGGTTGTATCTGGTTCTGTTGTGGTTGTATCTGGCTCAGTTGTAGTTGTATCTGGTTCAGTTGTGGTTGTATCTGGTTCTGTTGTGGTTATATCTGGTTCTGTTGTGGTTGTATCTGGATCAGTTGTGGTTGTATCTGGCTCAGTTGTGGTTGTATCTGGTTTAGTTGTGGTTGTATCTGGTTCTGTTGTGGTTGTATCTGGTTCTGTTGTGGTTGTATCTGGTTCAGTTGTGGTTGTATCGGGCTCAGTTGTTGTAGCGGATTCAGTTGTGGTTGTATCAGGTTGAGTTGTGGTGGTGTCTCCTGCAGTTGTGGTTGTAGCCGGCATTGTCGTAGTGGTACCTGTGATGGTTGACACTGCTTTAGTTCATGTGATATTCTCAAATAGGATTCATAATATATTTGCCAAGAAAATGCTCATTGATTTCGTCCAAAGCCGGTTGCTCTCTTCAGCACCAGAAACAATTCACCGAAATGCAAGCAGTTGTTTTGCCCTTGACTGCCAATATAAATGACCCGATGCGGTCATAACACAAGGGGCCGAGTGCAAGAAAGTTGGTTGTAAATCCTTCTATTTGCAACCGTAGCAATTGCAACTCCCACTGCTTAACGATCCCCGAAGCAGTTTTAACTGCGACTTAGAATGAACGTCATTACCCTGCCCATCCAATGAGAAGCGTGCTCTCAAAGTACGTCCGCCAATCAGCGCCCAATAATATCAAAACATAATATCTCACATTATCTTCGAAAACATGGAAGGTTCTATGTTCTCCCCCACACTTTTACGGCTGATCCCTGACACCCTGATTTTATATTTCCTCTTATATATATATAAGAGGAAATCGATTTATATTTCCTCTCCAAATATACTTGAGAGCAAATCAGACAAATCAAGAAGCACTGCAATAGCTTTTCTTAAGTAGGGCTTAGCGATCGGAAATCAGTGTCCAATTTTATTTATGTCAAGTTTAGTTCAGTTCTTCCGAAATCTTTCATTCAAGCGCCGTTCTTGCAGTGATTTCATCAGCAATGTTTTTCAGCAAAACCAAGAATTAGTCTGTTTCTTCCTTTAGGTATGATTTAAGGAGGGTGAAAACCTTTTCATGATTTCGAAGCCATTGTATATGGTTATGCAATGATGTTAATGGGCAGTGATTGGCGGACACATTTTGAGAGCGCGCTTCTCATTGGCTGGCCAGTGTAATGAAGTTTCTTCAGAGTTGCAGTTAATACTCCTTAGATCAGGATGCAGTAGCAATCGCAATGGCTACAGTCGCAAATTAGTAGTAGATTTGTGCGGACTTTCTTGGGCTTTCTTACACACTATCCCATGAGAGAAATATGCAGGATTTCACACAAGTGAAGCGGTGTAGATCTCTCGACTAAAGGATAAAGTCTAACATATGCGCTGTTAGATCCGGTAAGGAATCTAATGCATATTTCATGAAGGTCATCCATTGAGTGTGATTAATGCTAGATTATTTGATAAATACTAAATTCATTAATGTTAGAATTCTTTCTGATTAAGGAAACACCCAATGTTAACATAAGTGCTGGTGAATGGGGTAATGATGACATATATATATATATATATATATATATATATATATATATATATATATATATATATGTATGTATGTATATACATATGCATATGTGATCCAATTGACTCACACACACATATATAAGTGTGTGTGCGCGCACGCGCGTGTGTGCATAAATATGCATCTATATCTACACTATATCTCTCTATATACATGTGTGTATATATATGCAAATCTTTATCTATCCATTTATATATCGATTTATCCATCTATCTATCTATATACATACATATAGAATAAAGAAAATAAAGGAAAAAAAGGAAACGAAAAAAGTGTTTGAATCTTACCCGCCAACTGATCAGTTAAATCTTGCAGTTGATCGCGGAGGGCCTCCAGCTCATTTGAAGCATTGGCGATGAGCGGAAGGACTGTTGCCGTCGCATTTTCAGCGGCACTTTGCAATTCATCTAATTTGGAAGAATCAATCGTGAGGCTCCCATTGTTGATCAATGCTAACATCTCCTGGACGACGTAGGTAAGGCAAGTGACTTGCTCATTGGTGGCGCTTGCAATGTTCGGCATATCCACGGACAGAACATCCCCCAGGACGGCATCAGGAGCCCCGGAGTAAGATGCATTGTCATCCATACAAGCGGGACTAATAGTAATGTTCCCTCCGGTGACGCTGATGGCGGGTTCGGCGGCCCTCCTGCTCCTTGGAAGACTTGAGAGCTTCACACGGAGATTCTGCAGTGCCTGATGCAATTCCTCAAGCGATCGTTTATCCCCTTCTGTCTGGTTGATTCGTGCTTCGAGAGCAGCTATCTGGGCTTCGATTGAAGGTGTCGTTGGTTCATATGAGGGTGTGGTTGCATCTGGCTCAGTTGTGGTTGCATCTGGCTCAGTTGTGGTTGCATCTGGCTCAGTTGTGGTTGTATCTGGCTCAGTTGTGGTTGTATCTGGTTCAGTTGTGGTTGTATCTGGTTCAGTTGTGGTTGTATCTGGTTCAGTTGTGGTTGTATCTGGTCCAGTTGTGGTTGTATCTGGTCCAGTTGTGGTTGCATCTGGCTCAGTTGTGGTTGCATCTGGCTCAGTTGTGGTTGTATCTGGTTCAGTTGTGGTTGCATCTGGCTCAGTTGTGGTTGTATCTGGCTCAGTTGTGGTTGTATCTGGTTCAGTTGTGGTTGCATCTGGCTCAGTTGTGGTTGTATCTGGTTCAGTTGTGGTTGTATCTGGTTCAGTTGTGGTTGTATCTGGTTCAGTTGCGGTTGTATCTGGTTCAGTTGTGGTTGTATCTGGTTCAGTTGTGGTTGTATCTGGTTCAGTTGCGGTTGTATCTGGTTCAGTTGTGGTTGCATCTGGCTCAGTTGTGGTTGTATCTGGCTCAGTTGTGGTTGTATCTGGTTCAGTTGTGGTTGTATCTGGTTCAGTTGTGGTTGTATCTGGTTCAGTTGTGGTTGTATCTGGTTCAGTTGTGGTTGTATCTGGTTCAGTTGTGGTTGTATCTGGTTCAGTTGTGGTTGTATCTGGTTCAGTTGTGGTTGTATCTGGTTCAGTTGTGGTTGTATCTGGTTCAGTTGTGGTTGTATCTGGTTCAGTTGTGGTTGTATCTGGTTCAGTTGTGGTTGTATCTGGTTCAGTTGTGGTTGTATCTGGTCCAGTTGTGGTTGTATCTGGTTCAGTTGTGGTTGTATCTGGTTCAGTTGTGGTTGTATCTGGTTCAGTTGTGGTTGTATCTGGTTCAGTTGTGGTTGTATCTGGTTCAGTTGTGGTTGTATCTGGTTCAGTTGTGGTTGTATCTGGTTCAGTTGTGGTTGTATCTGGTTCAGTTGTGGTTGTATCTGGTCCAGTTGTGGTTGTATCTGGCTCAGTTGTGGTTGTATCTGGTTCAGTTGTAGTTGTATCTGGTTCAGTTGTGGTTGTATCTGGTTCAGTTGTGGTTGTATCTGGTTCAGTTGTGGTTGTATCTGGTTTAGTTGTGGTTGTATCTGGTTCAGTTGTGGTTGTATCTGATTCAGTTGTGGTTGTATCTAGTTCAGTTGTGGTTGTGTCTGGTTCTGTTGTGGTTGTATCTGGTTCTGTTGTGGTTGTATCTGGCTCAGTTGTGGTTGTATCTGGTTCTGTTGTGGTTGTATCTGGCTCAGTTGTGGTTGTATCTGGTTCTGTTGTGGTTGTATCTGGTTCTGTTGTGGTTGTATCGGGCTCAGTTGTTGTAGCGGATTCAGTTGTGGTTGTATCAGGTTGAGTTGTGGTCGTATCTAGCATAGTTGTGGTGGTGTCTCCTGCAGTTGTGGTTGTAGCCGGCATTGTCGTAGTGGTACCTGTGATGGTTGACACTGCTTTAGTTCATGTGATATTCTCAAATAGGATTCATAATATATTTGCCAAGAAAATGCTCATTGATTTCGTTTCTGGTGCTCTCTTCAGCACCAGAAACAATTCACCGAAATGCAAGCAGTTGTTTTGCCCTTAACTGCCAATATAAATGACCCGATGCGGTCATAACACAAGGGGCCGGGTGCAAGAAAGTTGGTTGTAAATCCTTCTATTTGTAACCGTAGCAATTGCAACTCCCACTGCTTACCGATCCCCGAAGCAGTTTTAACTGCGACTTAGAATGAACGCCATTACCCTGCCCATCCAATGAGAAGCGTGCTCTCAAAGTACGTCCGCCAATCAGCGCCCAATAATATCAAAACATAATATCTCACATTATCTTCGAAAACATGGAAGGTTCTATGTTCTCCCCCACACTTTTACGGCTGATCCCTGACACCTTTATCCTCTCCAAATATATTTGAGAGCTAATCAGACAAATCAAGAAGCACTGCAATAGCTTTTCTTAAGTAGGGCTTAGCGATCGGAAATCAGTGTCCAATTTTATTTATGTCAAGTTTAGTTCAGTTCTTCCGAAATCTTTCATTCAAGCGCCGTTCTTGCAGTGATTTCATCAGCAATGTTTTTCAGCAAAACCCAGAATTAGTCTGTTTCTTCCTTTAGGTATGATTTAAGGAGGGTGAAAACCTTTTCATGATTTCGAAGCCATTGTATATGGTTATGCAATGATGTTAATGGGCAGTGATTGGCGGACACATTTTGAGAGCGCGCTTCTCATTGGCTGGCCAGTGTAATGAAGTTTCTTCAGAGTTGCAGTTAATACTCCTTAGATCAGGATGCAGTAGCAATCGCAATGGCTACAGTCGCAAATTAGTAGTAGATTTGTGCGGACTTTCTTACACACTTTCCCATGAGAGAAATATGCAGGATTTCACACAAGTGAAGCGGTGTAGATCTCTCGACTAAAGGATAAAGTCTAACATATGCGTTGTTAGATCCGGTAAGGAATCTAATGCATATTTCATGAAGGTCATCCATTGAGTGTGATTAATGCTAGATTATTTGATAAATACTAAATTCATTAATGTTAGAATTCTTTCTGATTAAGGAAACACCCAATGTTAACATAAGTGCTGGTGAATGGGGTAATGATGACATATATATATATATATATATATATATATATATATATATATATGTATGTATGTATATACATATGCATATGTGATCCAATTGACTCACACACACATATATGTGTGTGCGCGCACGCGCGTGTGTGCATAAATATGCATCTATATCTACACTATATCTCTCTATATACATGTGTGTATATATATATGCAAATCTTTATCTATCCATTTATATATCGATTTATCCATCTATCTATCTATATACATACATATATATAGAATAAAGAAAATAAAGGAAAAAAAGGAAACGAAAAAAGTGTTTGAATCTTACCTGCCAACTGATCAGTTAAATTTTGCAGTTGATCGCGGAGGGCCTCCAGCTCATTTGAAGCATTGGCGATGAGCGAAGTGATTGTTGTCGTCGCATTTTCAGCGGCACTTTGCAATTCATCTAATTTGGAAGAATCAATCGTGATACTCCCATTGTTGATCAATGCTAACATCTCCTGGACGACGTAGGTAAGGCAAGTGAGTTGCTCATTGGTGGCGCTTCCAATGTTCGGCATATCCACGGACAGAACATCCCCCAGGACGGCATCAGGAGCCCCGAAGTAAGATGCACTGTCATCCATACAAGCGGGACTAATAGTAATGTTCCCTCCGGTGACGCTGATGGCGGGTTCGGCGGCCCTCCTGCTCCTTGGAAGACTTGAGAGCTTCACACGGAGATTCTGCAGTGCCTGATGCAATTCCTCAAGCGATCGTTTATCCCCTTCTGTCTGGTTGATTCGTGCTTCGAGAGCAGCTATCTGGGCTTCGATTGAAGGTGTCGTTGGTTCATATGAGGGTGTGGTTGCATCTGGCTCAGTTGTGGTTGCATCTGGCTCAGTTGTGGTTTCATCTGGCTCAGTTATGGTTGTATCTGGCTCAGTTGTGGTTGTATCTGGTTCAGTTGTGGTTGTATCTGGTCCAGTTGCGGTTGTATCTGGTTCAGTTGTGGTTGTATCTGGTTCAGTTGTGGTTGTATCTGGTTCAGTTGTGGTTGTATCTGGTCCAGTTGCGGTTGTATCTGGTTCAGTTGTGGTTGTATCTGGTTCAGTTGTGGTTGTATCTGGTTCAGTTGTGGTTGTATCTGGTTCAGTTGTGGTTGTATCTGGTTCAGTTGTGGTCGTATCTGGCTCAGTTGTGGTTGCATCTGGTTCAGTTGTGGTTGTATCTGGTTCAGTTGTGGTTGTATCTGGTTCAGTTGTGGTTGTATCTGGTTCAGTTGTGGTTGTATCTGGTCCAGTTGTGGTTGTATCTGGTTCAGTTGTGGTTGTATCTGGTTCAGTTGTGGTTGTATCTGGTTCAGTTGTGGTTGTATCTGGTTCAGTTGTGGTTGTATCTAGCTCAGTTGTGGTTGTATCTGGTTCAGTTGTGGTTGTATCTGGTTCAGTTGTGGTTGTATCTGGTTCAGTTGTGGTTGTATCTGGTTCAGTTGTGGTTGTGTCTGGTTCTGTTGTGGTTGTTTCTGGTTCAGTCGTGGTTGTGTCTGGTTCTGTTGTGGTTGTATCTGGTTCAGTTGTGGTTGTGTCTGGTTCTGTAGTTGTATCTGGTTCAGTTGTTGTTGTGTCTGGTTCTGTTGTGGTTGTTTCTGGTTCAGTCGTGGTTGTGTCTGGTTCTGTTGTGGTTGTATCTGGTTCTGTAGTTGTATCTGGTTCCGTTGTGGTTGTGTCTGGTTCAGTTGTTGTTGTATCTAGTTCTGTTGTGGTTGTATCTGGTTCTGCTGTGGTTGTGTCTGGTTCAGTTGTGGTTGTATCTGGCTCAGTTGTGGTTGTATAAGGTTCAGTTGTGGTTGCATCTATCTCAGTTGTGGTTGTATCTGGCTCAGTTGTGGTTGTATCTGGTTCAGTTGTAGTCGTATCTGGTTCAGTTGTGGTTGTATCTGGCTCAGTTGTGGTTGTATCTAGCTCAGTTGTGGTTGTATCTGGCTCAGTTGTGGTTGTATCTGTGAAAGAAAAGAAAAACATTTATTTGAAGGAGATTCTTTTGCATCTATAATGAATATAATTAATTATTAATATTTATGGTTGCATTTACTACATCTGATTCAGTTGTGGTTGTGTCTAGTTCTGTTTAAACTGTATCTAATTCATTTACGGTTGTATCTGGTTAGGTTCCAGCTGTTTCTGTATCTGGTAGTGGTGGTATCTTGCTCACATATGGTTGTACCTGTTTAGGTGGGGCTGTGTCTTATTCAGTAGTGGTTTTACTTGTGATTGTATTTGACTTGGTTGTAGTTGTTTCCATAGTCGTGGCTGTACATTTATAATTTGTATCTAGATCTGTTGTGGTTGTATCTGGTTCAGTAGCTGTGGTACCTCATTTCTACCTCAGTTGTGTCTATACCTTCAGTTGTATCTAGCTCAGTTGTGGTTGTACCTTCTTCAGTTGTTGTATCTGGAGCCATTGTGGTTAGATCTGCTACAGCTGTGCTTGTACTTGACTCAGTTGTAATGGTTCCTGGTGTGGATTAATATTAGAAGATAAAAAATTATATATATATATATATATGTATATATATATATATATATATATATATATATATACATATATATATATATATATATATATTAAATTCATAAGCGTCTCCGAGGACGTCAGTTGACGGTGACAGCACTGCCAGGTGAATTCTGGGGGAAACTATAACCTCATTTTCTACAGACAATATAGACTTGAAGCAACAATATGGCAGGAAGCCTGTTTATCAAGTATTCGGTAGCCTCTTTTGGGTTCTGGAATGACCTGTTAAATTTGTTACACTAACCCCCACCCCCTCTCTCCCCTCGTCCACGCCACGCTTGGATGTAAACAAACATCTGAGAGAGCTCCACTGTTTTTAGGAAGTTTCTTGGGATTTAGCGATCTGCTGGCTTCCATCCTTGGCAGAAATAGATAGTGAGCACCAGTCAACTGTTTTGTGGCATATAGGTTTCTGAGGGTTTTGGACTTAGCCAGTAAATAGTCTAAAAAATGTAAAACTTTTTGTTGGTTCCCTCTCGCGCGGATTTCTCCCGTCTGCGCATGCGTAGTACGGGGTGTGGCGTGGTGACGTCACGCTTACGTCATTATACCCCGCTAGAGATTGTTGGCGACTCTAAGGTTAATCAAATTTAGGCAATATGAACTACTCTGGCCCTGGTACCCTTGCCGATGTTGAGGACGATCTCGCCCTCACTGACAACGAGGATGACTTAGATAAGCACTGGCCACTATTAAAACACATGGATCATTCTGGTTCTGCTCCCTTGCATCACCAAACTAAGGCCCCCCACCATACCACTCAGCCTCTCAAGCCAAGTGACCCATGGAGCAGGTGTCGGATTCGAGTGAACCGTCCTCTCCCACTCCTAAGTTATCCAAGCTCACTGAAACATCTCTACCCATGGCTCCCAAATTTTCTCCATACAGCCTTGATCCCTACAGGTCATCTAAGGCTTTTTATGTCCCTCCTGCATTTGCTCCAAGAGACTCATATGTCAAGCTTATGTTCCTTGATAACCCAGGTGTGGATGTGAAGATTTGGTGGCTTTCTGATGTTACCAAGACATTCTGCCTTGAACGGGAATTAGCTGAGGTGAAAATGTCAGCTGTCACCTCCCATTTTGTATACATCTCACGAAGGCGTGCTAACATCATACAAAGAGCCACAGAAGGGGAGTTTTTGTCCTTGAAGTTTGATGTTCAAGACTCGATTGACAGAGCGAGAAAATTTCCCACATATCTAATCACCTGGTACCCTGTCGGCATGGACCCGTCACTTGCCAAGGAGCTCCCTGGCATATACACAGCGCGTCGCTTCCACCAACATGGCATGCCCATCAACATGCTCGTCATCACCTGGAGCCTTCCAGACCCACCACCACCAACATTCTGCTTCAGCTTCCTTCCTTGCCTTCCACCCAGTGAGATTCAAAGGATGAAAGATGAACAGCCTTTGTGCTACAAGTGTTGGGGAATTGGACATATCTCCCAGTACTGTTCCGCCTCCTCCAACAAGTGTGGCTGGTGTTCCGGCACTCACTCTTCCCGCACCTGCACACACCGCAATCCCCAGCAGCCCACCACCGCTGATTCTACATCGGAGCAGTCTTCACCACCCGCCCCAGACACAACGATGTGGAAATGCCCTCGCTGTCACCAACCTGGGGTGAGTGTGTGGCATGGCTGTGCCAGACGCTCCTCATCTGCTGCCTCGCACACTGCCCACCCCTCCCAGCCATTACCACCACCGCCAACACTACCACCACTACCACAACTACAAATGGGCGCTGCCTCACCACCTCCAGCTTATACCCAGACTGAGTCACCACAAATTCTTGCCCTTCGTGAGGCTGTTTCCAACTTGACGGCACGATGCGCAGCAGTCACTGCACATTTTGATACAATTGAGTCTCACATCGAATTTGTGACCACCTTTTCAAGAAGCTACCACGAATCACACCTCAGAGTGACACCGCCTCAACGTCATCGTCCCCACCAGCCTCCTGTACACCTAGACACAGACTTCACTAGTAGGATGTAGCTTCATATTATCTCCTGGAATGCCTGTGGAATGAGGACTTACTCAAAGCTTGCTTCACTCAAGACATACATAGGTCACCACCATCCACATGTTATATTCATCCAAGAAGCTTTTATAGGCGGCCACATGCCCGGGGAAGATGCCCCTCCACTCCCATGCTACATCCCTTATGTCCACTATGCCAGAAACGGCCTAGTGAGCTACATTCATTCTTCCATAGCCCATATACTCCTGCGCTACTCTACTGATAACGACATGACGTTCCAGCTCTTTGAAGTCATTGTGGGTGATGGGAAGCTACGGCTTTGCAACGTCTACTCTGCACCTGGAAAGATCAACCTCCCTGCTCTCCCTACTGCTCCTTCTCACGGCATAGTTTACATGGGTGACTTTAACCTATTGCAGATGGAGATAAATTTGTTTGCCCAGCCTCCAGGATAGGTTTTATTTTAGAGAGAGACGGCTTGAAGCAATATAATTTGAATCATCCCACTCTTTCAGTCATTCATTGTAAACTAGGGCGGCTTTTGTTTTATTTTTTTGTGTGTTTTATTGAGTTTAGAGACTTATATGTGCCATATGACAGGCTCTATCAGTGCTGCAATTGACTAAAATTGTAGTATATTATCCATATTAGCTCATTATTTTCTTTATACTCAATGTGATAGAAGTATTGCTGTTTTATGAGAGGACAAAAGGCAACTTTATTTTTTCGTATTTTTGTGCTGTCATGAACGAATACGAAACATATAACCACCTACAATAAAGATAACAAGAAGAGGTAGGGAAGAGGAATGAAACCTGTGCTTGTGACTGTGAGTGCCACAGTGAAAGGCATCCATATTGGCACAGGAGCACATTTTATACACTGGGTATGGATTGAGTCACCTTCCTCTTCTCGTTCTGCCTGCACATCCTTCATCGGCGGTACTTTAGAGCAAGGGTTCATTAACTTTGTGTGTGCCATTGCTCTATAGAGACAGTGCTTGCTAGAGACCGTGGATGGGTGCCATTCAAGGCTCTCTCACCTGCTGGTGGTAGGAAAAAGTGGTGCCATCTAGGTTTTGGACGTTAAGCCAGCACGATATTACGGTAATTATAGTAATTATGACTGCGGTAGCCATCATCACTCATTCCTTTTTCATAGCAAAATAAAATAGCACAGTGATCCCAAATCCCCGAACGTCATGTACGTCATGACGCCCGTCGTCAGGCCAAAGCTCCTACGTCATGACACCCGTATGCAATGGGTTAATGCCCGCCACCCTGCCATAGGTGATCTCTTCCCCATGCCGAACCGTAGTGGATTGCCTCTCCTTGAATATATCCGTCTCCACCACCTCACTCACTGGCCAACTGGGGGCGCCACACACATCCGAGGTGGCACGCTTGACCACATCATCACTTTCGGCTTGGTGGTGTCGCAATTCAAGTGTTTCTCCATCCAGGCTCTCTTCTCTGACCACGTCGCTCTTGGCCTTCAGTATACACTGCCAGGTGGACCTTCCCTTCCTCAGACTCGCCTCCGCATCACTATCCCTCCGAAGTACTGCCCCAACTATGTCTCCTACATCTCCATTCTTCTATCAACATTTGATTACCAGTCACCTGACAGACTATACTCCTCCTTGGTTGACTCTACACACAACTTTTACACCTGTTATGTGACACGACCACATGTTTAAAGACACCTTGAGACCCAGGCCTGGATGCTGGATCAACATATTCTTCTGGCAGAAAGAAAGGCTGTGGAAGATGGCCGCACTTTCCAGAGGCAACCAACACCTGCTCTCCTCCACCAGTACCAGGCGTCCAGAGATGATCTCATTGGCCTTCAGCAGTGTGTCCATACTGAGTCTTGGATGAAGTATACTGATAGCATAAATCATCAGACCAATGCCGGCTCCATGTGGCATTTGATAAACAGAGTCATCAAGAGGAAACACCCAAGCGCTTCCCACCATAGCCCCACCCAATATACACAGGACTTAATAAATACCTGGTCTGAGCAGGCACTGACACGCAATCTTCCCATTCATATTCAAGAGGCTCTCTCCACTCACAGGAACACTCGCAGTTTGCGCCTAATGACTGCATTGCTACGAGCGGATGAAGATGACAACTTGCTCATCACGGAAGACAAACTGCGCCGTGCTCTCGCCAGGGGTAAGTCAGCAGCACCCGGGGATGATGGACTTCAAGTACTGTTGTGCCCATCCGCAAGCCTGGTACAAACAAGTTCAAGGCCAATTTCATTGACCTCCTGTTTCTGTAAAGTGCTTGAGCAAATATTCCTCACCCGCCTCATGTTCTGACTCCAAGATAAGTTATCTCCGCGGCTGTATGGTTTCCTGCCTGATGGACCTGTATGCCCGCCTCTCCCCCACCAGTGTGGTAGCATTTCTTGACCTAAAAAGTGCCTTTGACATTGCCAACAGGGAGGTTATTCTTGACCAGCTAGTTGATTTTTGTGTCCAAGGAAATCTCCTTCATTGGATCCGTGGCTATCTCAGCAACAGGACCTCACGTGTGATTTTTAAAGGCTCATGTAGTGAGTACAAGGAGTTCGAACTTGGTACTCCACAGGGCGGGGTTTTAAGTCCCTTCTTATTCAATGTTCTGATGCACCACTTGCTGACTCTTCTTCCTGAAACTTTCGGCACAACTGTCACCTGCTACGCCGATCACATTTGTGTACATTCCACCTCTGCTGCCAATCTTCAGCGCTTCCTTCAATCGTTCTATGAGTCGTCCTCCGCCTGCGGCCTCGTCCTTTCCCCAGATAAGAGTAGAGTGTTCTCTCCCCGGGGCCCTAGAACACTCCCTGTATTCACTGTGGGACACAGTGTTGTCCCACCTTGCACACAGTACATGTACCTGGGAACGCCAGTGCACATCTCTCCAGCCATACCTGCTCGGCAGCGCGTCCATCCTATCATCCAAGATCTCATCCACCATCTAGAACAACGCTTTCTCCCCTTCAAGTGGCTTACCAACAATGTCGCTGGTGTCTCCATTCCCTTAGTGAAGACCATCTACATTACATTCATCCAGTCAGTCATAGACTATCTTTCTCCAGCCCTCAGTCAGCTTTCTCAGACCACCTTACAGCCCTTAGAAAAATTCCAGAATAAAGTGCTGCGGTACATTCTACTAGAATAGTGAACATGTTGACTGAACTGAACCTTCCCTCAGTTGTGGAGAGAATACGTGCCAACGTTTCCTGCTTCAGCGTCAAGTGTCTGCTCTCTCCCCATACTGCTCCATACTATGCTCATGTCCTGAGAGCCTCACTTGTCCTGTCCTCCTCTTCGTCCTGGCATTTGTACCCTTGTCAACATAGTAACCTCCACCCTGCAGCGTCTTGATCTTGATGTCCCTGTGGCTGAAGTTAATCATGGGCCACCTCCCTGGAGGATTCCTCAGCCTCACGTCACCTTCACGCCCACCTCCAAGACAGACCCTCCGCCTCTCCAGAAACAACTTGCTCTGGAGCACATTGCCACACTCTCCTCCTTCATCCCTGCCGTGCATCATATCAATGTGGATGGGTTCGTGCAACGAGACGGCAGTGCAGGCTGCGCCATCTACTCTCCTGATGTGGACCAGCCAGAAGAAGGCTGGGTGTGTCGCAGATTACCTAACTCTTCTAGCTCCATGTACTGCGAGCTACAGGCACTCCTGCTGGCTGTCAACTTCATCTGTCAGCGACGAGTAAATGGTGCAGTGATGTGTGACTCCCAGTCTGCCTTTCAAGCCATCTCGTCCCCACAGCCTGCTTCACATTGCTCAATCATCCTGCAGCAGTTAGTCACAGCCCAGGAACACTATCTCCACATTATATTTTTATGGATTCCCTCCCATGTGGGCATAGCTGCCAACGACAGGGTGGACCTCCTCGCTAAAAGTGCCTACGAATTGCCGCTGCCTCACTGTACCACACCCTCCTTTCCCTGCTACAACCAGATTATACACTCTCCCTACTCTCCACCGCATGGATGCTGAGCGCGCCCAGAGCGTATCAATTAAACATTACGACCACTTCCGTCCCACTCCTCCGAGGTATCGCCGACACGGACTTATGGTTCGCAGACACAATATTGTGTCTGCCCGGCTTCGACTGGGGTACAAGCCACTGTGTCAGGTCTCCAAGGCAGGAGACGTACTCTACTACTCAACCTGCAAGCTGTGTGACCGTCCCAACGCTAACAGCCTCCACCACTACGCCTCGAGTGCCCCTCGGTGAGAGACTTGCTGCCCCGGAGCCAGGATTTAATACATATATGCCAATTCCTGCAAGCTGACAGTAATTTAGACACTGTTTTGGCCCAACACCCTCACTTTGGTGGGTGCTAAAGTTTGACTCTGGAAACACTCATCTTTGTATTTTCAGTTTATTATTTATTTTACCTTCATGTACAGCCTCACTGCACGTACCGACGTGTCATGCGTGACACGAGTACTATGCATATAATAAGTACTAATGAATGTATTAGACCTGTCGCTCTATGAGCGTAATAAATTGATGAAAAAAAAAATCTCTCTCTCTCTCTCTCTCTCTCCTCCGGGAGAGAGATTGGCTCCACCGTGAAATTACATCACATATATGATACAACGTTGGTTACATGCAATGTGTCAAATTACAATAAGGTGTTATTGTATATGTAAATGTTACTATCTATATAATGTGGTACAGTTGTGGTTACATTACTTTCAGATGTAGTATCTAGTGCTATGGATGTATCTACTTCAGTTGTGGTTGTATTTAGTTCCGTTGTACTTACATATGGTTAGGTCGTGGTTGTAATTGGTTCTGCTGTGGCTGTATCTGTTTTTGTTTTGGTTGTATTTAATTCTGCTGTGGTTGTATTTGGTTCAATAAAATTGTAGTTGCATCTGGTTGTGCTGTTGCTGTGTATAGTTCTGTTGTGGTTGTATATGGTTCTATTGTGGTTGTATGTGGCTCTGTTTTGGTTATATCTGGTTCTATTGGGGTTGAATCTGGTTCTGTTGTGGTTATATCTGTTTCTATTATGGTTGTATCTAGTTCTGTTGTCGTTATATCTGGTTCTGTTGTCGGTGTATCTAGTTTTGTTTTGGTTGTATCTGGTTCTGTTGTAGCTGTAACTTGTTCTGTTTTGGTTGTATCTGGTTCTGTTTTGGTTAATCTGGTTCTGTTGTGGTTGTATCTGGTTCTATTGTGGCTGTAACTGGTTCTGTTGTGGTTGTATCGGGTTCTGTTGTGGCTCTATCCGGTTCTGTTGTGGTTGTATCTGGTTCTGTTGTGGTTGTGTCTGCATCCGGTTCTGTTATGGTTGTATCTGGTTCTGTTGTGGTTGTATCGGGTTCTGTTGTGGCTCTATCCGGTTCTGTTGTGGTTGTATCTGGTTCTGTTGTGGTTGTGTCTGCATCCGGTTCTGTTATGGTTGTATCTGGTTCAGTTGTGGTTGTGTCTGCATCCGGTTCTGTTGCGGTTGTTTCTGATTCTGTTATGGCTATAACTGGTTCTATCTGGTTCTGCTGTGGTTGTATCTGTTTTTGTTTTGGTTGTATTTAATTCTGCTGTGGTTGTATTTGGTTCAATGAAATTGTAGTTGCATCTAGTTGTGCTGTTGCTGTGTATAGTTCTGTTGTGGTTGTATATGGTTCTATTGTGGTTGTATGTTGCTCTGTTGTGGTTATATCTGATTCTACTGTGGTTGAATCTGGTTCTGTTGTGGTTATATCTGTTTCTATTATGGTTGTATCTAGTTCTGTTGTGGGTGTATCTAGTTTTGTCTTGGTTATATCTGGTTCTGTTGTGGTTGTATCTGGTTCTGTTGTGGCTGTAACTGGTTCTGTTGTGGCTGTAACTGGCTCTGTTGTGGTTGTATCGGGTTCTGTTGTGGTTGTATCCGGTTCCGTTGTGCTTGTGTCTGCATCCGGTTCTGTTGTGGTTGTATCTGGTTCTGTTGTGGTTGTATCTGGTTCTGTTGTGGTTATATCAGGGTTCTGCTTTGGTTTTATCTGGTTCTGTTGTGGTTGTATCTGGTTCTGTTGTGGCTGCATCAGGTTTTGCTTTGGTTGTATCTGGTTCAGTTGTGACTGTAACTGGTTCTGTTGTGGTTGTATCGGGTTCTGTTGTGGTTCTATCAGGTTCTGTTGTGGTTGTATCTGGTTCTGTTGTGGTTGTGTCTGCATCCGGTTCTGTTGTGGTTGTATCTGGTTCTGTTGTGGTTATATCAGGGTCCTGTTTTGGTTTTATATGGTTCTGTTGTGGTTGTATCTGGTTCTGTTGTGGCTGCATCAGGTTCTGCTTTGGTTGTATCTGGTTCTGTTGTGGTTGTATCTGGTTCTGTTGTGGTTGTATCTGGTTCTGTTGTGGCTGTAACTGGTTATACTGTGGTTGTATCTGGTTCTGTTGTGGCTGTAACTGGTTCTATTGTGGTTGTATCTGGTTCTATTGTGGCTGTAACTAGTTCTGTTGGGGTTGTATCTGGTTCTGTTGTGGTTATATCAGGGTTATGTTTTGATTTTATCTGTTTCTGTAGTGGTTGTATCTGGTTCTGTTGTGGTTGTATCAGGGTTCTGTTTTGGTTTTATCTGGTTCTGTTGTGGTTGTATCTGGTTCTGTTGTGGCTGCATCAGGTTCTGCTTTGGTTGTATCTGGTTCAGTTGTGACTGTAACTGGTTTTGTCGTTGTTGTGTCTGATTCTGCTGTGGTTGTCTCGCTTATGCACGAAAATTAGAACTAGGTTAATATATAAATTTGTGAATATAAATATATATAAACATGCCAACATATATATATATATATATATATATATATATATATATACATATATATGTATATATATGTATATATATATATATATATATATATATATACTGTATATATATATATATATATACATATATATATATACATATATATATATATGTATATAAAGAATATATATAGAAAGAGAATTATATAGATATAAAAGTTTATATGTAAAAAAAAAAAAAAAAAAAAAAAAAAAAAAAGATTGAGTCCTTATTCATGACATGTGCATTACCTTTCAGTCTTTATTGCACTTGAAAAGGCTGTGGCAATGTATTACATACCCTCAAGAATTTTATAAACAAATATATATCTATATGCATCTGTACAGATATGTACATCTGTATATATATATATATATATGAGAAAGACGGTAGAATGCAGTAAAGCATTTAATATATAGATATACAAATTTTACTTCCCTGACCCCGACTTGAACCCGCGCCGTAAGATTGACAGGTACGGTGGTGAAACCGATCGGCTACTCGACCCGCTAAAAGAATTGTCTAACCAGAAGCCTTATGAGACGTCATGGAAGTTACCTATTTGCTCATAGCAGAGCAGTGATAGCGAAGTTTTACAGACAATTCCCGCGGGCGCTTGGGAGCAACGGAATCACAAATTCAAGTCCCAAATCAGGTTACTGAGGTTATTTATATGTGAGAAAGATGGTAGAATGCAGTAACACATTTGATATACAGATATACAAATTTTACCACCCTGACCGGGACTCAAACCTGCACCATAAGATTGACAGGTACGGTGGTGAAACTGATTGGCTACTCGACCCGCTAAAAGAATTGTCTAACCAGACGCCTTATGAGACATCATGGAAGTTACCTATTTGTTCTTAGTTTTATGAACAATTCCCGCAGGCGCTCGGCAGCAACGGAATCACAAATTCAAGTCCCAAATTAGGTTACCGAGGTTATGTATATGTGAGAAAGATGGTAACGCATTTAATATATAGATATACAAATAAATAAGATTTGGGACTTGAATTTGTGATTCCGTTACATAACGACAAAATATTGGATTGATGTATGTTGATGAAATGAAAAAGATAGATTGTACTTGCATCTCACCTTGCAATTCTGCAATAGCTGCAGCTACTTGTTCAAGTTGATCGTTTAAGGAATTAAT
This sequence comes from Penaeus japonicus, assembly GCF_977035675.1. Lineage (NCBI taxonomy): Eukaryota > Metazoa > Arthropoda > Malacostraca > Decapoda > Penaeidae > Penaeus > Penaeus japonicus. The sequence continues at coordinate 18,295,300 of NW_028234424.1, forward strand.
TTGACTGGAAGTTGTGTTAATTGCGGATGCAACCGAACTATTAGCACCTTGAAGAGCACTTTCGATAGCACTGACATCGCCAATGGCAACAGTACCGTTCTTGATCAAATCCGTGATTTCTTCGATAAGATTGACAATGCAAGTGATCTGGTCATCACTGGCACTCGCCAGGTTGTCTTGAACGAATGTTAGAACGTCCACCAGAATGGAAGTCGGATCTCCTGTTGTGGATTCGCCAGAAATGTTGCAGAATGGAGTGACCGTGATGTTGCTTCCGCTCAGGGTGAGTTGTGGATCTGTGGCAGACCTCCTCCGCCTTCGGCCACTAGTAACTACCGCACTAAGATTACCCAACGACCCTTGCAGGTCGTCAAGGGCCTTTTTCTTTTGATTGAGGGCTTCAGCCTGTTTGGATAACTGTTCGCCTCTTTGCTGAAGAGCAGCTAATGAAAGGGCAGTTGTAGTTGTATCTTGTGTAGTTGTGGTTGCATCTGGCCCAGTTATGGTTGCATCTGGCTCGGTTGTGGTTGTATCTGGCTCAGTTGTGGTTGCATATAGCTCAGTTGTGGTTGTATCTGGCTCAGTTGTGGTTGCATATAGCTCTGTTGTGGTTGTATCTAGCTCAGTTGTGGATGTATCTGGCCCAGTTGTGGTTGTATCAGGCTCGGTTGTGGTTATATCTGGCTCAGTTGTGGTTAAACCTTGCTCAATTGTGGTTGCATCTGGCTCGGTTGTGGTTGTATCAGGTTCAGTTGCGGTTGTATCTGGCTCAGTTGTGGTTGTCTCAGGTTCAGTCGTGGTTGTATTTGGCTCAGTTGTGGTTGTGTCAGGCTCGGTTGTGGTTGCATCTGGCTCGATTGTGGTTGCATCTGGCTCGGTTGTGGTTGTCTCTGGTTCAGTCGTGGTTGTATTTGGTTCTGTTGTGGTTGTATCTGGTTCTGTTGTGGCTGTATCTGGTTCAGCTGTGGTTGTATCTGGTTCTGTTGTGGTTGTATCTGGTTCTGTTGTGGTTGTATCTGGTTCTGTTGTGGTTGTATCTGGTTCTGCTGTGGTTGTATCTAGTTCTGTTGTGGTTGTATCTGGTTCTGCTGTGGTTGTATCTGGCTCAGTTGTGGTTGTATCTGGTTCTGCTGTGGTTGTATCTAGTTCTGTTGTGGTTGTATCTGGTTCTGCTGTGGTTGTATCTAGTTCTGTTGTGGTTGTATCTGGTTCTGCTGTGGTTGTATCTGGCTCAGTTGTGGTTGTATCTGGTTCTGCTGTGGTTGTATCTAGTTCTGTTGTGGTTGTATCTGTTTCTGTTGTGCTTGTATCTGGTTCTGCTGTGGATGTATAGGCCTCTGTTGTAGTTGTCTCTGTTGTGGATGAAAGTTAGAAATGGGGTTGTTAATAAATACATTGATAATCACACGCACATCTTCGCATGCACGCACACATTTGTATTCATCAAGAAAGATCATGATAAATGTGCTGTTTATTATCTATCAACATGTTTTAATACAACCACGCACACACACACACTAGTATCTATCTATACATATGTATGTAAACGGCATGACCTCCGTGTAACGCAATGTTTATATGGCGATGTCTATTCCGCTTCTGCCCTTAAACGTTATTTTATGCTATATTATGATCCTTCTGTTAGCTGTTTATTGCATGCAGTACAACATCCTCTTCTAGCGATCAACATATATAGATAACAAAAGGTGACACCAAGTTGCCCTCCCACGTCTTACTCATCGTTTAATAAAATCTTGTATGATACGAAAATTGACATCAATCCATAACTAGCAGCTCGGGGATTGATTATATTCATTTGTAGAGTGGTCCCTTTCCCGCCGATCAGCGAACAATGCATATGGAATTTTCAATGGCTGTGCAGAGTGCTTCATTTCACGCCGCTGTGCGAGCTCACTTTTATGTTATTCTTCTTTTGCATGTGATGCGTCCCCTTCTTGGTGCTGCGCGAGGTCACATACAGGGTCTGTAAGGTCGGTCAGCCGCTCATCTTTTAGCCCCGCCCACTACTTTGTGACGTCATGTAGAGAAATTGCCGCGGCCGGTCAGGGTATAGGCTTAATTTGCTGTATTGCTTATGTTTATTTATTTTTTGTTCTATATATCAGAAAAATGCAAACTAGTACATGTAGAGTTATAATTAGTGAATTGGATTTTTTTATGACTATCTATATTCCATGTGCTTATCATACACTATTTGATGATAATTTGTGTGCATTTCACAGATCGTGTTTTTATGTATTCCATTTACAGAAGCACACACAAACACACGCATTGAATATAAAATATCGGTCAGCTTTTCAAGAGAAGTCGCAATCATTCTCTTTGAGAACTAAAAGTATCCGAGTTCTTTCATCAAGTGTTTTCCGTTAGAATCATTATGTAATTATAAAGTGCTCACTAGGGTATATATTATTATCTATGTTCTAACCGTTGCAGCTTTCCACATTGTAAGATGCCAAAAAACTGCATAAACACATATAAATACACATGTATATATATATTTATATATATATATATATATATATTTATGTATCTATATAGCTATATATATAGGTAAATGTATATATAGATACACACACATATATATATATATATATACATATATATATATATATATATAAATATATATATATACAATTTTTTTCCCTCTATCTATATGTATATGCATACATGTATATATATATATATATATATATATATATATATATATATATATATATATATATATATATATACATATATATTCTATTTGTAGATATATAAACATTCGAGCACATATACATGTGTACACACACACACACATACACACACACACACATATATATATGTACATATATATATATACATGTACATATATATATATATATATATATATATATATATATATATATATATATATACACACACATATATGCGTGTATATATTCTCTCTCTATATATATGTATATACACACATTAAATATGTAAATATGTAATTATATATATATATATATATATATATATATATATATATATACATATATACATATATACACACATACGCACACAAGGCCAGCGAAGACATATGGTGAAGCCTTGGGAAGAAATATTGTAAAAAGGATTGGAAAGTCAACGCAATGGTAAGATGCGAGGCCGAACTGGAGGAAAAGTTGGACATCATAACACTAATGGATGTAATGACTGATGATGAAAATGAGAATACACCGTGTACCTTGCTCTTCTTTTGACACTGATTTGTGAAAGGAAAGAAGGAGAGATTGGCAAAGTGAACTCTGGAGAGAAGCGTTGGAAGGGTCTGGCCTAAATATCAGCTGAGGAGACGCGCTATGGCCCCTCAATACATAGAGAACATCTAAGAATCCACAGGCATGAACAAAATTTATTGGGACTAAGGCAGACATATATGAAAAGAATAGCATGGAATTATTTTGATTATTAAGGAGTGAGCAAACACGAGACAAAAATGCTTCACCGGATGAGTTGAGCACTTAAAAGAAGCACTTGAAAATAAGACAGGCACCTTTAGCACCAGTAGTATTTTCGACTAATATTGGGACCACTGCCGCAAGTCCTTTAAAAGTACAGCTTGCTCTGCATTGTGTATAATAATAACCCTGAAGTCGTAATATATGCTAGTTGATCACATGAAGAAAAAGAAAATAGTTTGTATAGCATCTTACCTTCCAATTCTGCAATAGCTGCAGCTACTTGTTCAAGTTGATCGTTTAAGGAATTAATTTGACTGGAAGTTGTGTTCACTGCGGATGCAACCGAACTATTAGCACCTTGAAGAGCACTTTCGATAGCACTGACATCGCCAATGGCAACAGTACCGTTCTTGATCAAATCCGTGATTTCTTCGATAAGATTGACAATGCAAGTGATCTGGTCATCACTGGCACTCGCCAGGTTGTCTTGAACGAATGTTAGAACGTCCACCAGAATGGAAGTCGGATCTCCTGTTGTGGATTCGCCAGAAATGTTGCAGAATGGAGTGACCGTGATGTTGCTTCCGCTCAGGGTGAGTTGTGGATCTGTGGCAGACCTCCTCCGCCTTCGGCCACTAGTAACTACCGCACTAAGATTACCCAACGACCCTTGCAGGTCGTCAAGGGCCTTTTTCTTTTGATTGAGGGCTTCAGCCTGTTTGGATAACTGTTCGCCTCTTTGCTGAAGAGCAGCTAATGAAAGGGCAGTTGTAGTTGTATCTTGTGCAGTTGTGGTTGCATCTGGCCCAGTTATGGTTGCATCTGGCTCGGTTGTGGTTGTATCTGGCTCAGTTGTGGTTGCATATAGCTCAGTTGTGGTTGTATCTGGCTCAGTTGTGGTTGCATATAGCTCTGTTGTGGTTGCATATAGCTCTGTTGTGGTTGTATCTAGCTCAGTTGTGGATGTATCTGGCCCAGTTGTGGTTGTATCAGGCTCGGTTGTGGTTATATCTGGCTCAGTTGTGGTTGTCTCAGGCTCAGTTGTGGTTAAACCTTGCTCAATTGTGGTTGTCTCAGGCTCAGTTGTGGTTAAACCTTGCTCAATTGTGGTTGCATCTGGCTCGGTTGTGGTTGTATCAGGTTCAGTTGCGGTTGTATCTGGCTCAGTTGTGGTTGTATCTGGTTCAGTTGTGGTTGTATCTGGCTCAGTTGTGGTTGTATCTGGTTCAGTTGTGGTTGTATCTGGCTCAGTTGTGGTTGTCTCAGGTTCAGTCGTGGTTGCATCTGGCTCGGTTGTGGTTGTCTCTGGTTCAGTCGTGGTTGTATTTGGTTCTGTTGTGGTTGTATCTGGTTCAGCTGTGGTTGTATCTGGTTCTGTTGTGGTTGTATCTGGTTCAGTCGTGGTTGTATCTGGTTCTGTTGTGGTTGTATCTGGTTCTGTTGTGGTTGTATCTAGTTCTGCTGTGGTTGTATCTAGTTCTGTTGTGGTTGTATCTTGTTCCATTGTGGCTGTATCTGTTTCTGTTGTGCTTGTATCTGGTTCTGCTGTGGATGTATAGGCCTCTGTTGTAGTTGTCTCTGTTGTGGATGAAAGTTAGAAATGGGGTTGTTAATAAATACATTGATAATCACACGCACATCTTCGCATGCACGCACACATTTGTATTCATCAAGAAAGATCATGATAAATGTGCTGTTTATTATCTATCAACATGTTTTAATACAACCACGCACACACACACTCGTATCTATCTATACATATGTATAAACGGCATGACCTCCGTGTAACGCAATGTTTATATGGCGATGTCTATTCCGCTTCTGCCCTTAAACGTTATTTTATGCTATATTATGATCCTTCTGTTAGCTGTTTATTGCATGCAGTACAACATCCTCTTCTAGCGATCAACATATATAGATAACAAAAGGTAACACCAAGTTGCCCTCCCACGTCTTACTCATCGTTTAATAAAATCTTGTATGATACGAAAATTGACATAAATCCATAACTAGCAGCTCGGGGATTGATTATATTCATTTGTAGAGTGGTCCCTTTCCCGCCGATCAGCGAACAATGCATATGGAATTTTCAATGGCTGTGCAGAGTGCTTCATTTCACGCCGCTGTGCGAGCTCACTTTTATGTTATTCTTCTTTTGCATGTGATGCGTTCCCTTCTTGGTGCTGCGCGAGGTCACATACAGGGTCTGTAAGGTCGGTCAGCCGCTCATCTTTTAGCCCCGCCCACTACTTTGTGACGTCATGTAGAGAAATTGCCGCGGCCGGTCAGGGTATAGGCTTAATTTGCTGTATTGCTTATGTTTATTTATTTTTTGTTCTATATATCAGAAAAATGCAAACTAATACATGTAGAGTTATAATTAGTGAATTGGATTTTTTTATGACTATCTATATTCCATGTGCTTATCATACACTATTTGATGATAATTTGTGTGCATTTCACAGATTGTGTTTATATGTATTCCATTTACAGAAGCACACACAAACACACGCATTGAATATAAAATATCGGTCAGCTTTTCAAGAGAAGTCGCAATCATTCTCTTTGAGAACTAAAAGTATCCGAGTTCTTTCATCAAGTGTTTTCCGTTAGAATCATTATGTAATTATAAAGTGCTCACTAGGGTATATATTATTTTCTATGTTCTAACCGTTGCAGCTTTCCACATTGTAAGATGCCAAAAAACTGCATAAACACATATAAATACACACATGTATATATATATATATTATATATATATATATATATATATATATATATGTATTTATGTATCTATATAGCTATATATATAGGTAAATGTATATATAGATACATGTGTATATATATATATATATACACACATGTATTTACCTATATGTATATATATATATATATATATATATATATATATATATATATAATTTTCTATCCCTCTATCTATATGTATATACATACATGTATATATATATGTATATATATATATATACATATATATACATATATATACATACATATACATATATATTCTATTTGTAGATATATAAACATTCGAGCACATATACATGTGTACACACACACACACACACACACATACACACACACACACACATATATATATATATATATGTACATATATATATATATAATATATATATATATATATATGTACACATATATATATATATATATATATATATATATATATATATATATATATATATATATATATATATATATATATATATATATACATATATATACATATATACACACATACGCACACAAGGCCAGCGAAGACATATGGTGAAGCCTTGGGAAGAAATATTGTAAAAAGGATTGGAAAGTCAACGCAATGGTAAGATGCGAGGCCGAACTGGAGGAAAAGTTGGACATCATAACACTAATGGATGTAATGACTGATGATGAAAATGAGAATACACCGTGTACCTTGCTCTTCTTTTGACACTGATTTGTGAAAGGAAAGAAGGAGAGATTGGCAAAGTGAACTCTGGAGAGAAGCGTTGGAAGGGTCTGGCCTAAATATCAGCTGAGGAGACGCGCTATGGCCCCTCAATACATAGAGAACATCTAAGAATCCACAGGCATGAACAAAATTTATTGGGACTAAGGCAGACATATATGAAAAGAATAGCATGGAATTATTTTGATTATTAAGGAGTGAGCAAACACGAGACAAAAATGCTTCACCGGATGAGTTGAGCACTTAAAAGAAGCACTTGAAAATAAGACAGGCACCTTTAGCACCAGTAGTATTTTCGACTAATATTGGGACCACTGCCGCAAGTCCTTTAAAAGTACAGCTTGCTCTGCATTGTGTATAATAATAACCCTGAAGTCGTAATATATGCTAGTTGATCACATGAAGAAAAAGAAAATAGTTTGTATAGCATCTTACCTTCCAATTCTGCAATAGCTGCAGCTACTTGTTCAAGTTGATCGTTTAAGGAATTAATTTGACTGGAAGTTGTGTTCACTGCGGATGCAACCGAACTATTAGCACCTTGAAGAGCACTTTCGATAGCACTGACATCGCCAATGGCAACAGTACCGTTCTTGATCAAATCCGTGATTTCTTCGATAAGATTGACAATGCAAGTGATCTGGTCATCACTGGCACTCGCTAGGTTGTCTTGAACGAATGTTAGAACGTCCACCAGAATGGAAGTCGGATCTCCTGTTGTGGATTCGCCAGAAATGTTGCAGAATGGAGTGACCGTGATGTTGCTTCCGCTCAGGGTGATTTGTGGATCTGTGGCAGACCTCCTCCGCCTTCGGCCACTAGTAACTACCGCACTAAGATTACCCAACGACCCTTGCAGGTCGTCAAGGACCTTTTTCTTTTGATTGAGGGCTTCAGCCTGTTTGGATAACTGTTCGCCTCTTTGCTGAAGAGCAGCTAATGAAAGGGCAGTTGTAGTTGTATCTTGTGCAGTTGTGGTTGCATCTGGCCCAGTTATGGTTGCATCTGGCTCGGTTGTGGTTGTATCTGGCTCAGTTGTGGTTGCATATAGCTCAGTTGTGGTTGTATCTGGCTCAGTTGTGGTTGCATATAGCTCTGTTGTGGTTGTATCTAGCTCAGTTGTGGATGTATCTGGCCCAGTTGTGGTTGTATCAGGCTCGGTTGTGGTTGCATCTGGCTCGGTTGTGGTTGTATCAGGTTCAGTTGTGGTTGTATCTGGCTCAGTTGTGGTTGCAGCTGGCCCGGTTGTGGTTGTATCTGACTCGGATGTGGTTGTATCTGGCCCAGTAGTGGTTGCATCTGGTTCAGTTGTGGTTGCATCTGGTTCAGTAGTGGATGTATCTAGCTCGGTTGTGGTTGTATCTGGCCCAGTTGTTGTTGCATCTGGCTCGGTTGTGGTTGTATCTGACTCGGATATGGTTGTATCTGGCCCAGTTGTGGTTGCATCTGACCCAGTAGTGGTTGTATCTGGCTCAGTTGTGGTTGTATCTGGCCCAGTAGTGGTTGCATCTGGCTCAGTTGTGGTTGCATCTGGTTCAGTAGTGGATGTATCTAGCTCGGTTGTGGTTGTATCTGGCCCAGTTGTGGTTGCATCTGGCTCGGTTGTGGTTGTATCTGACTCGGATATGGTTGTATCTGGCCCAGTTGTGGTTGCATCTGACCCAGTAGTGGTTGTATCTGGGTCAGTTGTGGTTGTATCTGGCCCAGTAGTGGTTGCATCTGGTTCAGTTGTGGTTGCATCTGGTTCAGTAGTGGATGTATCTAGCTCGGTTGTGGTTGTATCTGGCCCAGTTGTGGTTGCATCTGGCTCGGTTGTGGTTATATCTGACTCGGATATGGTTGTATCTGGCCCAGTTGTGGTTGCATCTGACCCAGTAGTGGTTGTATCTGGGTCAGTTGTGGTTGTATCTGGCTCAGTAGTGGTTGCATCAGGCTCGGTTGTGGTTGTATCTGGCCCAGTTGTGATTGTATCTAGCTCGGTTGTAGTTGTATCTGGCTCGGTTGTGGTTGCAGCTGGCCCGGTTGTGGTTGTAACTGTCTCGGTTGTGGTTGCATCTGGCTCGGATGTGGTTGCATCTGGCTCGATTGTGGTTGTATCTGGTTCAATTATGGTTGTATCTGTCTCAGTTGTAGTTGTATCCTCCTCGGTTGTTGTGGTTGTATCTGGCTCGGTTGTCTCCGTTGTAGTTGTATCCAGCTCAGTTGTAGGTGTAACAGGTTCGGTTGTCGTTGTAGTTTGTGCATTCACTACAAGAAAAAGTGAAATATACATTTATGATTATACATTCATAATTAAATTGTTATTTTGCTATCGGGACAATAATAGGAGTAATTTTTAAAATATGAATATAAAACATTAGTAAATTTATGACGATAATGATTATAGTAATATCATATGGTGCCATACAGATAAAAATAATGATAAGAAAGAATAACGGTGATATGCAAGGTAGTGAGAAACAGGGCCGGTATTCTGCGAGATTTGTCACAGAATTTGTCTCTGACTCTTGCCAAAGATGTCTTTAACCCGTTCCCAACGGGGCTATTTCAGTTTTAAATGACCGAAATGCCGGGGCATTCGAACGCATAAGCCTAACGCGTCGGGATTCTCGGCCGCACTGGCCGCGAGCGAGCGCTGTACGGCCGCTCACCCGACGCACCGGGCTGGACAAAATAACTCGTCCCCGGCGTCTAGCCCAAAAACCACTAGGCATGATATCTAGTCACCCGTCGTTAACAGTTTTTATTTATGACTCGCCTGCAGTCTACAACAGCTGTTCAACGAATGTAAGGACGGTCTTTGTGAAACAAAAAACTACAGATGATAAGGCTGGTGGTAGGTAATAACTACCGAGACTGAATACACAACACATTGCTGTTAAGGGGAAAAAAAGTAAATCATTAAAGATTAAAAGAATCGTTTCCCCCATTTTTACTACACTGTTCAATTCAAGGAATACGAATGACACTGGCCACCTACTCAGTAGCAATGATTATTCAGAAAATGTTGAAGTTCCCATTTCTCTTTAAAATAAATGTGTTGACGATGGTGCTGCCACCTATCGACGGGTACACTAACTTTCGACCTAAACAAACCCGTATGTTACTATACTGACGGTGGAAAATTAAAGCCATCTTTGGTAGACACGATACATCAACGTGTTCAAAGTTTCGCTGATGAGTTCATTACTCTTTTCATTGGTGAATGCGCTGCCAGGCGTTGGGAGAATTGTGGGAAAAACTTAAAATCTAAATTTTCATATCACACATCGCGCTCTCGAAATACCAGAGGATTCAAATGCTCGGGTACTACAGTAATCATGGAAGCATTATCGAGAGACATGGGTATGAGTTTTTATTTTGTTTGTTTTCATCAATTTATTAAGCTCATAGAGCGACAGGACTAATACATTCATTAGTACATTATTATATATATAATACTTGTGTCACGCATGACACAATGGTATGTGCAGTGAGGCCGCACATGAAGGTAAAATAAATAATAAATGAACTGAAAATACAAAGATGAGTGTTCCAGAGTCAAACTTTAGCACCCACCAATGTGAGGGTGTTAGACCAAAACAGTGTCTAAATTACTGTCAGCTAGCAGGAATTGGCATATATGTATTAAATCCTGGCTCCAGGGCAGCAAGTCTCTCACCGAGGGGCACTCGAGGCAGTAGTGGTGGAGGCTGTTAGCATTGGGACGGTCACACAGCTTGCAGGTTGAGTAGTGGAGTACGTCTCCCGCCTTGGAGACCTGCCACAGTGGTCTGTACCCCAGTCGAAGCCGGGCAGACACGATATTGTGTCTGCGAACCATAAGTCCGTGTCGGCAATACCTCGGAGGAGTGAGACAGAAATGGTCGTAATGTTGTATTGATACGCTCTGGGCGCACTCAGCATCCACGTGGTGGAGAGTAGGGAGAAGAGCGGCAGAGTGTATGATCTGGTTGTAGCAGGGAAGGGAGGGCGTGGCACCGTGAGGTAGCAGCAGTTCGCAGGCACCTTTAGCAAGGAGGCCCACCCTGTCGTTGGCAGCTATGCCCACATGGGAAGGAGTCCATAGAAATATAATGTGGAGGTAGTGTTCCTGGGCTGTGTCTAATTGCTGCAAGATCTGGTGGATGATTGAGCGATGTAAAGCAGGTTGTGGGGATGAGATGGCTTAAAGGGTTGACTGGGAGTCACACATCACTGCACCATATACTCGTTGCTGTCAGATAAAGTTGACAGCCAGCAGGAGTGCCTGTAGCTCGCAGTACATGGAACCAGAAGAGTTAGGTAATCTGCGACACACCCAGCCTACTTCTAGCTGGTCCACATCAGGAGAGTAGATGGCGCAGCCTGCACTGCTGTCTTGTTATACGGACCCATCCACATAGATATGATGCGCGGCAGGGATGGAGGAGAGTGTGGCAATGTGCTTCAGAGCAAGTTGTATCTGGAGAGGCAGAGGGTCTATCTTGGAGGTGGGCGTGAAAGTGACATGAGGCTGAGGAATCCTCCAGGGAGGTGGCCCATGATCAACCTCAGCCACAGGGACATCACGATCAAGACGCTGCAGGGTGGAGATCACTATGTTGACAAGGGTGCGGATGCCAGGATTGAGAGGAGGACGGGGCGCAACGGGATCAAATGAGGCTCTCAGGATGTGAACATATTGTGGAGCAGTATGTGGAGAGAGCAGACACTTGATGCTGAGGCAGGAAACGTTGGCATGTATTCTCTCCACAACTGAGGGAAGGTTTAGTTCAGTCAACATGCTCACTAATCTAGTGGAGGTGGGACACCCAAGAATGTACTGCAGCACTTTATTCTGGAATTATTCTGAGGTGGTCTGAGAAAGCTGACTGAGGGCTGGAGAGAGATAGTCTATGACTGACCGAATGAATGCAATATAGATGGTCTTAGCTAAGGGGATGGAGACACCGGCGGCATTGTTAGTAAGCCACTAGTAAGCTGTTCTAGACGATGATCTTAGATGATAGGATGGATGCGCTGCCGAGCAGGTATGGCTGGAGAGATGTGCACTGGCGTTTCCAGGTACATGTACTGTGTGCAAGGTGGGACAACACTGTGTCTCACAGTGAATACATGGAGTGTTCTGGGACCCCAGGGAAAGAACACTCTACTCTTATCAGGAGAGAGGATGAGGCCGCAGGCGGAGGACGACTCATAGAAAGATTAAAGGAAGCGCTGAAGATTGGCAGCAGAGGTGGAATGTACACAAATGTCATCAGCGTAACAGGTGACAATTGTACAGAGAGTTTCGGGAAGGAGAGTCAGCAAGCGGTGCATCAGTACATGAAATAAGAAGGGACTTAAAACCCTGCCCTGTTTGAACTCCTTGTACTCACTACATGAGCCTTTAAAAAGCACATGTGAGGTCCTGTTGCTGAGATAGCCACGGATCCACTGAAGATTTCCTTGGACACCAAAATCAACTAGCTGGTCAAGAATAACCTCCCTGTTGGCAATGTCAAAGGCACTCTTGAGGTCAATAAATGCTACCACACTGGTGGGGGAGAGGCTGGCTTACAGGTCCATCAGGCAGTGGTAGGTACTCTTCTGTGGCAGGAAACCATACAGCCACGGAGATAACTTGTCTTGGAGTCGGAACATGAAGCGGGTGAGGAATATATGCTCAAGCACTTTACAGAAACAGGAAGTCAATGAGATTGGCCTGAACTTGTTTGTACCAGGCTTGGGGATGGGCACAACAGTACTTGAAGTCCAGGCATGTGGCACATAACCCCTGATGAGGCAAAGAATGTACAATTGCAGCAAAGGATTTCCAGGAACTTTGAGGAGGAGGCAGAGGACTTGGTAGGTGACACCATCATCCCTGGGTGCCGTTAACTTACCCATGGCGAGAGCACGGTGCAGTTCGTCTTCTATGATGAGCAAGTCGTCATCTTCATCTGCTCGTAGTAATGCAATCATTAGGTGCATACTGCCAGTGTTCCTGTGAGTGGAGAGAGCCTCTTGTATATGAATGGGAAGATTGTGTGTCTGCACCTGCTCAGACCAGGTGTTTATCAAGTCCTGTGCATATTGGGCAGGGCTGTGGTGGAGAGCGCTTGGGTGTTTCCTCTTGATGATTCTGTTTATGAAATGCCACATGGAGCCAACATTGGTCTGATGATTTATGGTATCAGTATACTTCCTCCAAGACTCAGTATGGACACACTGCTGAAGGCCAACGAGATCATCTCTGGACGCCTGGTACTAGGGGAGGAGAGCAGGTGTTGGTTGCCTCTGGAAAACGTGGCCATCTTCCACAGCCTTCCTTTCCGCCAGAAGAATACGTTGAGCCAGCATCCAGGCCTGGGTCTTAAGGTGTCTTTTAACATGTGGTCTTGTCACATATCAGGTGTAAAAGTTGTGTGTTGAGTCAACCAAGGAAGAGTATAGTCTGTCAGGTGACTGGTAATCAAATGTTGATAGAAGACAGGAGATGTAGGAGACATAGTTGGGGCAGTACTTCGGAGGGATAGTGATGCGGAGGCGAGTCTGAGAAAGGGAAGGTCCACCTGGCACCATATACTGAAGGCCAAGAGTGACATGGTCAGAGAAGAAAGCCTGGATGGAGAAACACTTGACTTGCGATGCTGGAAGTGATGATGTGGTCAAGCATGCCTCCTCGGATATGTGTGGCGCCCCCAGTGGGCCAGTGAGTAAGGTGGCGGCGACGGATGTATTCAAGGAGAGGCAATCCACTACAGTTTGGCGTGGGGGAGACATCACCTAAGGCAGGGTGGTGGGCATTAAAGTCACCCATGTAAACTATGCCATGAGAAGGAGTAGTAGGGAGAGCAGGGAGGTTGATCCTTCCAGATGCAGAGTAGACATTGCAGAGCTGCAGCTTCCCATCACCCACAGTGACTTCAAAGAGCTGGAACGTCATTTCGTTATCAGTAGAGCAGTGCAGGAGTATATGGGTTATGGAAGAATGAATGTAGCTCACAAGGCCGTTCCTGGTGTAGTGGACATAGGGGATGTAGCTTAGGAGTGGAGGGGCATCTTTCCCAGGCATGTGGCTGCCTACAAAAGCTTCTTGGATGAATATAACATGTGGATGGTGGTGACCTATGTATGTCTTGAGTGAAGCAAGCTTTGAGTAAGTCCTCATTCCACAGGCGTTCCAGGAGATAATATGAAGCTGCATCCTACTAGTGAAGTCCGAGTCTAGGTGTACAGGAGGCTGGTGGGGACGATGACGTTGAGGCGGTGTCACTCTGAGGTGTGATTCGTGGTAGCTTCTTGAAAAGGTGGTTACAAATTCATTCGTAACCAGCAGCGAGTCTCTATCTGTTTTATGTTTGCCCTTATTTCCTCAAGGGTATTTTGGAGTGCATTGTTTTTTTTTGTTATTCCTTTTGGTTTTGCTTGTTTCAATACATTCGTCTTCATTTGATTCATTTCTTAATGGCGGAAAGTCTTTTTCGTTAAGGATATTTTTATGGTCATCATGTGTGCAGGATATTGCCAGATGATCAGCCTTCCCGCATTTATGACACGTCTTAGTTTGTCCACTGTAGAAAAAAAACTAACAGTGTCCACATATTGTCATTGTAGATGGAATGTTATGTTAGATTTCCATTTCTGCTTTATGTATGCCGTTTAGCAGGCCTTCAGCTTTACCATAAGTATGCCTACTTATCCTTATGTTGTACAATTTCCCGCTTTTACCGAGTACTTATTCTAGAATATCATTAGCCATATCAAATGGTGCATATGTAATTGATACGTATGCAAATACTTAACTGAAATTCAGTATTTTACCTTTTCGCTAGAGTTTCTGATAAGGTATGTTTATTTTGTTTTTTTTCATACTTGTTGCAAAAGTCTAAGAACTTATTTTCTTTGAATTTTATCATTACTTTATTATTCTACCTTATTGAAAACCAATTATATCTTCTGGATCAATTTTCAAAATGTAAAAAGTTACTTCACATGCTAAGTTAACTGAAGGATTGCAAAAGAAAGATAGGCCAATGGAGTCTTTTCTCCTTACAGTTGGTGTGTAAACGGCTTTTATGGGTGACGTCAAAATGACGTCATTACCCAGGGACAGCCAAGTTGCCTTCGGGGCATTCCCCCGGCTAAACCGGTGTTTACTCACTCACTGCTCACTTATTTCCCTCAGAAACACAAAGTCTAAAGCATTTCACAGAATAACAACTTTATAGTAACCTTGGTTGTTTTAATGGTAGATGTCCAGATTCGTACAGCCATTGAATCTCGCAATTTAAATTTTTGTCTGCAGTTCTTCCTGAAGTGTATTACGTGAATCTGATATCGCTTACTGTTTCTGGAATTATTAAAGTTCAGATAGGGGAGGGTATGAAGTATATCAGAAAAATCATGGGGTAAAACAAGCTTAAATTTAATAAATATATGATACAAGCACGTAAAAAACAAAACGTTTAAAACTGGCCCTGTCTATCCATAATCAAAACCTACGAATTGAAGCGCCAACTTTTAAAATTTGAAGGGAACATACTGTCGGCAAACCCAGTGGTAATACGCTTAAAAGTTCCAATTAAACTCCCCTAGACCCCCGTGGTCTTTATATATTGCGCTCTAACCATATGTCCCACCTAACCCCCTAGTCAGGGGGTTCTGCCCCCTGGACCTCAGGGAAAGCGGATCTTGAAAAGTGATAGATATTGCCTCGTGTTAAAACGTTTGTTCCAGCATATAATTTGCTGCCAGAAAACCACAAACCTTCGTATATAGAAAAAGCGATATTGCACCTTTCTTCGGTTCCGGCGATTTCGTCTCGA
>NW_028234424.1:18336021-18361021 GCF_977035675.1 Penaeus japonicus
TGTTCCAAAGCTGATAAAGTGGTGGCATAAAGCTCATTGGTTGTTGGTTGGTTAGCGGTTGTTGGTAGTTCAGTGGTGGTAAGTAGCTCATTGGTTGTTGGTTGGTCATTGGCTGTTGATAGGTCAGCGGTTTTTGGTAGTTCAGTAGTGGTAAGTAGCTCATTGGTTGTTGGATGGTCACTGGCTGTTGATAGGTCAGCGGTTGGTAACTCAGTAGTTGTTGGTAGTTTAGTGGTGATTGTTAACTCAGTGGTTGTCGGTAGCTTAGTGGTGGTTGGTAGCTCAGTGGTAGTTAGTAGCTGAGTGGTAGCTGGTGGTTCAGTGGTTGTTGGTAACGCATTAGTGGTTGGTAGTTCAGAGATTGTTGGTAGGTCAGTGGTGGCTGGAAGGTCAGTGGTGGTCGGTAGTTCGGTGATAGTTGGTAAGCCAGTAGTGGATAGTTGCTCAGCAGTTATTGGTAGCTCAGTGATGGTTATGAACACAGTGGTGGATGGTATCTCAGTGGTGGATGGTAGCTCAATGGTTTTTGGTAGCTCAGTGGTGGTTGGTAGCTCATTTGTTGTTGGTAGCTCAGTGGTTGTTGGTAGCTCAGAGGTGGCTGGTAGCTCAGAGCTGACAGGTAGCTCAGTGGTTCTTGGTAGCTCAGTGGTGGATGGTAGCTCAGTGGTGGATGTTAGCTCAGTAGTTGGTAGCTCAGAGGTGGAAGGTAGCTCAGTGGTTGTTGGTAGCTCAGTGGTGGATGGTAGCTCAGTGGTTGTTGGTAGCTCAGTGGTGGATGGTAGCTCAGTGGTTGTTGGTAGCTCAGTGGTGGATGGTAGCTCAGTGGTCGATGGTAGTTCAGTGGTTGTTGGTAGCTCAGTGGTTGTTGGTAGCTCAGTGGTGGAAGGTAGCTCAGTGGTGGCTGGTAGCTCGGTGGTGGTTGGTAGTTCATTAGTTGTTGGTAGCTCAGTGGTTACTGGTGACTTAGTGGTTGTTGGTAGCTCAGTGGTTGTTGGTAGCTCAGTGGTGGAAGGTAACTCAGTGGTCGTTGGTAGTTCAGTGGTTATTGGTAGCTCAGTGGTGGATGGTAGATCGGTGGTTGTCGGAAGGTAAGTGGTAGTTGGTAGCTCAGTGGTTGTTGGTAGATCAGTGGTTGTTGGTAGCTCAGTGGTCGTTGGTAGCTCAGTCGTTGGTAGCTTAGTGGTTGTTGGTAGCTCAGTGGTTGTTGGTAGCTCAGTGGTGGATGGTAGATCGGTGGTTGTCGGAAGCTCAGTGGTTGATGGTAGCTCAGTCGTGGCTGGTAGCTCAGTGGTTGTTGGTAGTTCAGTGGTTGGTAGCTCAGTGGTTGTTGGAAGCTCAGTGGAGGATGGTAGTTCAGTGGTTGATGGTAGCTCAGTGGTTGTTGGTAGCTGGGTTGTGGTTGGTAGCTCAGTGGTGGCTGGTAGCTCAGTGGTGGATGGTAGCTCAGTGGTGGATGGTAGCTCAGTGGTTGTTGGTAGCTCAGTGGTGGATGGTAGCTCAGTGGTTGTTGGTAGCTCAGTGGTGGATGGTAGCTCAGTGGTTGTTGGTAGCTCAGTGGTTGTTGGTAGCTCAGTGGTTGTTGGTAGCTCAGTGGTTGTTGGTAGCTCAGTGGTTGTTGGTAGCTTAGTGGTTGTTGGTAGCTCAGTGGTTGTTGGTAGCTCAGTCGTTGTTGGTAGCTTAGTGGTTGTTGGTAGCTCAGTGGTTGTTGGTAGCTTAGTGGTTGTTGGTAGCTCAGTGGTCGTTGGTAGCTCAGTGGTTGTTGGTAGCTTAGTGGTTGTTGGTAGCTCAGTGGTTGTTGGTAGCTCAGTGGTTGTTGGTAGCTCAGTGGTTGTTGGTAGCTCAGTGGTGGATGGTAGATCGGTGGTTGTCGGAAGCTCAGTGGTTGTTGGTAGCTCAGTGGCTGTTGATAGATCAGTGGTTGATGGTAGCTCAGTGGTTGTTGGTACCTTGGTTGTGGTTGGTAGCTCAGTGGTGGCTGGTAGCTCAGTGGCTGTTGATAGATCAGTGGTTGATGGTAGCTCAGTGGTTGTTGGTACCTGGGTTGTGGTTGGTAGCTCAGTGGTGGCTGGTAGCTCGGTGGTAGATGTTAGCTCAGTGGTCGATGGTAGTTCAGTGGTTGTTGGTAGCTCAGTGGTGGATTGTAGCTCAGTGGTGGATGGTAGCTCAGTGGTTGTTGGTAGCTCAGTGGTGGATGGTAAAACAGTGGTCGATGGTAGTTCAGTGGTTGTTGGTAGCTCAGTGGTTGTTGGCAGCTCAGTGGTTGTTAGTAGCTCAGTGGTGGATGGTAGTTCAGTGGTGATTGGTAGCTCTGTGGATATTAGTAGGTCAGTGGTTATTGGTAACACAGTTGTAGTTGTTAGTTCATCGGTGGTATGTAGGTAAGTGGTTGTTGGTAACTCAGTGGTTGGTAGCTCAGTGGTCGATGGTAGTTCAGTGGTTGTTGGTAGCTCGGTAGTTGTTGGTAGGTCAGTAGTTGTTGGTAACTCACTGGTGGATGGTAGGTATGTGGTTGTTGCTAGGTCAGTGTTTGTTGGTAATTCACTGGTGGTTGGGAGCTCAGTAGTTGTTGGTGATTCAGTAGTGGTTGGGGGTTCAGTGGTTGGTGGCTCAGTGGTGGATCGTAATTCTATTGTGGTTGGTAATTCTGTGGTTGTTGGTGGCTCAGTGGTTTTTGGTAGTTCGGTTGTGGTTGATAGCTCAGTGATGGTTGGTACGTCTGTTGTTGTTGGTAGCTCAGTGGTGGTTAGTAGTTCAGTGGTTGTTGGTAGCTCAGTGGTTGATGGTAGCTCAGTGGTAGTTGGTAGCTCTGTGGTGGGTGGTACTTCAGTGGTTGTTGGTAGTTCTGTGGATAGCAGGTCAGTGGTTATTGGTAACACGGTAGTAGTTGATAGTTCAGCGGTGGTATGTAGGTAAGTGGTTGTTGGTAGCTCAGTGATTGATAGTTCAGTGGTTTTTGGTAGTTCAGTGGTTGTTGGTAGCTTACTGGTAATTGGTAGCTCAGTGGTAGTTGGTAGGATAGTGGTAGTTGGTAGTTCAGTGGTTGTTGGTAGTTCCGTGGTGGTTGGTAGTTCAGTGGTTGTTGGTAGCTCAGTGGTAGTTGGTAGCTTAGTGGTAGGTAACTTAGTGGTTGTTATTATGTCAGTGTTTTCTTTTAACTTAGTGATGGATGATAGGTCAGTGGTAGTTGGTAGCTCAGTGATAGTTGGTAGCTTAGAGGTAGTTGGTAATTCAGTGGGTTTTGGTAACTTAGTTGTGAATGGTAGTTCAGTGGTTGTTTGCAGTTCAGTGGTGGTTGGTTGCTTGGTGGTTATTGGTAGGTCAGTTTTTGTTGGTAGCTTCTTAGTTGTTGGTAGTTCAGTTGTGGATCGTAGCTCAGTGGCTGTTGGTAATTTACTGGTGGTTGGTAGGTCTGTGGTTGTTTGTAACACATTGGTTATTGTTAGTTCAGTAGTGGTTAGTAGTTCAGTGGTGGTTGGTAAGTCTGTGGTTGTTGGTAGCTTAGTGTTGGTTGGTAATTCATTGGTGGTTGGTAAGTTTGTGGTTATTGATAGCTCAGTGGTTGTTAGTAGCTCAGTGGTGGTTGGTAATTCATTGGTGGTTGGTAGTTCAGTGGTTGTTGGTAGCTCAGTGATTGTTGGTAGATTAGTGGTGGTTGGTAGATCAGTGGGGGTTGTATCCAGTGTTTCTGTTAAAGAAAAAGAGGTAAAATTTGAAAATATAAATATGTATCTGAGTACGAACTTTGATTTTTGAAGCCAATTCTCTAATTTGCTTGTAATTAGTGTATACATACATTTGTACATATATATATGTATATATGAATATATATATGCATATATGTATATCTATATATACATATATATATGTATATGTATATAAATGTATTTATATATACATATATATACATGTATATTTTCATATATATATATATACATATGTATACATATACATATTCATAAATATATATATATATATATATATATATATATACATATACATATACATACATACATATATATTTGTATATATATACATGTGTGTATATATGTATACATATATATAAATCATATATTTATGTGTACCTGCATTTGCATATTTCATTGCATTGCCCGGTATAGAATTACGAATTTTCATGTAGATAATATAATTGTACGATTTCTCCATTCAATTTTTTAAGAAATTAAAATAACTTTTCGAGAATAACTTTTGATATTCAGCAGTCAGTTTTATGTATATAGATACATGTATACTTATGTAGCTATACATACACCCTCCCCCCTCCACACACACACACACCACTCATATATATATATATATATATATATATTATATATATATATATATATATATATACCTTATATATATATATATATATATATATATATATATATATATATATATATATATATATATGAGTGTGTGTATGTACGTATAATCACTAAATACATACATATATATGTATAATAATATATATATACATATATATATATAAATATATATATATACATACATATATATATATATATATATATATATATATATATATATATATATATAATATATATATGCATATGTACATACATATATATTATATATATGTTTATATATATATATATTATATATATATATATATAATATATATATATATATATATATATATATATATATATATATATATATATGGGTGCGTGTGCATGTATATATATCCATTAAATACATACATACATACATATATGTATATATTTACATATTTATACATATATATGTATGTATATATGTTTGTATATACACTCACCCACCCCCACACACACACACACATAAATATATATATAATATATATATATGTATATATATATATATATATATATATATATATATATATATATATATATAGATATATATATATATATATAGACATATACACATACAGTATATGTGTATATGTATATACTGCATGTACTGTATATATGTCCATATGTGTATATATGTATATATGTACATATGTGTATATGAATAGCTATATGTTCATACACATATGCATATATATATATATATATATATATATATATATATATATATATATATATACATATATACATACATATATATGTATGTATATACATATATACATCTATAAACATTAGTATCTGTGTGTGTATGTGTGTATGCGTGTCTTTATATCATTTCTCCATATACAGTGAAAATAAAATTTTTAAGATCTAAAATATGTCTTAAGATGTGATTTAACAAAAGCATTTTAAGTGAAAGTTTTGCAAGTAGATAAATGGTTATGTACAGGAAACAATTATGCACCTATCGGCAAAATACTAGATGACGGAAAATTGTGCGAAAAGCGGTGTGTGGTAGCTTGAGGATGTTTTAAGTGTTCTTTTCCATGTTACAGCTCATTTATTTATAAATATTGCATCTACCATGTAGGTTTGGTTAGGTTAGGCTAGACTGGTAAGCTTTGTGACACCGAACGAAAAATGCAGAAGGGGAACCTGGGGATAAATGGAGAGACAAAAAGTTGGGAATGATTACCTTCTCTCCTCTCTAGAAACGTCAGTGTTGATATTTCAACCTATTCATAAACAATTTTATCGGGAGCATGACTATCGAGATGAGCTAGAAGCCTACATTGCTTCTTTTTTTTTTCTCTCTCTTTCTCTCTTAACCATACTGAGCGCCGGTCTGTCAGTCGCAGTCGGTATCTTCATGGTGGTCCTTACGCCTTGTCATCTATGCGCCTAAGGTTATCGGTATCGTGACTCAGATCTCTCCAAGTATTACTTAGACTAAATTCTAAAAAAAAAGAAAAAGAAAAAAAGAAAAAAAAAGAGTGACAATTCTTACCTGTCGTTGCGGCCAATTGGCTTTCCACTTGTGCAAGTTCAGCTGTTTTGTTCTCTTTTTCTTCTTGCAAAAGGCTTATGAGTGACTGTAAGGATTGAACTTGGCTTCCTACAGTACTGTTTGCTTCGTCTATTGCCGCCGTGATATTATCTAATGCACTAGAGTCAATAACGAAGGTTCCATTCTCTATGAGGGTGGCGAAATTACCGATGAGCTGGTTAAAACAGCTCACTTGATCCGTCGTGAGGTTGGACAACTTGGTGGAAAGATCAGTGATCATAGTGAGAAGCACGTCTGCTGGATCGCCAGTCAAGGCATTATCTTCATTTGCCCCACAATAGGGATCGAGCGTGACAGTGTCAGTGCCTTGGTTGATAGAGTAAGTGGGCGATCGTCGCTTTCTGCCAGATGTGGCGGCGGCATTTGCAATGGCTTCAGTGACTTGTTGCAAGGCCTGTTTGGTCTCCTGAAGAGCAGTGACGGTGGCGTTGGAGGCAGCAATTTGGTTTTCCAGGTCTTCGAGTTCCTGAAGCAACTGATTCCTTCTTTGTTCCAAAGCTGATAAAGTGGTGGCATAAAGCTCATTGGTTGTTGGTTGGTTAGCGGTTGTTGGTAGTTCAGTGGTGGTAAGTAGCTCATTGGTTGATGGTAGCTCATTGGCTGTTGATAGGTCAGCGGTTGTTGGTAACTCAGTAGTTGTAGGTAGTTTAGTGGTGATTGTTAACTCAGTGGTTGTCGGTAGCTTAGTGGTGGTTGGTAGCTCAGTGGTAGTTAGTAGCTGAGTGGTAGCTGGGGGTTCAGGGGTTGTTGGTAACACTGTTGTGGTTGGTAGTTCAGTGGTAGTTGGTAGGCCAGTAGTGGATGGTGGCTCAGCAGTTGTTGGTAGCTCAGTGGTGGTTGGTGGCTCAGTGGTTGTTGGTAGCTCAGTGGTGGAAGGTACCTTAATGGTGGATGGTAGCTCAGTAGTTGTTAGTAGCTCAGTGGTGGATGGTAGCTCCGTGGTTGTTGGTAGCTCAGTGGTTGTTGATAGCTCAGTGGTCGTTGGTAGCTCAGTGGTTGTTGGTAGCTCAGTGGTGGAAGGTTGCTTAATGGTGGATGGTAGCTCAGTGGTTATTGGTAGCTCAGTAGTTGTTAGTAGCTCAGTGGTGGATGGTAGCTCAGTGGTTGTTGGTAGCTCAGTGGTTGTTGGTAGCTCAGTGGTTGTTGGTATCTTAGTGCTTATTGGTTGCTCAGTGGTAAATAGCAACTCAGTGGTGGTTTCACTGGTGGATGGTAGCTCAGCGGTTGTTGGTAGCTCAGTGGTGGATGGTAGCTCAGTGGTTGTTGGTAGCTCAGTGGTGGATGGTAGTTCTGTGGTTGTTGGTAGCTCAGTGGTTGTTGATAGCTCAGTGGTGGTTGGTAGCTCAGTGGTTGTTGGTAGCTCAGTGGTGGATGGTAGTTCTGTGGTTGTTGGTAGCTCAGTGGTTGTTGGTAGCTCAGTGGTGGTTGGTAGCTCAGTGGTTGTTGGTAGCTCAGTGGTGGATGGTAGCTCAGTGGTTGTTGGTAGCTCAGTGGTTGTTGGTAGCTGGGTTGTGGTTGGTAGCTCAGTGGTTGTTGGTAGCTGGGTTGTGGTTGGTAGCTCAGTGGTTGTTGGTAGCTCAGTGGTCGTTGGTAGCTCAGTGGTTGGTGGTAGCTCAGTGTTTATTGGTAGCTCAGTGGTAGTTGGTAGGTTAGTGGTAATTGGTAGGTCAGGGGTTGTTGGTAGCTCAGTGGTTATTGGTAGGTTAGTGATAGTTGCTAGCTCAGTGGTTGTTGGTAGCTTAGTGGTTGATGGTAGCTCAGTGGTTGTTGGTAGTGTAATAGTTGTTGGTAATTTTGTGGTGGTTGGTAGCTTGATGGTGGTTGGGAGGTCTGTTGTTGTTTGTAACTCACTGGTTGTTAGTAGTTCTGTGGTGGTTAGTACCTCGGTGGTGGTTGGGAGGTCTGTGGTTGTTGGTAGCTCAGTGGTGGTTGGTAATTTATTAGTTGTTGGTAGGTGTGTGGTTGTTGGTAACTCAGTGGTTGTGTGTTGATCAGTGGTGGTTGGTAAATTAGTGGTGGTTGGTAGGCCTGTGGATGTTGGTAATTCAATGGTTGTTTGTAGTTCGATGGTAGTTAGTAGCTCTGTGGTGGTTGGTACATTTGTTGTTGTTAGTAAGTCAGTGGTTGTTGGTAGATCAGTGGTTGCTGGTAACTTAGTGGTAATGGATGGTAGCTCAGTGGTCGTTGGAAGCTCAGT
Source organism: Penaeus japonicus (assembly GCF_977035675.1). NCBI lineage: Eukaryota > Metazoa > Arthropoda > Malacostraca > Decapoda > Penaeidae > Penaeus > Penaeus japonicus. Next base: position 18,344,135 of record NW_028234424.1, read on the forward strand.
GGTTATTGGTAGATTAGTGGTAGATGGTAGTACAGTGGTTGTTGGTAGCTCAGTGGTGATTGGTACTCAGTGGTGGTAGGTCAGTTGGTAATCAGTGGTTGATGGTAGCTCATGGTAAGTAGCTCAGTGGTTGTTGGTAGCTCAGTGGTTGTGGAGCTAGTGGTGTTGGTAGATGGTAGGTCAGTGGTTGTTGGTAGCTTAGTGGTAGTTGGTAGTTCAGTGGTGGTTGGTAGGTCGGTAGTTGCTGGTAGCTCAGTTGTTGTTAGGTCAGTGTTTATTTGTAGGTTAGGGGTAGTTGGTAGCTCAGTAGCTGTTGGTAGCTCAGTGGTTGTTGGTAGCTCAGTGGTGGGTGGTAGTTCAGTGGTGGTTCGGGATTCAGTGTTTGGTAGCTCAGTGGTGGATGGTAATTCTATTGTGGTTGGTAAGTCTGTGGTTGTTGGTATCTCAGTGGTTGTTAGTAGCTCAGTAGTGGTTGATAATTTAGTGGTGGTTGGTAGCTCATTGGTTGTCGGTATCTCAGTGGTGGATGGTAGTTCCGTGGTTGTTGGTAGCTCAGTGGTTGGCAGTTCAGTGGTTGTTGGTGGCTCAGAGGTTGGTAGGTCAGTGGTGGTTGGTTGTTCAGTGGTTGTTGGTAGTTCAGTGGTGGATGGCAGTTCAGTGGTTGTTGGTGGATCAGTGGTTGGTAGGTCAGTGGTGGTTGGTTGTTCAGTGGTTGTTGGTGACTCAGTGGTTGGTTGCTCAGTGGTGGATGGTAGCTCAGTTGTTGTTAGTACCTTAGTGGTGGTTTTTAGCTCAGTGGTAGTTGGTAGCTCAGTGGTGGTTGGTTGCTCAGTTGTTGATGTTAGCTCAGTGGTTGTTGATAATTCACTGGTGGTTGGGGGTTCAGTGGTTGTTGGTAGTTCAGTGGTGAATGGCAGCTCAGTAGTTGTTGGTAAATCTGTAGAGGTTGGTAGATATGTGGTTGTTCGTGACTCACTGGTTGTTGGTAGATCGCTTGTGGTTTGTAATTTAGTGGTGGTTGGTAGGTTTGTTGTTGTTGGTAACTCAGTGGTTTCTGATAGTTTGGTTGGGGTTAGTAGCACGGTTGTGCTTGATAGCACAACTGGTATTTTAGTGGTTGTTGGTAGCTCAGTGGTGGATGGTAACTCATTGGTTGTTGGTAGCTCAGTGGTTGATGATAGTTCAGTGGTTGTTAGTAGCTCAGTGGTTGTTGGTAGTGGTAGTTGGTAGTTGGTCAGTGGTTTTGGTCAGTCAGTAGCTCAGTGGTTATTGGTAACATAGTGGTAGTTGGTGGTTGAGCGGTTGTATGTAGGTAAGTGGTTGATGGTAGCTCAGTGGTTGTTGTTCTTAGTGGTTTCAATTTTGTGGTGGTTGGTAGTTCAGTGGTAGTTGGTAGCTCAGTGGTTGTTGGTAGCTCAGTGGTGGATGGTAGCTCAGTGGTTGTTAGTAGCTCAGTGGTTGTTGGTAGCTCAGTGGTGGATGGTAGCTCAGTAGTGGATGGTAGCTCAGTGGTTGTTGGTATCTTAGTGCCTGTTGGTTGCTTAGTGGTGGATGGTAGCTCAGTGGTTGTTAGTAGCTCAGTGGTTGTTGGTAACTCAGTGGTGGATGGTTGCTCAGTGGTGGATGGTAGCTCAGTGGTGGATGGTAGCTTAGTGGTGGATGGTAGCTCAGTGGTTGTTGGTATCTTAGTGCTTGTTGGTTGCTTAGTGGTGGATGGTAGCTCAGTGGTGGATGGTATCTTAGTGCTTGTTGGTTGCTTAGTGGTGGATGGTAGCTCAGTGGTTGTTGGAAGCTCTGTGGAGGATGGTAGCTCAGTGGTTGTTATTAGCTCTGTGGTTGTTGGTAGCTCAGTGGTTGATGGTAATTCAGTGTTTTTTTGTAGCTCAGTGGTTGTTGGTAGCTTAGTGGTTGTCGGTAGCTCAGTGGTTGTCGGTAGCTCATTGGTTGTTGGTATTTCGGTGGTAGTTGGTACCTCAGTGGTAGTTAGTAGCTCAGTGGTTGTCGGTAGCTCAGTTGTTGGGAACTCAGTAGTTGTTGGTAGTTCGGTGGTGGTTGGTAGCTCAGTGGTTGTTGGTAGTCCAGAAGTGGATGGTAGCTCAGTGGTTGTGGGTAGGTCAGTGGTTGATGGTAGCTCAGTGGTAGTTGATTGCTCAGTGGTGGTTGGTAGCTCAGTGGTTGTTGGTAGCTCAGTGGTTGATGGAAGTTCATTGGTTGCTGGTAGTTCAGTGGTTGTTGGTAGCTCAGTGGTTGATGGTAGCTCAGTGGTTGTTGGTAGCTCAGTGGTTGGTTGCTCAGTGCTTGATGGTAGCTCAGTGGTTGTTGCTAGCCCAGTGGTGGATGGTAACTCTGTGGTTGATGGTAGTTCAGTGGTTGTTGGTAGCTTAGTGGTAGTTGGTAGCTCATTGGTCGTTGGTATCTCAGTGGTTGTTGGTAGCTCAGTGGTTGTTGGTAGCTCAGTGGTTGATGGTACTTCAGTGCTTGTTGGTAGCTCAGTGGTTGATGGTAGGTTAGTGGTTGTTGGGCGCTCAGTGGTTGTTGGTAGTTCAGTGGTTTGTAGTTCAGTGGTTGTTGGTAGCTCTGTGGTGGATGGTAGCTTAGTGGTTGTTGGTAGCTCTGTGGTGGATGGTAGCTCAGTGGTGGTTGGTAGCTCAGTGGTTGTTGGTGGCTCAGTGGTTGTTGGTAGCTCAGTGGTCGGTAGCTCAGTGGTTGCTGGTAGTTCAGTGGTTGTTGGTTGCTCAGTGGTTGATGGTAGCTCAGTGGTTGTTGGTAGCTCAGTGGTTGGTAGCTCAGTGGTTGATGGTAGCTCAGTGGTTGTTGGTAGCTCAGTGGTTGGTAGCTCAGTGGTAGTTGGTAGGTTAGTGGTTGTTGGTGGCTCAGTGGTTGTTGGTAGCTCAGTGGTTGCTGGTAGTTCAGTGGTTGTTGGTAGCTCAGTGGTTGTTGGTAGCTCAGTGGTTGTTGGTAGCTCAGTGGTTGATGGTAGCTCAGTGGTTGTTGGTACCTCAGTGGTTGTTAGTTGCTCAGTGCTTGCTGGTAGCTCAGTGGTTGTTGGTAGCTCAGTGGTAGTTGCTAGGTTAGTAGTTGATGGTAGCTCAGTGGTTGATGGTAGCTCAGTGGTTGTTGGTAGCTTAGAAGTTGTTGGTAGCTGAGTAGATGTTGGGAGGTTAGTGGTAGTTGGTAGGTCAGTGGTTGTCGGTAGCTCAGTGGTCGTTAGGAACTCAGTGGTTGTTGGTAGCTTAGTGGTAGTTGGTAGCTCATTGGTCGTTGGTATCTCAGTGGTTGTTGGTAGCTCAGTGGTCGATGGTAGGTTAGTGGTTGTTGGTCGGTCAGTGGTTGTTGGTAGTTCAGTGGTTGTTGGTAGCTCAGTGGTTGTTGGTAGCTCAGTGGTGGTTGGTAGCTCAGTGGTTGTTGGTAGCTCAGTGGTTGTTGGTAGCTCAGTGGTTGTTGGTAGCTCAGTGGTTGTTGGTAGCTCAGTGGTTGTTGGTAGCTCAGTGGTGGCTGGTAGCTCAGTGGTTGATGGTAGCTCAGTGGTTGTTGGTAGCTCAGTGGTTGGTAGCTCAGTGATAGTTGGTAGGTTAGTGGTTGTTGGTGGCTCAGTGGTTGTTGGTAGCTCAGTGGTAGTTGGTAGGTTAGTGGTAGCTGGTTGGTCAGTGGTTGTTGGTAGCTCAGTGGTTGATGGTAGCTCAGTGGTTGTTGGTAGCTTAGTGGTAGTTGGTAGCTCATTGGTCGTTGGTATCTCAGTGGTTGTTGGTAGCTCAGTGGTTGTTGGTAGCCCAGTGGTGGATGGTAACTCTGTGGTTGTGGGTAGTTCAGTGGTTGTTGGTAGCTTAGTGGTAGTTGGTAGCTCATTGGTCGTTGGTATCTCAGTGGTTGTTGGTAGCTCAGTGGTTGATGGTACTTCAGTGCTTGTTGGTAGCTCAGTGGTTGATGGTAGGTTAGTGGTTGTTTGTCGCTCAGTGGTTGTTGGTTGTTCAGTGGTTTGTATTTCAGTGGTTATTGGTAGCTTAGTGGTGGTTGGTAGCTCAGTGGTGGTTGGTAGCTCAGTGGTTGTTGGTAGCTCAGTGGATGTTCGTAGCTCAGTGGTTGGTAGCTCAGTGGTTGCTGGTAGTTCAGTGGTTGTTGGTAGCTCAGTGGTAGTTGGTAGCTCAGTGGTCGTTGGTAGCTTAGTGGTCGTTGGTAGCTCAGTGGTTGTTGGTAGCTCAGTGGTTGATGGTACTTCATTGGTTGTTGGTAGCTGAGTGGTTGATGGTAGGTTAGTGGTTGTTGGTCGCTCAGTGGTTGTTGGTAGTTCAGTGGTTGTTGGTAGCTCTGTGGTGGATGGTTGCTCGGTGGTGGTTGGTAGCTCAGTGGTTGTTGGTGGCTCAGTGGTTGTTGGTAGCTCAGTGGTCGGTAGCTCAGTGGTTGCTGGTAGTTCAGTGGTTGTTGGTAGCTCTGTGGTGGATGGTAGCTCAGTGGTGGTTGGTAGCTCAGTGGTTGTTGGTGGCTCAGTGGTTGTTGGTAGCTCAGTGGTCGGTAGCTCAGTGGTTGCTGGTAGTTCAGTGGTTGTTGGTTGCTCAGTGGTTGATGGTAGCTCAGTGGTTGTTTGTAGCTCAGTAGTTTGTAGGTCAGTGGTTGATGGCAGCTCAGTGGTTGTTGGTAGCTCAGTGGTTGGTAGCTCAGTGGTAGTTGGTAGGTTAGTGGTTGTTGGTGGCTCAGTGGTTGTTGGTAGCTCAGTGGTTGCTGGTAGTTCAGTGGTTGATGGTAGCTCAGTGGTTGTTGGTAGCTCAGTGGTTGTTGGTAGCTCAGTGGTTGCTGGTAGCTCAGTGGTTGTTGGTAGCTCAGTGGTTGGTAGCTCAGTGGTAGTTGGTAGGTTAGTGGTAGCTGGTTGGTCAGTGGTTGTTGGTAGCTCAGTGGTTTTTGGTAGCTCAGTGGTTGATGGTAGCTCAGTGGTTGTTGGTAGCTCAGTGGTAGTTGGTAGGTTAGTGGTAGCTGGTTGGTCAGTGGTTGTTGGTAGCTCAGTGGTCATTGGTAGGTTAGTGGTAGTTAGTTGGTCAGTGGTCGATGGTAGCTTAGTGGTGGATGGTAGCTCAGTGGTTGTTGGTAGCTTAATGGTGGATGGTAGCTCAGTGGTTGTTGGTAACTTAGTGGTGGATGGTAGCTCAGTGGTTGTTGGTAGGTCATTGGTGGATGGTAGATCAGTGGTTGTCGGAAGGTGAGTGGTGGCTGGTAGCACAGTGGTGGCTGGTAGCTCGGTGGTGGATGGTAGTTCATTGGTTGTTGGTAGCTCAGTGGTGGATGGTAGCTCAGTAGTTGTTAGCAGCTCAGTGGTGGATGGTTGCTCAGTAGTTGTTGGTAGTTCAGTTGATGTTGGTAGCTCAGTGGTTGTTGGTAGCTCAGTGGTGGATGGTAGCTCAGTGGTTGTTGGTAGCTCAGTGGTGGATGGTTGCTCAGTAGTTGTTAGCAGCTCAGTGGTGGATGGTTGCTCAGTAGTTGTTGGTAGCTCAGTGGTTGTTGGTAGCTCATTGGTTGTTTGTAGTTCAGTGGTTAATGGTAGTTCAGTGGTTGTTGGTAGCTCAGTGGTTGTTGGTAGTTCAGTGGTGGATGGTAGTTCTGTGGATATAAGTAGGTCGGTGGTTATTGGTAACACAGTGATAGTTTGTAGTTCAGTGGTGGTATGTAGGTAAGTGGTTGTTGGTAGCTCAGTGGTTGTTAGTAGTTCAGTGGTTGTTGGTTTCTCATTGGTAGTTGGTAGCTCAGTGGTAGTTGGTAGCTTAGTGGTGGTTGGTAACTCGGTCGTTTTTGGTAACTCAGTGGTGGATGGTAGCTCAGTGGTTAATGGTAATTCACTAGTGGTTGGGGGCTCAGTGCTTGTTGGTAATTCACTAGTGGTTGGGAGTTCAGTGGTTGGTGGCTCAGTGGTGGATTGTAGCTCAATAGTTGTTGGTAACTCAGCGCTTGTTAGTAGCTCAGTGGTGGTTGGTAATTTATTAGTGGTTGGTAGGTCTGTGGTTGTTGGTAATCCAGTGGTTGTTTGTAGTTCGGTGGTGGTAAGTTTCTCAGTGGTGGTTGTTATCTCATTGGTGGTTGGTACATTTGTTGTTGTTAGTAATTCAGTGTTTTTTGGTAGATCAGTGGTTGCTGGTAACTTAGTGGTTGTTGGTAGATCAGTGGTGGATGGCAGCTCAGTAGTTGTTGGTAATTCTGTGGAGGTTAGTAGGTCTGTGGTTGTTGGTAACTCACTGGTTGTTGGTAGATCACTTGTGGTTGGTAATTTAATGGTGGTTGGTAGGTCTGTGGTTTCTGATAGTTCAGTGGTTGTTAGTAGCTCAGTGGTTGTTGGTAGTTCAGTGGTGATTGGTAGTTCTGTTGATATTAGTAGGTCAGTGGTTATTGGTAACACAGTGGTAGTTGGTAGTTCAGCTGTGGTATTTAGGTAAGTGGTTGTAGGTAGCTCAGTGGTTTTTGGTAGTTCAGTGGTTGCTGGTAGCTCATTTGTAGTTGGTAGCTCAGTGGTTTTTGGTAGTTCAGTGGTTGCTGGTAGCTCATTTGTAGTTTGTAGCTTAGTGGTTGTTGGTAGTTCAGTGGTTGTGTGTAGTTTAGTGGTTGTTGGTAACTCAGTAGTAGTTGGTAATTCAGTAGTTTTTGGTAACTTAGTGGTGGATGGTAGTTCAGTGGTTGTTGGTAGTTCAGTGGTGGTTGGTTGCTCAGTGGTTGTTGGTAATTTAGTGGTTGTTAGTAACTTAGTGGTGGATGCTAGTTTAGTGGTTGTTGGTAGCTCAGTGGTGGTTTGTAGCTCAGTTGTTAATTGTAGCTCAGTGGTTGTTGGCAATTCACTGGTGGTTGGTAGGTCTGTGGTTATTTGTAACACATTGGTTGTGTTTAGTTCAGTGGTGGTTAGTAGGTTAGTGGTGGTTGATAGCTCAGTGGTGGTTGGTAGGTCTATGACTGTTGGTAGTAGCTCAGTGGTAGTTGGTAATTCATTGGTGGTTGGTAGCATAGTGGTTGTTGGTAGCTCAGTGGTAGTTGGTAATTCATTGGTGGTTGGTAGCATAGTGGTTGTTGGTAGCTCAGTGGTTGTTGGTAGATTAGTGGTGGTTGATAGGTCAGTGGGGGATGATGTCTGAGTGGTTGTGTCCAGTGTTTCTGTTAAAGAAAAAGAGGTAAAATATGAAAAATGTTGATCATTCAAGCCATTTCTCTATTTTTCTTTTAATGTGTGTCTAAATATATTTGTACATATATATGTACATATGTATATATATGTATGTATGTATATATATTTATATATATATATATACATATATACATATGTACATATGAATTTATTTATATATATATATTAGTTATCTATATATATAAATAAATTTATTGATGTATACATACATATATATATATATATATATATATATATATATATATATATATATATATATATATATACATATATACCTTTTATCATATATATATACATACATATATATTTATATTCATATATGTATATAAATGTATTTATATATACATATATACGTATTTTTATACATATGTATATATACATATATACGTATTTTATACATATGTATATATACATATATTTACATATTTATGTATATATTAACCCACAGCGGACGGGTGTCATGACATACATGACGTAGGAGCTTTGGCCTGACGACGGGCGTCCTGACGTACATGACGTTCGGGGATTTTAGATCACTGTGCTATTTTATTTTACTATGAAAAAGGAATGAGTGATGATGGCTACTGCAGTCATAATTACTATAATTACCGTAATACCGTGCTAGCTTATCGTCCAAAACCTAGATGGCACCACTTTTTCCTAGCACCAGCAAGAGAGAGAGCCTTGAATGGCACCCATCCACGGTCTCTAGCAAGCACTATCTTTATAGAGCGATGACACACACTAAGTTGATGAACCCATGCTCTAAAGTACCGCCGATGAAGATGTGCAGTCAGAACGGGAAGAGGAAGATGACTTAATCCATACCCAGTGTCTAAAATGTACTCCTGTGCCAATATGGATGCCTTTCACTGTGGCATTCACAGTCACAAGCACAGGTTTCATTCTTCTTCCTTACCTCTTCTATTTATCTTTATTGTAGGTGGTTATATGTTTCGTATTCGTTCATGACAGCACAAAAATACGAAAAAAATATAGTTGCCTTTTGTCCTCCCATAAAACAGCAATACTTCTATCACACTGAGTATAAAGAAAATAATGAGCTAATATGGATAATATACTACAATTTTAGTCTACTGCAGCACTGGTAGAGCTTGTCATATGGCATATATAAGTCTCTAAACTCAATAAAACACACAAAAAAAACAAAAAAACCCGGTACAGTATTATGAATTTTTGTAGTAATGTTCAAATTTATTAAGACATAACTTAAATAAACTTTTGATTTTTTGTATATACCCTCCGCCCCCATAAATATATTATATATATATATTATATATATTATATATATTATATATATATATATATATATATATATATATATATATATATATATATATATATATATATATTATATATATATATATATATAATATATATATATATATATATATATATATATGCATATGTATCTATCTATATACACATACATATGTGTTGTGTATGTATATATGTGTACATATATATATATATAATATATATATATATATATATATATATATATATATATATATATATATATATTATATATACATATATATACACACACACACACACACACACATATATATATATATATATATATATATATATATATATATATATATATAGACATGCATACACACACACATGTATAGTTGTATATATGTACATATGTATATATGAATAGCTCTATGTTCATACACATATGCATATATATATGTGTGTGTATGTATATACATATAGACATATGTAAACATTAGTGTGTGGATGTGTGTGTGTTTATATCATTTTTCCATATACAATGAAAATAAAACTTTTAATGTCTTAAATATATTTTAAGATGTAATTTAACAAAAACATTTTAAGTGAAAGTTTTGTAAGTAGATAAATGGTTCTGCATAGGAAAGAATTATGCACCGGAAATTGTGTAAAAAGCGGTGTATGGTAGCGTGAGGATGTTTTAAGTGTGATTTTCCATGTTTCATCATAACAGCTCGTTTATTTATAAATATTGCATGTACCATGTAGGTTTGGTTAGGTTAGGCTAGACTGGTAAGCTTTGTGACACCGAACGAAAAATACAGAAGGGCAACAGGGGGATAAATGAAGAGAGAGACAAAGAGTTGGGAATGATTACCTTCTCTTCTCTCTAGCAACGTCAGTGTTGATATATCAAGCTCTCCACAAATAATTTTATCGGGAGCATGACTATCGAGATGAGCTAGAAGCCTACATTGCTTCTTTTTTCTCTCTCAACCATATTGTATATCTCTCTTTCTCTCTCACTCTCTGCCCTTCCCGTGTTCTCTCACTCTGTTCACCTCTAGGAAAAAATCATTGAGTAAAGGGAGGGCCATGGTTGGCTTCACCCAAAACCCCAAATATAAAATGCAGTGATGAGCGCCGGTCATGACCATTCTTACCTGTCGTTGCGGCCAGTTGGCTTTCCACTTGGTCAAGTTCAGCTGTTTTGTTTTCTTTTTGCTCTTGTAAAACACTTATGAGTGACTGTACAGATTGAACTTGGTTTCCTACAGTACTGTCCGCTTCGTCTATTGCCGCCGTGATATTATCTAATGCACTAGAGTCAATAACGAAAGTTCCATTCTCTATGAGGGTGGCGAAATTACCGATGAGCTGGTTAAAACAGCTCACTTGATCCGTCGTGAGGTTGGACAACTTGGTGGAAAGATCAGTGATCATTGTGAGAAGCACGTCTGCTGGATCGCCAGTCAAGGCATTATCTTCATTTGCCCCACAATAGGGATCGAGCGTGACAGTGTCAGTGCCTTGGTTGATAGAGTAAGTGGGCGATCGTCGCTTTCTGCCAGATGTGGCGGCGGCATTTGCAATGGCTTCAGTGACTTGTTGCAAGGCCTGTTTGGTCTCTTGAAGAGCAGTGACGGTGGCGTTGGAGGCAGCAATTTGGTTTTCCAGGTCTTCGAGTTCCTGAAGCAACTGATTCTTTCTTTGTTCCAAAGCTGATAAAGTGGTGGCATAAAGCTCATTGGTTGTTGATAAGTCAACGGTTGTTGGTAGTTCAATGGTGGTAAGTAGCTCATTGGTTGATGGTAGCTCATTGGCTGTTGATAGGTCAGTGGTTGTTGGTAGCTCAGTGGTCGTTGGTAGCTCAGTGGTTGTTGGTAGCTCAGTGGTTGATGGTACTTCATTTGTTGTTGGTAGCTCAGTGGTTGATGGTAGGTTAGTGGTTATTGGTAGTTCTGTGGTTTGTAGTTCAGTGGTTGTTGGTAGTTCAGTGCTTGATGGTAGCTCAATGGTTGTTGGTAGCCCTGTGGTGGATGGTAACTCTGTGGTTGTTGGTAGCTTAGTGGTAGTTGGTAAGGTAGTGGTGGCTGGAAGGTCAGTGGTGGTTGGTGGCTCGCTTGTAGTTGGTAGGCCAGTAGTGGATGGTAGCTCAGTGGTTGTGGGTAGGTCAGTGGTTGATGGTAGCTCAGTGGTAGTTGATTGCTCAGTGGTGGTTGGTAACTCAGTGGTTGATGGTAGCTCAGTGTCTGTTGGTAGCTCAGTGGTTGTTGGTAGCTCAGTGATTGTTGGAAGTTCAGTGGTTGCTGGTAGTTCAGTGGTTGTTGGTAGCTCAGTGGTTGATGGTAGCTCAGTGGTTGTTGGTAGCTCAGTGGTTGGTTGCTCAGTGCTTGATGGTAGCTCAGTGGTGGATGGTAGCTCAGTGGTTGATGGTAGCTCAGTGGTTGTTGGTAGCTCAGTGGTTGTTGGTAGCTCAGTGGTTGATGGTACTTCAGTGCTTGTTGGTAGCTCAGTGGTTGATGGTAGGTTAGTGGTTGTTGGGCGCTCAGTGGTTGTTGGTAGTTCAGTGGTTTGTAGTTCAGTGGTTGTAGTAGTTGGTATTGGTTGTTGGTAGCTCAGTAGTTGTTGGTAGCTCAGTGGTTGTTGGTAGCTCAGTGGTTATTGGTAGCCCAGTGGTCGTTAGTAGATCAGTGGTTGTTGGTAGCCCAGTGGTTTTTGGTAGCTCAGTGGTTGATGGTAGCTCAGTGGATGTTGGTAGCTTAGTAGTTATTGGTAGCTCAGTGGTAGTTGGTAGGTTAGTGGTAGTTGGTAGCTCATTGGTAGTTGGTAATTCAGTGGTTGTTGGTAGCTCAGTGGTAGTTGGTAGGTCAGTGGTTGTTGGTAGCTCAGTGGTTGTTGGTAGCTCAGTGGTTGTTGGTAGCTCAGTGGTGGATGGTAGCTCAGTGGTTGTTGGTAGCTCAGTGGTTGTTGGTAGCTCAGTGGTGGATGGTAGCTCAGTGGAGTCAGTGTAGTTAGTGGTAGTGTAGTGGTCAGTGGTGTTGGTAGCTCAGTGTGATGGTAGCTCAGTGGTGTTGTAGCTTAGTTATGTGTGGTTAGCTCAGTGGTTGTAGGTAGCTCAGTGGTTGGTAGCTGAGTGGTTGTTGTAGCTCAGTGGTTAGTTGTAGCTCAGTGGTGTGGTAGCTCAGTGGTTGTTGGTAGCTTAGTGGGTTGGTAGTCAGGTCGTTGGTATCTCAGTGGTGTGGGTAGCTCAGTGGTTGGTGGTAGGTCAGTTGGTAGTCAGTGGTGGGTTGGTAGCTCAGTGGTTGTTGTAGTCAGTGGTTTTTGGTAGCTCAGTGGTTGTAGCTCAGTGGTTTGTAGGTTAGTGTTGTGGTAGCTCAGTGGTGGGTAGCTCAGTGGTTGTTGGTAGCTCAGTGGTTGATATTAGATCAGTGGTTGTCGGTAGCTCAGTGGTCGTTAGGAGGTCAGTGGTTGTTGGTAGCTCAGTGGTGGCTGGTAGCTTAGTGGTTGTTGGTAGCTGAGTGGTGGATATTAGCACAGTGGTTGTTGGTAGCTCAGTTGTTGTTGGTAGTTCAGTGGTTATTGGTAGCATAGTGGTCGTTAATAGCTCAGTGGTTGTTGGTAGCCCAGTGGTTGTTGGTAGCTTAGTGGTTGTTGGTAGCTCAGTGGTTGTTGATAGCTCAGTGATGGATGGTTGCTTAGTGGTTGTTGGTAGCTCAGTAGTGGATGGTAGCTCAGTAGTGGATGGTAGATTAGTGGTTGTTGGTAGCTCAGTAGTGGATGGTAAATTAGTGGTTGTTGGTACCTTAGTGGTTGTTGGTAGCTCATTGGTTGTTGATAGCTCAGTGATGGATGGTTGCTTAGTGGTTGTTGGTAGCTCAGTAGTGGATGGTAGCTCAGTAGTGGATGGTAGATTAGTGGTTGTTGGTAGCTCAGTGGTTGTTGGTAGCTCAGTAGTGGATGGTAAATTAGTGGTTGTTGGTACCTTAGTGGTTGTTGGTAGCTCAGTTGTTGGTAGCTCAGTAGTGGATGGTAGCTCATTAGTAGATGGTAGATTAGTGGTTGTTGGTAGTTCAGTGGTTGTTGGTAGCTCAGTAGTGGATGGTAGATTAGTGGTTGTTGGTAGCTTAGTGGTTGTTGGTAGCTTAGTGGTTGTTGGTAGCTCAGTTGTTGTTGGTAGCTCAGTAGTGGATGGTAGATTTGTGGTTGTTGGAAACTCAGTGGTTGTTGGTAGCTCAGTGGTTGTTGATAGCTCAGTGATGGATGGTTGCTTAGTGGTTGTTGGTAGCTCAGTAGTGGATGGTAGATTAGTGGTTGTTGGTAGCTCAGTGGTTGTTGGTAGCTCAGTAGTGGATGGTAAATTAGTGGTTGTTGGTACCTTAGTGGTTGTTGGTAGCTCAGTGGTTGTTGATAGCTCAGTGATGGATGGTTGCTTAGTGGTTGTTGGTAACTCAATAGTGGATGGTAGCTCAGTAGTGGATGGTAGAATAGTGGTTGTTGGTAGCTCAGTAGTGGATGGTAAATTAGTGGTTGTTGGTACCTTAGTGGTTGTTGGTAGCTCAGTTGTTGGTAGCTCAGTAGTGGATGGTAGCTCATTAGTAGATGGTAGATTAGTGGTTGTTGGTAGCTCAGTGGTTGTTGGTAGCTCAGTGGTTGTTGGTAGCTCAGTGGTTGTTGGTAGCTCAGTAGTGGATGGTAGATTAGTGGTTGTTGGTAGCTTAGTGGTTGTTGGTAGCTCAGTTGTTGTTTGTAGCTCAGTTGTGGATGGTAGCTCAGTAGATGTTGGTAGCTCAGTGGTTTTTGGTAGCTTATTGGTTATTGGTAGCTCAGTGGTGGACGGTAGCTCAGCGGTGGCTGGTAGCTTAGTGGTTGGTGGTAGCTCAGTGGTGGTTGGTAGCTCAGTGGTTGTTGGTAGCTCATTGGTTATTGGTAGGTTAGTGGTAGTTGGTAGGTTAGTGGTTGTTGGTAGATCAGTGGTGGATATTAGGTCAGTGGTGGATGGTAGCTCAGTAGTGGATGGTAGTTCAGTGGTTGTTGGTAGCTCAGTGGTTGTTGGCAGCACAGTGGTCGTTAGTAGCTCAGAGGTTGTTGGTAGCACAGTGGTTGTTGGTAGCTCAGTGGTGGATGGTTGCTCAGTGGTTGTTGGTAGCTCAGTGGTTGTTGGTAGGTCAGTGGTTGTTGGAATCTCAGTTGTTGGTAGCTCAGTAGTTGATGGTAGCTCAGTGGATGTTGGTAGCTCAGTAGTTGTTGGTAGCTCAGTAGTTGATGGTAGCTTAGTGGTTGTTGGTAGCTCAGTAGTTGTTGGTAGCTCAGTGGTTGTTGGCAGCCCAGTGGTCGTTAGTAGCTCAGAGGTTGTTGGTAGCTCATTGGTTGTTGGTAGCTCAGTGATTGTTGGTAGCTCAGTGGTTGTTGGTAGCCCAGTGGTCGTTAGTAGCTCAGTGGCTGTTGGGAGGTCAGTGGTTGATGGTAGCTCATTGGATGTTGGTAGCTTAGTGGTTGTTAGTAAGTTAATAGTTGTTGGTAGGTCAGTGGTAGTTGGTAGGTTAGTGGTAGGTGGTACCTCAGTGGTTGTTGGTAGCTCAGTGGTGGATGGTTGCTTAGTGATTGTTGGTAGCTCAGTGGTGGATATTAGCTCAGTGGTTGTTGGTAACTCAATGGTTGTTGGTAGCTCAGTGGTTGTTGGTAGCCCAGTGGTCGTTAGTAGCTCAGTGGTTGTTGGGAGCTCAGTGGTTGATGGTAACTCAGTGGATGTTGGTAGCTCAGTGGTTGTTATTAGGTTAATAGTTGTTGATAGGTCAGTGGTAGTTGATAGGTTAGTGGTAGTTGGTAGCTCAGTGGTTGTTGGTAGCTCATTGGTGGATGGTTGTTTAGTGGTTGTTAGTAGCTCAGTTTTTGGTTGCTCAGTTGTTGTTGGTAGCTTAGTGGTTGTTGGTAGCTTAGTTGTTGTTGGTAGCTCAGTAGTGGATTGTAGTTTAGTAGTGGTTGGTAGATTAGTTGTTGTTGGTAGGTCAGTGGTTGTTGGTAGCTTAGTAGTGGATGGTAGATTAGTGGTTGTTGGTAGCTTAATGGTTGTTGGTAGCTCAGTTGTTGTTGGTAGCTCAGTGGTTGTTGGTAGCTCAGTGGTGGATGGTAGGTCATTGGTTGTTTGTAGCTCAGAGGTCGATTGTAGTTTTGTGGTGGATGGTAGCTCAGTAGATGTATGTAGCTCAGTCGATGTCGGTAGCTCATTGGTTGATGGTAGCTCTGTGGAGGATAGTAGATCAGTGGTTGTCAGAAGCTCAGTGGTTGTTAGTAGCTGAGTGGTTGATGGGTCTTCAGTAGTGGATGGTCGCTTAGTGGTGGCTGGTAGCTCGGTGGTGGATGGTAGTTCAGTGGTTGTTAATAGCTCAGTGGTGGATGGTAGATCAGTGTTTGTTTGTTGCTCAGTGGTAAATGGTAGCTCTGTGGTTGTTACCAGGTCAGTGGTGGATGGTAGCTCAGTGGTTGTTGTTAGCTCAGTGGTTGTTGGTAGCTCAGTGGATGATGGTAACTCAGTGGTGGATGGTACCTTAGTGGTTGTTGGTAGCTCAGTGGTTGTTTGTAGCTCAGTGTTTGTTGATAGTTCAGTGGTGATTGGTAGTTCTGTGGTGGTTGTTGGTAGCTCAGTGGTTGATGGAAGCTCAGTGGTGGATGGTAGCTCAGTGGTTGTTTGTAGCTCAGTGGTTGTTGGTAGCTCTGTGGTTGTTGGTAGCTCAGTGGTTGTTGGTAGTTCAGTGGTTGTTGGTAACTCAGTGGTTGTTGGTAGCTTAGTAGTGGATGGTCGCTCAGTGGTGGCTGGTAGTTCGGTGGTTGATGGTAGCTCAGTGGTTGTTGGTAGTTCAGTGGTGGATGGTAGTTCACTGGTTGTTGGTAGTTCAGAGGTCGATGGTAACTTAGTGGTGGTTGGTAGCTCAGTAGATGTTGGTAGCTTAGTGGTTGTTGGTAGCTCAGTGGTTGTTGGTAGCTCAGTGGTTGTTGGTAGCTCAGTGGTTGTTGGTAGCTCAGTGGTTGTTGGTAGCTCAGTGGATGTTGGTAGCTCAGTGGTGGATGGTAGTTCAGTGTTTTTTGGTAACTCAGTGGTTGTTGGTAGCTCAGTGGTGGATGGTAACTCAGTGGTAGATGGTCGCTCATTGGTGGCTGGTAGGTCGGTGGTCGATGGTAGTTTAGTGGTTGTTGGAAGCTCAGTAGTGGATGGTAGGTCAGTGTTGGATGGTTGCTCAGTATTTGTTGGTCGCTCAGTGGTGGCTGGTAGCTCGGTGGTCGATGATAGTTCAGTTGTTGTTACCAGATCAGTTGTGAATAGTAGGTCAGTGGTTGTCGGTAGGTCAGTGGTTGTTGGTAGCTCAATGGTTGTTGATAGCTCAGTGGTTTTAGGTAGCTCAGTGGTTGATTGTAGCTCAATGGTTGTTGATAGCTCAGTGGTTTTAGGTAGCTCAGTGGTTGATGGTAGCTTAGTGGTTGTTGGTAGCTCACTGGCCGTTGGTAACTCACTGGTTATTGGTAGCTCAGTGGTTGTTGGTAGCTTAATGGTTGTTGACAGCTCAGTAGTGGATGGTTGATCAGGGGTTGTCGGATGGGTTGTGGTGGTTGGTAGGCCAGTGGTTGTTGGTTGCTCAGTGGTGGATTGTAGCTTAGTGGTTGTTTGCAGCTCAGTGGTGGATGGTAGCTCAGTGGTTGTGGGTAGCGCAGTGGTTGTTGGTAGCTCAGTGGTGGATAATAGCTCAGTGGTGGATGGTCGCTCAGTAGTGGATGGTAGCTCAGTATTTTTTGGTCGCTCAGTGGTGGCTGGTAGTTCGGTGGTCGATGGTAGTTCAGTGGTTGTTGGTAGCGCAGTGGTTGTTGGTAGCTCAGTGGTGGATAATAGCTCAGTGGTGGATGGTCGCTCAGTAGTGGATGGTAGCTCAGTATTTGTTGGTCGCTCAGTGGTGGCTGGTAGCTCAGGTAGATCAGTGGTTGTTACCAGGTCAGTGGTGAATGGTAGCTCAGTGGTTGTCGGTAGGTCAGTGGTTGTTGGTAGCTCAGTGGTTGTTGGTAGCTTAGCAGTGGATGGTAGATCAGTGTTTTTTAGATTATTTGTGGTGGTTGGTAGGTCAGTGGTGGATGGTAGCTCAGTGGTGGATGGTAGCTGAGTGGTTGTGGGTAGCTCAGTGGTTGTTGGTAGCTCAGTAGTGTTAGGTAGCTCAATGGTGGATGGTAGCTTAGTAGCTTTTGGTAGCTCAGTGGTTGTTAGTAGCTGAGTGGTGGATGGTAGCTCACTGGTTGTTGATAGCTCACTGGTTGTTGGTAGCTCACTTGTTGTTGGTTGCTCAGTAGTGGATGGTAGATCAGTGGTTGTCGGAAGGTTAGTGGTGGTTGGTAGGTCAGTGGTTGTCGGAAGGTTAGTCGTGGATGGTAGCTTAGTGGTGGATGGTAGCTTAGTGGTTGTTGGTAGCTTAGTGGTTGTTGGTAGCTCAGTG